>NW_017728947.1:87413133-87431046 GCF_001723895.1 Crocodylus porosus | reverse complement strand
TTCCCATTCTATAAGTGTGCTGCTGGTTTCTACTGCCTAAGTGCAGCACCCTGCACTTGTCAGTATTGAAACGCATCCTGTTTATGTCAGCCCACTCCTGTAACCTATCCAGATCTTGCTGCAATCTTTCCCTCCCTACTAGCATGCTCACCTCACCCCAAATTTTGGTTTCATCAGTGAATTTAAACAGGTTGCATTTCACCCAGTCGTCCAAATTGCTGATGAAGAAACTGAACAGCGCAGGCTCAAGGACCGAGCCCTGGGGGACTCTGCTGCCCACTTCCCCCCAGGCTGAATATGACCCGTCCACCACCACCCTCTGAGTACAACCCTTGAGCCAATCTGCAATCCATCTGACTGTGTAGGCATCCATGCACACATCAGTGGATTAACAGTAATTTTTGAATTAGATATAGGGCACAGGTCAATGTCAACCAGAATACATTATTTTAAAAAAACAACAAAAAACCTTGTGTACTATGAGAATAAGAATGTGAGATATAGAGCATATCATGGGAACATGACAGCCAAAGATAGATCCTTGAGATTGTGTCTGGATCCTAAGCAAATGAACAGGTGCATCAAAAGGGGGCATTTTTCCATTCCCACCAGGGAAGAGGTTTTTGGCAATGTGGCAGAAAATGAATATTACTTCATTCTGGATGCCTCTTCTGGGTTTCAGCAAGTTCCTCTAGAAAAGAATAGCACCAGATTATGTACCTTCAATATGTCCTTTGGAAGGTATTGCTTTTGTAGGTTTCCTTTTGGACTGTGTTCTGCTTCTGAAGCACTTTCTGTAAAGGTGCAACAAATTTTTGAAGGTCTTGATGGAACTATAGTTTATATTGATGTATTAGTTTGGGGAAATACTGTGGAAAAATATGACCTGAGACTAAAATGGCACATAAGAGCTTGTAGAGCAGGTTTGAAACTGAGCAAACAAAAATGCTAATTCAGGGTCAAAGAAATAACATCTGGGAGAGAAACTCTTTGAGAAAGGGGTGCAAATTGATCCTGCAAGGGCTAAAGATATTACAAACATACCATACCCTACAGATAAGGAAGGAGTGGGATGGAGCACAGGTGGGTGGGTACGGAGCACTACCATCCCATGCCACTGCTTCACAGGAGCAGGGCCAGATGCAGGGGAAGAAACTTGCACGCGGCGGCCACCACCACCATCCAGCACCCCACGATGCTACTCTGTGTGCAGCTGCCACCCCCTCTGCTCCACGACCTTCTGCTACTGCCCCCATACCTCCCTGCTCCTTGACCAGCCGCTGGGGGTATACTGCTCAAAAAAGGTTGAAAAGCCCTGCCTTAGATCACTCCTACAAAAGAATGCTCAATGGACATGGGAACGTGAACACGCAGCTAAATTTAAAAACTTGAAGGGAAAAAAAATAATGAAAGTTCTGGTACTAAAATCGGATGACTCTGAAAGACCCATTAAATCGTCACCAGATGCTTCTAAAGAAATCATTGCAGCAACATTGCTTCAAAAACATGGGGATAGCTGGAGACCAGTAGCATATGCATCTAGGGCACTTGCTAAGTCACGGTGTCTGTATGCATGAATTGAGATAGAAAGGTTAGCTTTGTCTATGGCCATAAGAAGTTTCTCATATCCCTCTATGGGAAGCTTGTGATAGCTGAGCCGATCAGAAACCTTGTGGAACTATAGGAAAGAATGGATTATCAGACATGCCACCCAGATTAGAGACATTTCTTTCAACTACAAATGTATGATCTAGATATATAGTACATGCCAGGAAAACATCTGCTTATTGCAGATGCATTGTCCAGAGCTCATAATGCAATGGAAAGTGACACCATTCCAGACTCAGACATGGTACATGTTAATCTAATTAAAAGGAATTCCTGTCACAGATAAAATGTGGTCACTAATATCAGAAGCTATTGCTCAGGACATCACATTGCAAAAAGTGATAACAGCTATTTGTGCTGGTTGGCCTGGAAAACATATAACTAGTCCCTTCTCTTAGTTCAAGGAAGAGCTGTCAGTACTGAATGGCATTTTGTTCAAAGGCTCATGATTTGTTGTTCCAGCGGTACTAAAAAAAAAAGACATGTTCAACACAATACATGAGGGGCACCTGGGCACTGAAAACTTGCAAAAGTAGAGCAAGGGTGCTCTATATTGGCCCAACATAAATAATGACATGGAAGATGCTGTAAAGGCTTGTACAATGTGCCTGAAGTACAGATCGGTACAAAGAAAAGAGCCCATGATGGTCATGGAGGAGCCTGTAGCTCCATGGTATTAAGTGGGCATTGACATATTTATGCATGCAAAGGAAAAATTATGTATTAGTGCTGGATTATTATTCTCACTATCCTGAAATTGCATTGCTCAAAACAGCAAACCATGTCATAACTTGTATGAAATAAATTTTTCGTAGACATGGGGTTCCACAAATTGTGAGAACAGACAACAGACCTCAATTCAACTGTCTTGACTTCAAAGAGTGCAAATAAATATGGATTCCATCACAAAACTTGAAGTCCTAAATAACCACAATCCAATGATCTAGTGGAAAATGGAGTACAAATAATGAAGACATTGTTTTAAAAAGCTACAGATTCATACACTGATGTTTACTGGTCACTCTTAAATTACAGGAGAGCACCCATGAAACATGGACTGTCCCCAGCAGAAATGCTGTTTAACAGGAAACTCAAAACCAGGCTGCCAAATCTTGTGGAAGACGCTTATCAGAATGAAAAGCAAGACATGAAAACATTAAAAAAATTGACAAACTCAAACAAAAAAGGTACTATGACAGGGATTACAGGGAGTTACCACAACTGCACAACAAAGGTACATGCTTCTTTCAGGTGGCCAATTGTGGAAACAAAAAGCATTAATTTCCTATCAAGCTTCCAGATCCTATAAAGTAGCCACATTGGAAGGAGAGGTGTTAAGGAACAGATGACACCTGCAGCTCATAAGGGGGAGAAAAGAAGCAGCATCATGAAATTCACCAAAGGAAACGGAGTGAACATCAAAGCAACAAGAAATGACAGAGGAGATTGAAAATGACGGAAGTAGAGACATCTAAACAAGGAAACTGAACAAGAACTAAACAACTGAGGATCAAGAATGCAGAGAAATTGAGAAGATCACTTAGAGCGAAAAGCTAACACAAAGACTAATAGATACCTGTTAAAATGTGCTTCTAACTATGGATTGAACTAAACTGCCAATGTTGCTATTATATGGGAATATGTTACTGTAAAGGGGAAAGATGTGTGGATACCTTTTAAGAGTGTTATGTATAAGCTGTTATTGCAGGAGGAAACAGGAGACCAGAGAGCTACGAAGGCTATCTAAATAAACAAGCTTTATCATTTTATAAGTTTAACTCCTTGGTTTTTTGAGACTAACACAACGGTCTCACACAAAATTCTTGCAAGCAAGCTAAGGAAGTATTGGTTGGATGAATGGACCATATAGTGGAAAGATAACTGACTAGATCATGGGGCTTAAAGGGTAGCAATATGTGGCTTGAGGTCTAGTTGGCAGCTGGTATCAAGTAGAGTGTCCCAGGGGTCTGTCCTGAGGCCAGTTTTGTGCAATATCTTCATCAATGTTCTGGAAGACGGGATAGAGTGCTGCCTCAGCAAATTTACAGATAACACCAAGCTAGGGTAAATAGTAGATATGCTGGAGGGTAGGCTAGGATTCAGAAAGCCATAGACAAATTGGAGGATTGGACCAAAAGAAATCTCACGAGGTTCAATAAGGACAAGTGCAAAGTCCTGCATGTAGGATGGAACAATCCCATACAGCAGAAAGGGTAGAGACCAACTGGCTAAGCAGCAGCTCTGCTGAAAAGGACCTGGGGGTTACAGTGGGCAATAAGCTGAATATGAACCAAGTGTGCCCTTGTTGCCAAGAAGGCTAACAGTGTGTTGGGCTGCATTAGGAGTGTTGCCAGCAGATCAAGCAAAATGATTCTTCCCCTCTATTTGGCACTGGTGAGGCCACATCTGAAGTACTATGTCCAGTTTTGGGCCCCCCCACTATAGAAAGGATATGGACAAATTGGGGATAGTTTAGCAGAGGGCAACAAAGATCGTTATGGGGATGGGGCACATGATTTATGAATAGAGGCTGAGGAAACTAAGCTTATTTAGTCTGGAGAAGAGAAAACTCAGGGGATTTAATAGCGGCTTTCAATTACCTGAAGGGTGGTTTGAAAGAGGATGGAGCTAGACTGTTCTCAGTGGTGGCAGGTGACAGAACAAGTAGCAATAGTCTCAAGTTGCAGAAAGGGAAGTTTAAGTTGGATATGAGGAAACCTTCCTTATATGGAGGGTAGTAAAGCACTGGAACAGGTTACCCAGAGAGGTTGTAGAATCCTCCATCCTTGGAGGTTTTTAAGACCTGCTTAGACAAAGCCTTGGCTGGGATGATCTAGTCAGGGATGATTCTGCTTTGATTGGGGGGCTGGACTAGATGGCCTTCTACAGTCTCTTCCAACCCTAATTTTTCTATGATTCTAATACATCAGGGTATGAAAAATTACACACCTCCACCTGCAGGACCTCATTTAGGGCATGCCTACTGCATTGGGAGCTGTACAAAATGTAGTGGCTAAATAAGCAAACATCCACTTTTATCCAATAAACTCAGTGGCTAGAGCACTCACCTAGGATATGAAACTAAATACCTAGGTTCAGTTCATTCATCTGGCTGAGAAGAGCTGAACCTGCTTCTCCCAGGTCAGTGCTCTAACCAGCGGACTATAGGGTATATTTTTGACATGTAATAATTAAATATTCATGGGTGCAGAGAGAGCATGTATGATTGTTAAGTATTCAGTGGAGCAAGGGACTGACTCAGGTTTTCTCTTTTCCAAGTGAAAGTTGCGATTACTAGATTGTCTCTCATGGCAGCCAGAGACTGCCAGTCATGAGTGTCCTCCCTCTCTGACCCAATTAATGTTTAATTATACCATGCAAAATAAAACAGCTGCAACAGAAGAGATTATGGGGGCCCTACCCCAGAATACCAAATTCATCCACCTGGGAGGTGTTGGTTTAAAATCCCCCCAGGCAATGATCCTAAGTGTTCCAGAGCCTGGCTGTGTCCACTCAGCACTGAGCTATTGGATTCAGCCCTTTCTCACACAACACTGGGGGCTTAAGACACCTAAATCCAAGAGGGAGATTAGGGCTCTGAAACCTCCTTGGAAACAGACACTGCCCTCCGGTCCAAAGTAAGATAGCTAGTCTGGGAGAGGGACAGGTTGGCTCTCTTTCTCAGCTTGCCAGCTTTAGTGGATCCCATTTGTAAGGGCTTCAGGGCTTTATCAGACCTTATGCTGTAAGCCAAACAAATGTTAATCAGTTAAGTGCTGTTTTGCTTAGTGGAACAGTCACAGGTTAAGGCAAAAAAACCCGCTCTGATTGCTCACCTGCCCAGCTGTGACTTGTCACTAGAGCTTGGTGAGCAGGAGCAGGACAAGGAGCTAGGGCAGAATCAGGTAAAATACATCCCGCAGGCCAGATCTGGCCCATCAGGCAATTTTCATCTGACCCGTGGGTGCCCACCAAGTAATTGTACCCCACCCAGCCCATGCACTTCAGTCCCACCCCCACACATATGAGGCCCCCAGCCCCAGCCAGCATGCACAACTTCTGGGCAGGGCCGCTGCTGCCACTGCTGTAGCCATGAGGGGACCTGCTCAGCTCTTCTGGCTTCCGACGGCTCCTCCTCATCTCTCTGCTGCATCGCTCACTCTGGGCACCAGGTAGGGAAGCTGCAGCTGAGCAGGAACGCAGACCATCGGGCTGCCAGGAGTGCAGAGCCTGGGGCCCATGATCAGTAGGGTGATAGGAGCACAGAGCTCGTGTGGGCAGGGTGCAGGTGTTGGCAGGGTTTGAGGGAGGGTGGGAGATCTCCCCGCATGACTCCCCAGTGGTGCAAGCACAGCCCCTGCTGCCAGCAGCAGCAGGTCACAAGCCCTTGGGGTGCTGGTGGTCTGCACAGGTACAGCTGCCAGGGGGTGGGAATTGAGGGGCACTGTCCCCACTGCTGCTCACTCAGCTCCACTTTCCACAGGAGCAGAACCAGCTGGTTCGAGCAGAGGGAGCACTGTGTCCCTGCCACCGCTTGGACCCGGCTCCACTCCACACAGCAGCAGAGCCAGCCAGTCCGAGTGGTGCCGGGTCCAAGTGGCAGCAGGGACACAGTGCCGAACTCCACCCCCCATCCCCCGCTCAGACCAGCTGCTTCTGCTCCCCTCAGGAGTGAGGCTGGTTGGAGCAATGGTAGTGGGAGGTACCACAAGCCTCCTTTCTCCTGGGATGCTGGAGGACTTCAACTTGAAGATTGCTTCAGATTGAACATAAGGAAAAACTTCTTTACAACTTGAGTGCCTAGGGTCTGGAACAGACTGCCCCTAGGGGTGGTACAGTCATCTACCCTGGAGGTCTTTAAAAATGTCTTGACACACAACTTACTGGGGTCATCTAACCCCAGCAGTCTTTTCTGCCCAAGTTCAGCAGGCCTGAACTCAATGATCTCATGAGGTCCTTTCCAGCTCCTAACATCTATGAATCTATAAATCTATGAAACTTGTGTGGAAAAGCTGTGGAGAGTGGCCATGAGTTAATGGAATAGGAGAAAAGTTAAGCAGGTTAGAGACAATCCTGCCCTGGAGTGACGTAACCTTAAACTGAATGATGAGTGCGTTAAGCCACTGTAAAGGTGTTACCATGCAGCCAGTCCAAGTGTTAAGAGCCCCAGAAGCTGCCTAAAGATCCTGTGTAATAAGGCCCTCAGTCTTTCCATGTGTGGTACTAGAAGTCTAGGTGCTTACCTTGGGACTGTGAATTCCACTAAACAGCAAGATGCTTACAGGTGAGGCCCTGCCATGCTCACCAGTACAGTGCCCAAGTCCTTTTTGTGGCCCTTGCCATAACTCACTCATGCTCTGTTCCCCGTATTTCTGTTGATTGTTTGGGAATAATAAAAACCCTCATGTTATGTGGGCTGTAACTCAGATATGCTTTATGTTGCCAGGGACTATGTGCTGTCCTAGTGAGGGGGTGGCTGGATCTGCCTCAGCTTCCCCCTGGACTCTCCTGCCACAATTTTGACTGAAAGAAAGAAGATGGTCAGTGTTGTAAGGGGTGAGGAAGCACCACAGACCACCCAGGTGGTGAATTCACACGGTACAGATTTTATTCTGTGCTGGAGGCTACATAGTCGCACTCATCTCACTAATTACCTCATTAGCGAGGGAAGTCAATGTAGCTAACAAAGTCAGTCTGGGAGCCTGAGACTGCTCCAGGTTTGTTAGGTTAATTTCAGATCAGGTGGACCCTTCCCCACCAATTAACTCATTAGCAGGGCATATTCTCTGCGTGTCTTGAACCAGGAGCTGCCTTTGTTGCTCCTGCCCTGCCAAACAGTACGACTGGCTCTTCTCCCAGCCTTCCCAGTGGTGTGGGTAACTCCATGTTGCCTCTGCTGACCATGTGCTGCTTTGGAGCCCTCCACATCAGGATTCTTCTTGACGCAGAGCCGCGCTCTCCCTCTGGATTCCCCGTAGTGCCTGCGGGTCTAGGGTGAGTACCCTGCTCTCTTACTGGCCACCCGAGTAGTCTCAGGGTATGCCATCCTGCACTCTCCTGGGTTGCCAAACAGGCATCCCTCTCTTTCTTTTCCTTTCTCCCACGATCCTTTCTCCAGTGCTGAAAGGCTATGTTCACTCACTGCTGAATTTATACTGGCCATGGTGAGGTAATTACTCTGACACTCCCCCCCCCCCCACCCACAGTGTGCGATTCACTTCACCTGTGCAAGTTGCCCTCTACAGCTACCCACTCCCATGGCTAACTTAGTAAAGAGGTTCCTGCCTGAGCCCCCATTACAGTCCTTGATGCACACACCTCAGTGACATCGGTAGGGTTAATACGTATGGATGCAGGTCACAGTGGTGCTAAGGACAATAAATATCCCATCTCTTACAGAAATTACTGTAGGATTTACTGTTTAATTAGAGCAGGCAGGCTCCTGCCATCTAAGGTTCTATCCAAAGAATGGGTATATGTCTACTTCTTTTTAGTTCAGTAATAAAACTCCCATTATTAGCCCAATTACAACTATGCTGTTGCTTTCACTGTACTATACCCGTGATTTTGGTGACCAATAAGAGGAAACTTTCCATATTAAGAGCACTAGATAAAGGAGCCATTGGCCAACATCTTAGCTCCATCTTCTTGAAACAGGCTGTGTCAGTTTGGATTCCCTTTATCCTTTACAGTGAGAGCACTGTTTAGCTTCTGAGTATGGCTCATTAAAATTATAATTTTTTTTTCCAATTACTTTTATCCATATTGATTTGAATAGATTTTGGAGTAGTCTTAATTGTGATGAGACTGCTAGGACAGTGTTTTTCTCCCTGGCAATGATAAGCCTCTGGAGTAAGGACAGCAAACAACTTACATGCTGCCAAATAGCATGAAAGGGAAATCCTTATTCCCTCCCTACGACTTGGGTAATGGATCAAATCCTAGTCACTTTACTTGGACAGCTGTAACTACTGAGTTCAAAGAAGGCAAGAAAGGTTTGTTCCAGTATGGGTCCCTTCCACATTCCCTTAAACTTTGTTCAATTGCTTTTTAAATTAGTTCATCATAATAAAAGTGAATTTCTGGCACCAAGATTAATCTAAAAGCCTTTCTACAGACTGTGGGTAAGCATTTTATAAGCAAAAACCACCACTTAATGCAACTCAAGTTGCACATTTAAATGTGCGAGAGTCAAAAGAAAAGTTCTGGCTCTCACAGCATTATTCATGCCTCCATATTTTACTTTAATATTCTGCATGTGCAACATAGATGAGCTATGTAGGTGGAAAGCCTGAGAGGCGATTTTTGTCTGAGAACTCATTAGTATTTCAAAACGCTGCATATGTACATAGTCTATGGGTGAGCTACAGCCAGTTACATAGGTGTGACAAACAATGAAATCACCTTACCAGACAGAACAAGGTCCCAGCATGAACTCAGCCAGGCAGCGGCATGGGACAGCAGGGCTCCTGGGAGACCCTGTGATACAGGCCTCCTCTCTGGAGGCAACCATTTTGGAAAGGGGACAATGGCTTCCCAGAGGTTGTGTGATAAGGGAAGATGAAGCCCGCTCTGGAGGCAGCCAGCTTGGGGAAAGGGAGAGCCATGAGACACTGAAGGAGAGCTTGGGCATGGCATCCCATCCTCAGATCTGGGAAAGCCTGATGAAAGTGCAGGCTGCACTGTGGGCTGGGGGGTTAGGAAGCCCAGCCCCAGTGCCTCTCTTGCTCCTTCCCCCCCCTGAAGCCATGCCTGAGCTGATTGGAGGAGCACCTGGCCCTTCTGGAGATGCCCCAGCGAGAACAACTCTTCTCCAAGCCCGTGTGGCATGGGGTGCACTAGAGGAGAGGGGGACTGGAGAGAGATTGATGCAACTCCTGCAAGCTCTGGTGGGAGGCAGAGCTAAGGGACATTCGGCAGGGCCCTGGTGAGAGAGTTAAGACCCAAGGGAGGGGGCAAACTTTGACTACCTAGGAAGCGGGGATGGGGTGGGGTGGGGGTGTGCAGGTGTGGGCAGCAGAGATTGCCAGAGTTGCAGCCCAGATCCTGCTCCCTGCATGTTAGGAGACAAAGGTCTGGGCAGAGTAAGCTATCTTGCAGGAATTTCAGCAAGGGAGCACCTGCCTGCCTCACAGCCACTCCTGGGGCACGCCTCGTGAGATCCTCACAGCAAGGACCCACTCAGCTCCCACAGGAGGGCCACAGAAGCAGTTCCACCTTCCTGGGCATCCTGTCCACGCATGCTGTTGCAGATTCAGCTGCGAGATCAGCCATGGGGGAACCTCCTGCCCAGTCAGCAGGACTGGTTGCTGGGGGGGGGGGGGTGTGCACCCTCTGACTAAAGCAGCACCAGTCACCCATGAGGCTACCCATGTACACACATCACCCAATGCCATCATAGTGTGCAACATTATTGACTGAGGGTGTGAATAAGTCTGACAGTTTATCAGTTGTGTATTAATTAGTTTCCTTTTCTTTAACCCTTTGTAAATAAAGCATACATAGTTGTAAATTGTGTGGTGTCTAATCGAAAGTTCAGGGACACTAGATGCCTTCCTGTAAGGAGAACCTCCCTCACTCCAGGTGGGCGGGTGGTTCCAGGCTGTGGGCCCCTCCAGGCATCCGGAGTCGGGTTGTAACTTTGTGGGTAGCCCCACGGCCAGGGGTACATATATAACTATATGGGTAATTGTTGAAGTCAGTCTTACTGGTTCTGGGATTGTTTATTTTTAAGAAGTAAACACATTATTAAGCACATGCTTAAACTTAAGAAAATCTTTGCTTGCATTGTTGAATTTAGGTACAGAGAGGCTGAGCACTTTTCTCTCCCAGTGAAATCAATGGGAGATGCAGGGGCCTATCAGATGCTCCTCACTAGTCGTACATTTCCACTCTAATAGTACATTAATAGGGTACATTCCCTGGATACATTTCATTTTCTAGAAAGGCCATAAATAACTTCTCATTCAACTGGTTAAAGTATAGTATGGCCCCAGAGCTCTGATCTCAGGACAAACTCAAGTGAGAACAAACAAAAACACTGCGGATGCAATGTTAGGATCCTAAGTGAGCCCATTTATTCACTGAAGTGGACTATCGTAGCAGCTGTCTGGCAGTTTCTATGCATCTCTTAATAATAAAAATGAAAGATCATATTTTGCACTTGTTTAGCAATTTTCATCTGTGAATCTCACAAGTGTTTTAGATATGGGGAAACTGAAACCCAGAAAAGTGATTTTGGAATTCTTTTTGTAGATTTGGAGTGACAAGCTGGGGAATGGCATGCAACTCCCTGACCACTTAGTGACTGTTCCTTCTAATTATGGGGAAAAAGGTGGAAGTAAAACATGTTTTCTTTTTATAGGACAGCTGAGCTCTCCAAATCTTCTTCAAAAGGACCTGCATCAGAGCTTGTACAAACATTTTCAAATATGCAGGATCAGAGAGAGTATGTACCAGAAGTTGGAATTCCAATTGAAACTCTTAATACAGACTGGCTTGAGCTGGAGGGTTTAAGCCCAACTTTTCTGAAACTTCAGGAGGTGGGTGAAGATGGGGATCCAATTCTGGACCCCAGGTACTTGTTCAAGTCCATCTTTTAAAAAGGTCAGAAAAATCAAATAGGTTAATAGGACTGAGTTAGTTATTATCAGCATCCAAAACTGGGATATTTATGTGATGGATCTAAACACAAGCAGCCTCTATCTGGTTGTCTTCCAGCTGTTCAGGGAAGAAAGATGTTGAACAGCTTCCACTGATAAACTTGGGTGGCAATAGCTATTACAAACTGTGAAAGACATAACCAGACTCAGAGTGATATACTGCAACATCCTCATGGTGTTCAGGATTTGGATAACATGTGAAGGGAACTGTGAAAAATTTAAGCAGCCAAAATGTGCAGCAGGTTGAATGTTACTGCTTTATTCATCATGCAGTGGCTAGCTAAGAACTCATTTGCTTTTATATCTCTAGCACAACATACTTCATTACAAGTCTGTTCACAGGCCTTTTTCAAGCTATAGATTCACAAGGAGTCAGCACAGTTCAAGGGAGTTGTAAAGGCCACCATTAGTCAACAGAGCTATAATTATCATGATTACTTTCTCTAGAAATTCATTAGGAATCAAATTATGATATTACCCTGGTTTTTAACAGAAGCCCTGGAAGCTTTAAATTACTGAAAGAAAATGTTAATTATGATCTGTACCTAATGAAACTGTACCATAATCCGGATTTAAACAGCCATTTCTGTATTTGTTTGAGATCATTTACAGTACATAGCTCCTTCTGGGAGCAGTTAACAGGAACTTCTGGTTTTGACTAATGCTTTGAACTGTGAGGTTTTTTCCTTTTGTCAGCTGTTAATTAAAGAAAAAAAATGGCAAAATTTAACAAGTGGAAACTACTAAAGCCCCAGTCCACAGCAGGATCTAGGGTTCTGAACTGGGCCTTTAGTGGAATTAGACTCCCAAGCTCCAAACCATGATCCATAAAGCTCCTGCTCAGCTGCCATGGGCAGGCACTTAAACAGTAATAGGATTCACAGATAAGCTAGTCGCAAGTACAGAAAACCCTCAGTATTTGTGGGTTCAGCATTCATGGTTTCAAATATTTGCAAGTGCCAAACCCACTCACATACCCCACCTCCTCACAACACTGTCCCATTCACCCCACACACCTCCCCAACCACACACCTCATCATACACCCCCCCCCACACCCAACAGTCCCACACCTCCCACATGCATACACCCAGACACACCCCTCTACACCCCACCCCCCAAAGGAGTACTTCCTGGGTAAGGGGAGAGACATCTGGTGGCAAAGGTCAGGGGTTAGAAGGCAGGACTTCTAGTCCCATGATGGTGACCAGGGTGGGAAACCTTTCAAGGGGTGGGGTTGCCCTGGTGGCCCTTGATGCCTCACCAAAACTCATTAAGCAGCCTCTCCAAGCCAAAATAATTGTCCATGCCTTGTCTAACTGCTGCCTTTTAGCTACTTACACTAAACATATGCAGGTTACTTGCTCTTAATTAAAGAAAGAGCTTACCTTAAAGGCTCCACTTCAAAGAGGGGGCAGCAAACTGAACTGCTGGCAAACTGCCCAGTTTGCTGCCCCTAATCACTGTGGGAGTCTCCTTTTATATCCTTCTGGACCTGGCTTTGCACCCTTATTAGGGCTAGCAGCACTCCCAGCTGCTCAGTGCACAGGCCCAAAATACACACAGCCCACCAAACATGCTCAGCAAGCCAAACACACAGGCAGCCCTGGCTCACTTACCTTTCCATAGCAGGATCTGGTGCCTGGCTCCTCTTCTCGCTTCTGGTGAACTGCTTATAAACTGCCTTGTTTACTATCCCTAGGCACGTGTAACATATGTGCCCGACTGTGTAGTCATTTCCAACCCTACCGTGCAGTGGCAATGAGCTACTGTGCAGTAGCATTAGTGTCACAATTCATGCCTGCTGACACTGTCACTGTAGTAACGGGCTATGTCATTGTAGCTCATTGCTATGGTGATATAGCATTTCATGTAGATGCACCCCCTGTTTCTAACTAGGAAAGGTATCAAGCTAGATTTCTGCTACGTATATGGCAGTGGACCACCCCCAAGTGAAAGCAATCAGACTTGCTCATCTGTGTTTCATAAATCTGACAGCAATTACTAAAATTCTGAACTTTTTCTCAGGGCAAAATTTCGTGTTGCCTCCTCCCTCAGACACTGTGTTGTGTCCGTGTCAAGTGCACCTCTGATGATGGGGGGGAAGAAAGGGGGGTGTTCTATTTCATATGTCTATTGGATGTTATTCCCTCATTAAAAGGGAGTGGCTTTTTGAACTTATAAAGAATTTCCAAATGACAACAGGTTTTTTTTTGTTTTTTCCCCCCTCTCCCTCCATATTTACCAGCAATTTAACAGAGATGCTGTGGCAGGACATGATCTAGGGGTGCCGTGAACTCCCCTACCACCCCCTACCTACTGTGCCAAATCAGTTTCAATTGCACCCTCACTATCTTGCCCGCCACACTTTTGATGGTGATATTGTTAAAGGGAGGCTGCATTTTTACCTTCTTTGGCACGGTGCCTTGATGCATCTTGACTCTGTCTAGTTGCCCAGTGCACTCTAGCCTCTGGGGCTACACGCGAGTCCTACAGTCACCCGTGCCCATCTCCACTGCCCACCCCCTTTCCTCACGCCCGTGAGGGTACGGGAAGAGGATTGCCGCCTTGCCACACGGTCTCCCGCCCGCACTCACACTGGGGCCTTGCCTCACAATCCCCCAATCAAGGCTCAGGTGGCTGTAGCCATGCCTGGCCTCCAGACCCCCTTTCCAGGTCTTGCACCCCACTAGGGCTTCTCACCTGCGCCCACACTGGGGTTTTCCCCATGATACTGCCCACACTGGAGCTGGTGTCAATATACCCCAAAATGCAGCACCCTCTCCGGCACCAGGAACCCCCACACTACTGGGGAGCTCCCATGAGGCCTCCTCCAACCTCGGTCCTCCAGTCTAACAGTAAACACAAACAACCAACATAACGCAAGGCAATCAGCTGTAACTCAAACATAAGCCTCCTGGCTAGAACCTAACTCTAAACAAACCTTCCCTAACCCACACCATATCACACCCATAACTAGTGGCTTAGACCTCCAGGCCTTTCTCCTTTCTTTCCTTTCAGGGTCAAGCCCTTTTCCTCAGCCTAACCATGCCCCTTCAACCCAGCCACCAGTCAAGAGAGGGAGGGAGACAGAGAGAGCTCCTACAGCCTCCTGTCTCTGTATTACCCTGGTCAGCTGACCCACCAGGTGTCAGCCCTTAGCTCCTCCTGGTTGCCCCTAGCAACCAGCAGCTGAGCCCATACTACTGTTTTCCAGTAGCAGGCACCTTAGTGCCCTGCTACAGATGCTAACAGGGGCAATATGTTCTGTGACTGCTATCTAGTTACAGCAATCAGAAAAAGAATTGGCAACACTTGCTCCAAGATACTATCATCTGACTATCAGCCTATTACTTTTCACTTGAACACTGGATTTTTTTTACACCCTTCTGTTATATGTTACTGGTATCTTTTATGCTGAAGGCAGGGCAGATTTGCATTTTATAGACTAACCAGTCCTATAGTCTCTAAACTTTTATATTTCCAAGCAGAGACAAATGCAAAGAAAGGCAAGAAGTTTGACACAGGGAGAAGGATGTCAATTCACAAGTGCATTGGCTTGATTAAGGATGTGTGTTGAATGACACTTGTTTTTACATTACAGCTGAAGTGAAGCAGTTACAAGAAGACTGGGAATTATGTATGGGAGATGCCTAACTACAGGCAAATAAGCCTTCAAAGGCATATCAAAGATATATCCACCAGCTGAAGTACTTGTGCATTCATTAGGAAGAGTCAAACCTCACTGTTTAAAGAATATCCAGTCTTACTGGCATTTTACACTCTGCACAAGATAATTGCCCAGGCAGGCCCAGTGGCTTGGATCAATGCAAAAGCCATTATGCTGACTATGTTTGCAATTGTTCTATATTTAAACACTGGGTAAAAGGTAGCTGAAGCTCCCTTACACTACCTGATACTAATAAAAACTAATTGTGTTTAAATGAGGATTTTCCACCTCAAAGTCAGGCCTTTTCCTACCATCTGTGTTGCCAGAGTCAACTACTATTCCCTTGACTCTTGCAAAGTTCAAGTATGAAGTTTTCTTGCAAGAAATGAATCCTCCACTTAAACCAGTAGATGGTGTGCAATGGGCTACAAGGACTACCAAAGGGGCCACAGACACTACCATGGAACAGCTCACTTCCCCCCCTTTTCCACCACCCCCTGGTTTTTATGGTCAACAGACAAGTGCAATTTACTGTGCCTATGTGGTCAAATCCTCACCATTTTTTTTTTTTGCTCCTCCAGCTCCCTCCATGTTCCAGGCTGCCTTACTTCCAGGCCCTCCACTCCCCAAAGGCAATGCAGTTCCAATATTATTTGGGTTATTGGCAGTGCTTCTATTCTTATGCAGGCAGAATGCTGAGATTAAGAAAGGTTTTGTTCAGGTGAGAGCCAAATAAGGATTTCACAGTTTTATCTCTAGAACTGAATGTGTAACAGCACCGCCCCCCACACAAAATACAGACTGCATTTGAGATCACCTAAAGCTCTGATTTGTTTGCTTTCTCTCAAGTGGGCCTCTTATACCTGGGGCTAGAGTCATATAACAAAGGGCCCTTGGTCTTTAGCTTCATGTATTTTTACTAATATCCCCCAATAGGTGTAATAGAAGATATTCTGATTTTAGAGGAGCTGATGCTCTTCCATTTCATGGGGGCATGGAGGACAATTTCAAGCATGTGGACCAGTAGGCCATTGCTGTACAATGCTAGGGAATCTGTGCTCTACAGACTGTCCATCATCCTTAGAACTCATGGTGTTGTCAGGGGGAGCCAGCATAGGCAGATAGAGTTGCTAGGATATGGGTAGAAACTCTATGATTATGCTGATCTACTGGATAAATCCCTTCTTTCAGGTGCAACTGAAATAGCCGCAGAGACCACCTAGAAGCAATTTGGGTGCATCTGTGAGAAGGGAGATACCTGTTTCTTAAATTGTTATGGAATGCCCTATACCAGGAGCATCAAACTCATCCAGCCTTTGTGTAGGTGGGATCAGGATCAACCCTCTCTCCTGGTACTGCCCACAACACAAGGGCGTGGTCCCAGATGTGAGCAGCATATGATTCTCACACCAGACTGGAACTGTGTGCTGGCTCCAATGCTGATGCAGATCAAGACTTAGGCTGCCCTTGCGCACTGGAGCCAGGAAGCAGAATTGGTTCAACAAGGCACTGCATGCAGCCTGTGCCCCAAGTCCCCAGTGCCGCATAGAGTGTTGAATTCAGCATGTGTACCAGGTGCAGAGAGCGCCCTGGGGCTGTTGTGTGCTGCTTGCGGGATGCATCAGTTATGCAACGCTGCATGTGACATGGGGAGCTCCATGCAATGCCCTGATGGATCAGCTCTGCTTGCTGGCTCTGGCATGGCCCAACCTTGACCAGCCCCAGAGCCAGTGTGCAGAGCTGGTCTGGTGCTAGTTCCTCCTGCAGCATTTATAGTGCCTTAGGGTTCCTGTACATTTTCTGGGAGGCTGCTCTGACATTCTGTAATTACAGTGCATTAGAGCAGACTTGATTAATCAAGTCAGCTGAAGTGTGCTAATTAGTGCAGTCCAGCCAGCCTCTGTGTCTGTGTAGCAGACTCTGAAGTCTCTGTACTTCAGAATGATTGTGGGGTTGCTTTAACTAAAGCTCGTTCAGCAAGCTTTAGATAAACACCCCCTACCACCATTTTGAAGCATGGAGACACTGCTGATACATGAGATGCTCTGGGTGCTTTAATTAGAGCAGCTTTCTGGAGCCACTCTAATTAAAGCACCCCCCCCCCCCCATCCAGAGCATGTGTGAAAGCACCCTTAGTTCTGAAGCATTTAGGAGTAGACTCAGAAGGAGGCCTTGAAGGGGCATCTAGGCATCCATGTAAAAAACTGAGCTTCTTAAAACTATCAGTTAGTTGCTGCCCAATCCTGGAGGTACAACATTTAGCCCATAACATCCCCTCAGCACCTAAAGTTTTGCTTCAAGAAATGGGAACCCAAGTCTCAACAGTGCCAAGCTGCTTCATCCATGCCTATCTCCTACCGAGGACCTGGCAGGTTCTACAATATAGTAATTTCTCTATCTTGCCTGTGGAGGCTGGTAGGTGTGGGCAGAGCATTTCTACCTCCACACAAAAATAGTCTGGAAGAAGCTGTGCCCTCACTATGGCACACTAACCCCTGGGAGATGGAAGGTCTGGGTTCAAGTCCAAGTTTCAAATCACGATAGAGGAATTTGACCCTAGGTATTCCCCATCCCACCTGTAACCGTTAGACTGTTAAATGTAAGAGGGCCATACTGCTCAAGTTCTTTGCTGGCTAAAGCTTAAGAGGTTCATTGCTGTGCTTGCTTGCTTTTCTCAATCCTGCTCTTAGGCACTGACTCCTGCATCATATATGATACCCAGCCACCTAATTTAGGTTTACAAAGTCCACTTACTGCATAGTTTAAGTGTTACAATGCTGAGCCAATTCATATCATGAATCTAGGTGCTAGGACCAGACCATCAAGGGGAGTTAGGTACCTACATGCTTTTTAAAGTCCCACTAGGCACTTACTTCATAGTTTCATAGCTTCTAGGGTCGGAAGGGACCTGAGTAGATCATCTAGTCTGACCCCCTGCCGTGGCAGGAAAGAGTACTGGGGTCAAACGACCCCAG
>NW_017728947.1:87402957-87413122 GCF_001723895.1 Crocodylus porosus | reverse complement strand
GCCCTCCTGCTGCTTTGATCCGTGTTGGGATTACCTCCCTTTGGGCTTGGAGGATCATCTCCTTGAGGAGTGACCACTCTCCTTGGACACCTGGCTCCCCTCCCCTCTGGGACCTCAGTGCTTCCCTAACTATTCTCCTTAGCTCATTAAAGTTTGCCCTCCTGAAATCTAGGGCTGCTGTCTTGCTGCAGGCCTTTGCCACCTTGCGCTGGATGGTGAATTCCAGCAGGCAATGATCACTGTCACCCAGGTGGTCGAGCACCTGCAGCCCCCTCACCAGGTCATCTCCCATGGCCAGCACCAGGTCCAACAAGGTGTCTCCCCCGGGCAGGGCTGTGCACCTCCTGGGTTAGATGGAGGTCCTGCATTCTGGCTAAGAACCTACGCGAGTGGTCAGACCTGGCTGATTGCTCTTCCCAGCAGATGTCCGGGAAGTTCAGGTCCTCCATGACTATCACATCCTTAGACTTTACTACCTCCATGAGCTGACCTAAGAATTCCTGGTCGAGCTCTTCCCCTTGGTTGGGAGGTCTGTAGTAGACTCCCACTGTTAAGTCTCTTTCCCCTCGACTGCCTTGTAATCTAACCCAAAGCACTTCAGAGTGCCCTTCCTCTGATTCTTTATTAATTGATGAGGGTGGGTATTCCTCCTTAATGTAGAGTGCCATGCCTTTCCTTCCTATCCTGTCCCTCCTGTACAGCCTATAGCCCTTGACATTCACTGCCCAGTCATGCGTTGAGTCCCACCATGTTTCAGCGATCCCCACAATGTCCGGGTTGGTGTCAGCCATCAGGAGGGTGAGTTCCTCCTGCTTGTTTCCCGTACTACGAGCATTTGTGTAGAGACATTTAAGGCTTCCTGTGGATGTGTGTACTGGCCCCCTCATCACAGCATTGCCCTGACCCCTGTCGCTTACGTGTGTATACGTTTCGCTCGTTGGTCTTTAAGTATCTAAATATTTCTTGCATCTTTAAGTATCTAAATACCTTTGAAAATCAGACCTAATGTCTTGCAATGCTCAGATGAGAAACAGGTAAATGCCTTGAAAAGCCATAGCTTTGGGAATTATAAACTCATGGTGAGGGTGGAAAGGAAATCAACAGGACATAATCACCTAGGCACTCAAAAATTTATTAGAATCTAAATCTTGTAGGCAACTTACATGGATGCTTAACTTTAAGCATGAGTGACCACAGACAGGAATGAAACTACTTACCTGCTTTAAATGAAGCATCTTCATAAATGTTTGTAAGATTTATTTGCTGAAATAGGTGATTTCATTTTCCAGGATGCTGAGCACCCAGCAACTCTCACCAATTTTCTATGATCTAAAAATGTAATTCCAAAATTTCAACATTGGGTTTAACTGATCTGAAACAAAAATACCTTTTAAACATTTATCCTACTATTTGAAGCTTAATTAAAATTACATCTGTGTAGGCTAGAGAACTAGAGCAGAAACTAATTTTGATTTTGTGGAAATTGGCAATTAGCTTCCTAACCTCCAGTTTCAGATATTTTAGGGGTGGAAAGGGAAACTTTTTTACAGCGTTTCCAAGTGATTTATTTGAAGGCTTAATTTAGTCAAAACTGTCTCCAGGTATTTGCATTGTAGAAACTTGCTCATGACTTGAAAAATGTGAATATCGCATGGCAGGAAATTGTATAATGAGGCTGCAGACAGTGTTCTTTATTATGTCTATCCCTTACATCAGAGTCAGCCCTAGGGTAGCATTAGATTTTATTTATTTTTTAATCATAGCTGCAGGATATCCAAACTGTTAATGTGAAAAATGTTTTAGCAAGTTGCTATTCATAAAACAACTGAAGGCAAATCCCCAAGTGATTATTCTGCCTATGTACTTGAACAATTGTCTTTTTTAAATTAACAGCTCCTCAGCTCAAATCAAAGTATGTCCAAGCATAAAAACCCACTCTTCCTGTTTATTCACACCTAGGAAGGTGAGTAGTTCACCACATAGTTTGAAAGCAAGTTTAAGCATTAGCTGTAAAACATCTTCTGCTGGACAAATAGCACTCCAGGGTTCTCTGAAATTTTTTCCCATCTAGGTCTTTCTGAGCCAAGAGAGCATAATGCAATGAGAGCAGGGAAGTCTGATGCCCCAGGTGAGTGAGGGGCATAGCAGAGAGGCCAGCAAACAGTTAGGAAACCCCAAGTGGTACTTCACTGCTGCACAGCTGCTTTGTGACCTTGGGCAAGTCATTTCTTCTGTCTTCCTCCCACCTTTGTCAGTTTAGGCTGCAAGCTCCTACTACATGCTTGTGCTATGCCTAGCATAAGAGGCCTCTTGCATTTTTGTTGGGGACTCTGAGTACTAACAAAATTATTAAGGAGGAGAGCAAAACCATCAACTAGTCACTAAAGTACAATAGGAGCTAAGATTAGGCTACCAGATCTGGTGGTGACCTTTTAAACTTGTGAGAGGTTCACAAGCTAGTATTTGCTGAGCCAACAGACATAGGGGAAAACCACTGAGTTCCCCCAAAAGCAGGGAGGTTTGGTTGTTTTGATTGAGTTGCATCTTTTCTCAAAAGTTTAAAAAATTGAGTATTTAGAAAATTCTGCTCCATGTTAAATTTGACCTGAACCTTCTCTCTAAGGGGCCTATGATTGCCAATGCATCTTTATCAATCTATGCATAGTTCCTCTCAGTTGAAGTCATTGTTCTTAAGTAAAAAGCAACACGTGTGTCTGTGCCATCAGGCAATGTGTGACTGAGGACAGCGCCAACATCAAACGGTAAGGCATCACAAGTAATGGACAGTGGCTTCTGCTCATCATAGTGAATGAGGACAGTCTGATGTCAGCAACTTTGTGATGCCCTGGAAGGTCTCGTTGTGCTGGCAAGTCCACTTCCACTGAGCTCCTTTATCCAGTAAGTAACTAAGGGGCTCTGCTATGGTAGCTTTTTCTTTCAAGAAGATGTCATAAAAATTGAGAAGTCCTAAGGATGCTTGAAGATCCTGTCTGCATTTTTGTATAGGGGCATCAGGTATTGCTTTTATCTTGTCTTCAACTGGGTGAATGCCATGCCAGAAGCATCAATTTGATATCCCAGAAAGTTGATACTGGAAACTCCCAGCTGACATTTCTCTCTTTCTACTCTGATACCTGCTTTATTGAATCTCTGTAAAACTTCTCTGAGTCTCTCAGTGAGTTTCTCTCTAGATGGCTCCATTATCAACACATGATCAAAGTATGGAACAACTCTGGGAATTCCTGCTAGCATTTTCTCCATGAACCATTGGAAAATTCCTGGGGCCACAGAAATTCCAAACTGGAGGCGCCTGACACAGAATGCTCCCCGGTGCATAATTATTGTTCGGGCCTCAGCAGCCTTGTCATCCACTATCAATTTCTGATAGGCTTGAGCAAGGTAAAGTTTGGCAAAAGCCTCCCCTCCCACAAGAATAGACAATAACTTGTTAATGGCAGGCACTGGGTATGGGTCCTGATTAAGTGCTTTATTAACAGTGCACTTGTAATCCCCACAGATGTGAACACAGCCATTAGGTTTTAAAACAGGAACAATTGGTGTGGCCCAGCTTGTATGTACAACTGGCTTGAGGACCTCTTGCACAATAAGCCGATCTAATTCTGCATCAATTTTCAGCTGCAGTGCGAAAGGTACAGGCCAAGCCTTCATACAGATAGGGGCTGTTAGGGTGACAGTATTTGGATCTTGGGGAGCATTGGATTTGCAACTGAATAAAAGGCTATAACCTGTGGCCTAGCAGAGCTGCTAACCACAAAGCAGAATGATACATTAAATGTAACTTTGCAAGATGCTTAGGTAAGCATTTTCTTAACAATATAGTAGTCTTGTAAAATATGTATCCTTAGGAGGTAAAATAGATTTTGCTTATGAATGCTTATGCTAAGACAACCATTTTCTTATGCTAAGTAACCATTTTAACTGTGTCAACCATTTTCAGGTGAGTCTGTGTGAGTCTGCGTGCTGTGAATGAGGTGAAGTTTTAGGAATGTGGAAGATGGTACAACCTGGGACTGAAAAACAGACTGGAATGTGAAAAACAATATGTAACTGGTAACAGAATCTGCAATAAACATATGTGAAAAGGTGAATGGCCATTGGTGAAGAAGCCTCCAGAAGCTTCCAGGTTTTGGTCAAAGTCTGCCCATTGACCGAAGAGTGGAGTCAAGGGCTTACATGTGTTCATAGCAAAAATGCATGTAAATAAGTGAAATACATAGGTAATTTCATGTTAATGAAGTAAACAGTAAACAGAAGCGGAGCTTGAGATAGGAGGGGCGAAGGTGGAGTAAGTGTTAATGAGCATGAATCAAGGTGTATAAATGTGGAAAGAACTATTGTTCGAGGCTGCTCCCTGGTTTCACAGGGTGTGTGTCTGTGAGGGAGCTCACCCAAAGCTAACTCCATTCTGAATAAAGCTGTTGTGAGCAATGTGTGCTGGTGTTTGCTTCCTGCCTGCTGTGGCTAATGAGTAACAGGATCCATGAGCAACTGGATCGTCATCTCCCTAGTCGTTGGGCGCCACATGGAGTTGGGGTCTAATGGGCTATTGCAGAATCCATTTGGAACGTCACAGGTGGACCAGAGTAAATTCCTAATTCCTTGCAGAATACCTGGGGAAACTCCCGTGCAAGCCTTTCCAGACTTTCTGCACAGAGACTGTGTATGCCTTGAATACTGATTCCCAATGGTGAGAACCAATTTCTCCTCAGAAGACTTTTGCAGGAACCCTTAGTGACAATGAGGGGTAGACGCCGTCTAACAGATCCATACTGGACATCTATGCTGCAGCTACCCAAATTTTCCACAATCTGTCCATTGTAGTCATGCAGGCCACACTCAGATTTCAATAACTTGGGGAGAGGGTGCCAAGACAACTGGAAGAATGTGTTTTCATCTATGCGGAATACTCCCGAACCCAAGTCTACTTCCATTTTGCACTTCTTCCCATTTATTACAGTTGTAATCATCTCAGAACCTTGAGTTTCAACAACACCAACACTTGGAATCAAATATAGTTTTTGTACCCCATGTTCTGGGAAGGACTCTAATCTGTGAGTGGTTTGGGAGCGAATACATTTGCTGCAGTCTATTTGCCTCCTGGAACTGGCCTTTGAGAGGCAAACCCTCTCTAGGTGGCCCTTTTTGCAGCCATGGCACTCTGCATTCCTAAATCTGCTCTCCATTCGTCTATGTTGGCTGCCACAACTCAAATATGTCTGTGGACTAATTGGCTTATGTGGTGCTGTTGGTGAGGGTATAACCCACTGTGTTTGCTAGTGATGATCTGATTCTTGATCTTTTTGGAGTAAGTGGACATTGCTGGAGAATGCCTGGCGAATTTCTCGCATGTTATGGGATGCTGCTTCAGCAGCCAAGGCTTTTTCTTGTGCAGTCAAATTTGGTTCAGAGAACAGGTGACATTGGATTGCTTCATCTTGAACCCCACAGATGAGACAGTCGCAAAGCAAGCCATCCGGGAGATCCCTGAACTCACTAAATTCTGCAAGGCGATGGAGCTCAGCCAGGTAATCTGCTCTGCCTTCATTGGCATTTTGGTCCCATTAAAAAAAATGAAATCTCTGCAGGGTAACAGATGGCCTTGGGCAAAAATGTGCAGGGCAGTTAGTTCAGCATAAGACTTAGTGTTTGGTACAGCAGGTGTTGCGTGGGAACAAACAATGGCAAATGTTTTGGCACCGCAGACAGGAGGATTGCACGCTTCTGTTTTGGGTTTTCCACTTTGTTGGCTTCCAGGTAATAGGATAACCTTTCTGCATAAGAGTCCCAAGAAGCCGGCTGGCTCACCTCGAATTCTTCTATATGGTCCTGTGTAGCCATTTTAACTAACATCAGCCATACTAGAGAGAAAAGAAGAAGAAGAAAAAGAAAAAAACTCTTCCATCTGATCACAAAACACAGCCTGGTCTCAGCATGTCATCCCGCAATCTAGGGGGTCTTTTCAGCAAAGCCCATCTTCATCACCAAATATGTTGTGAGTTCAGCAACAACACTCTGGACACTGTGTTGAACTAACAGTGATTTATTATTATATTTCTGTGGAAGCATATCCAGGGTGGATCCTCACAGTTGCCCTCAATATATGTATGCAGAATTTATATTTGCTCTGCCTCTGACTTGACTCAGTTCAGTCCTGTGAAGAGACAGAAACCAAGAATTCCTCTGGCTCCTCACGGCAGAGACAATGGAGTCCCAGTGCTGCAAAACTGCCACAAGGAAACTGAATCCTGCAGTGCTGAACACGAGGGCTTTGGCCTTCAAGGGACAGTGCAAGGAAAACACAATAAGATGCAACAGCAGCACAACAATGGTTCTCAAGCAGGGTGCTGCCAAATTCAAAAAAGTTGTGGAGGGGGAGGCTTGAATCTAAAAAGGTTGAGAACCATGGACTTAATGTATGAGAGTTGTGTGGTGAATGAAGCTGTAGGACTGCTAGGTTGTATTTCTTTCTACAGACAACAAAATTTTTAAGAATGATTATAATATCTGCATGAAAGGCTGAATAGGTCGGGTGGGTGGTAGTTGTTTATTGATCTTGCTAAACTTCTTATCAAATAAAATACATTTTTCAGCCACCTTTCCTCCACCTCACTTTAAAGCATTCATAATGTTTTATGTAATGAACCACTATCACTGATTAGTTGCTGCCAACACAAATATTTGATGCTCTAAGTGAGATCCTCCTGGTGTATCTGCTCTCTAATCAGCTCTTCAAAGCTGACCGATTGTGTCTTTCTTTACATAATCATTATTATATCATCATGTAATCAAATACTTTATTCTGTGGATAGCATTTAGGGACAATTATGTGAGAGGTGATAGAGAGATGTTGTCTGAGTCATCTTATAACAATCGGACAAGCATTAAAGTGATATTTTAAGTGTCATTCTCCTCTATTTAATCACTTTGGAACCATGAAATCAAATTTTACAGTTCTTTTTTGTTAAGTTAGAAAGAAAAACTTGGCTTTGACTTGCAGACACTATGAAGTTCCAGGTTGCTCATATCCAAGTCAAGCCCATTATAATGTTCTTTCTGGATCTGAGTTTGGCCCAGGAACAACTGTGCGGTAGTAGGGATGTACATTGCTGGACTTCCATTTCGGGCCTGCCTCAGAGATGTGTGGCTACCTTGTGTCACATCTCAAAACTTGATCTCTGAAGGATTTCTCCCTTCTAGAGAACAAATAAGTAAGTTAGTGCATGTTTTGAGCCAAATGCAACTCAATACAAATACCACAAAAACACAAAAATAAAAGCTGGGCACATTGTTGGACAAACTGTCCATCCATCCATCACTAAGTGCAAGGCTTATGAGGCTTTATAAGGTATAACAGGGTTTTTCTCCCCTAACTTAAAAGAAACTTTTGTAATTGACCTTGTATTCCTTCATACCTGAGGTAGCACCTTACTGGCTGAGGGTAAGTAACACTTATTTTCTCACATTTCAGTACATTACAGACTAAAATAGCAGATGTCATCATTTGTGGTACAGAAATGACAGCTGGAAGACACTACTTTGTTCATGTAGGCCAGTCCAATATTACTCCTAGACTGCATGCTGTGTTCTTTGTCCAGTTTAAACTTTTGTGTAGCTGTTTTTAATTATATTTTTATTTTTTCTGATATGAGTGTGCCTAAGGTTTGGACAATAGATCTGTCTCTGATCTGGACCAGAGACAGAAAGGAGGTGTTTGGTCTGAAAAGTTTACACAAGAAAACATTAAAAATGTCCTTAAAAAATCTTCTGATATTCATATAATTGTAGAGCAATAATATAGTCTGTTAAATCACTTCCTGTAGTTTTGCAGTAGAGAGCTTAGGAGAAGACATCACTCATGAGCAGAAAGTCTGCAGGTTTCCATCTTCTAGATAATTTATGATCAGATACAGACAGGTATGCAGGATGGAGGTTTCAAGCACAGATGACAGCTCTTCTAAGCTGTTAGCCCTTAGGGAGGAGGTCGGGGTGGCTTTGGGAAGTAGGTCAGCATTGTACATATGTACATGACAATGGAAATCCAATTTGATGAGTAATGCTGCAGAAGATTAAATTAGATGAGCAAGACTTGCAGGGGATGAGACTCAAGCTCCCTAACTCTTTTCTGGGTCATTTTGACAATCTCTTACATCTTTCTCAGTTATTCTATCGACTCAGTGTTGTAAACAACATAAAATGAGAGACGATATATACACAGGCTGCATTATTTTACTGGCTATCTACTGTGCCCCCTATTACCCTAATACCTGAGCATCTCAGAATTAGGACTGATTGGAAGTTTTCCATCACAACTATTTTTAATGGGAAATTGCTTTTTCAGCAAAATTAAATTCTTAGCAAAAAGTGCCTGCACTCCACAGAAAAGTCGGATACTTTTGTTGAACAGGCAGAAATCAAAATAATTTGATTCAGAGAAGCACTGTGTTGCCTCGCAGGAGTTATTTGCATGCCTTATATTTTAATTCTCTTCTGTCAGCAGGGCTCTCCACCTGGATTATAATCACATGTGTGCAGTACAACCAGTGGCTCCTGTAATGCATCCTTCTTTCTCCAAGAGAAATGGAGCTTTGAGATGTAGTCTTAGCAGACAGTTCCATAGGAACATAAGGCACTTAATCTATATATCCCATGAAGCATTTCAGTTTTCATGGAAGTATTTTGCTAAAGTCAGAATTTTCCACAGAAAAAAAGCCCTTGTTTTCAAACAATTCCAACTTGTGATTCATGCCATTATATTCACATTTAGGCTACTATCCCCATTTTACAGATGGGAAGTAGAGGCACAGAGAGTGAATGACCTGCCTGAGTCAGGAAAGCTGTAAGTGGAAAGAAAGAACCTGGGTCTCTGGCTAGTGCCTCAGCCTCTTCTCACCTGTACACTAGGTGCAAGAAAGGCTTGTTGTAAACCAGGAATGCCCAACTCCTGGCCCTCTGGCCAGACGCATGACATTGGCAGCAGGGGAGCAGCAATTAATGCTGAAATACCTTCTATGCTGCCAAATGTCTAACCTGTATGGAGCTCTGTGGGCTGGCCGTGTGAGCTAGGTCAGGCATACAGGCCAGGAAAGTGAAGGACCTGATCCAAGAGTGTGGGGCTTGTTCTGGGCACACGCCTAATCCAGGTGGTTGCAAGGTGTGATCCAGGTACACAGATCCTGATTTGGGTTCATGGGGCCCAGTGCAGTCACTGGGCACATCTACTTGTGATGCTACATTGCTGTAGCAACATGCTACGGTGATGTAGCATCCATGGGCAAAAACCGTGACACCACCACTACCTCAGGATAGTGCATTGCTTTGACAATATAGCAGTTAAAAATAACCATGCACTGCACAGTGCAGTATGGGCGGTTACTGCGCCGTCATTTAGTACTTCCAAAAGGAAATACTGAATGATGGCGCAGTAACAATGGCACTTTAGGGGCATGTGTAGATGAGCCCACTGTGTCCGTGGATCTGGCCTGTGAACTGGCTCTGCTACACTCATCCAGCCCATGGGGCCAAAAGGTTGAGTACCACTGCTGTAAACCTTTAAACAGGAAAAGTTACAGTTGTATGAACGAGGTCCAGAATGCCCACTGCCCCTGAAATGGCTGGAAGCTGATTATGTGAGATGTGCTTGCCTCAGCCTGTGGGGAAAATCATAGAATCACAGAAACAATGAATGGGAACGGACCTAGACAGATCATCTGGTCCGGCCCCCTGCCATGGGCAGGAAGGAGCACTGGGGGTGGCAGGGGTCATAAGACCCCAGCCAGGTGCCCATCCAATCTCCTCTTGAAGATCTCCAGGGAAGGTGAGAGCACCTCCTCTCTGGGAAGCCTATTCCAGGCTCTGGCACTTACCGTGAAGTAGTTCTTCCTAATATCTAACGTAAACCTATCCTCCCTCAGCTTGTGGCCACTGTTCCTGGTGACTCCAAGGGGGACTCAGACTTTCCCTGAGTCCTTGCTGCTGGCCCCTGATAAGGTTGTAGGCAGCCACAAGATCCCCTCTCAGTCTCCTCTTGTGGAGACTGAAGAGATTCAGGTCCCTCAGCCTCTCCTCATAGGGCTGGCCACAGAGGCCCTCAACCGTATAAGTGGCCTCCTCTGGACCCTCTCCAGGTTCTCCACGTCCTTCTTGA
>NW_017728947.1:87397201-87402827 GCF_001723895.1 Crocodylus porosus | reverse complement strand
GTCAGCCCCTAACCTATAACCATAATGCTGGTTCCCTCTCCCCAGGTGCAGCACTCTGCACTTGTCTTTGTTGAACCACATCCTGTTCAGATCCGCCCACTTCTCTAACCTATCCAGGTCTGCCTGGATGCGGTCCCTGCCTGCCGGTGTATTCACTTTACCCCACAGCTCGGTGTCATCAGCGAACTTGAACAGGGTGCTCTCCACACCCTTGTCCAGGTCACTAATGAAGATGTTGAACAGCACCGGGCCAAGGACCAAGCCCTGGGGGACTCTGCTGCCCACACCCTCCCGGGTTGACATCGACCTGTCCACCACCACCCTCTGGGTGTGCCCCTGGAGCCAGTTTGCCACCCATGTGACCGTGTGTTCATCAATGCCACAGTCCCTCAGCTTGCCCACCAGAATTGGGTAGGATACTGTGTCGAAGGCCTTCTGGAAGTCCAAGAAGATGACATCGACTTCCTCCTTCACATCTAAGCTCTTTGTTACCTGGTCATAGAAAGAGACCAGGTTAGTCAGGCAGGATTGGCCTTGCATGAACCCATGCTCGTTACCCCTCAATATCACTTCTCCTGCAGGGCTCTCACAAATGTGGCCCTTGATAATTTTTTCAAAGACCTTCCCCATGATAGAAGTAAGGCTGACTGGCCTGTAGTTGCCAGGCTATTCCTTCCTCCCCTTCTTGAAAATAGGGACCACATTGGCCCTTTTCCAGTCCTTAGGGACTTGGCTCAGGCACCTCGAACAGCCCAGGAGTCCTCGAACAGCCATGCCAATGGCTTCGCAATGACACCAGCCAATTCCCTCAGCACCCGCGGATGCAGGTCATCTGGGCCTGCCAACTTGGACACATCTAAGCCCTCCAGTTAGTCCTTAACTAGGTCTGAACTAACAGTCAGGGGACTCGCATCCTTCCCAGGCCTCTCTATGCTGTCACCCGAGAGCACCCCATTGTCAGCAGACAGGAACACGGTGGCAAATAACTTGTTGAAGAGTTCTGCCTTCTTTTGCATGTCCGTCACCATCTGCCCTGCCCTGCCTCGTAGGGGTCCAATGTTACCCCGAGACTTCTTGCTACCTATATACTTGAAGAAGTACTTTTTGTGATCCTTAATCCCAGAAGCTAATCTAAGCTCCAGTGCTGCTTTAGCCTTCCTCACCAAATCCCTACAAGCTCGGGTCAGGGAGGTGTACTCCTCCTTTGTCCCTGCCCCCTGCTTCCACCCCAGTACGCTTTTTTCTTTGCCCTCAGGCCAGCCTGGATATCCATGCTCAGCCATGAAGGTTTCTTGGACCCTTTTCCCACCTTCCTGCGCAGAGGAATTGCATCCTGCTGCCCCAAGGATAGCCTCCTTGAGGAAGGACCACCTTTCCTGGACCCCCATGCTAGCTACACCCTGGGCTCCAAGTGCCTCCCTGTCTACTGCCCTGAGCACATCAAAGTTGGCTTTCCTAAAGTCAAGCATTTGCACTGTGCTAATTACCCTCCCCACCTTTCTCTGAATAGCAAACTGGATCATTTCATGATCACTGTCCCCTAGCCTCCCTTGTACTAGCACCTCCCCCACCAGGTCATCCCCAGAGGCTAACACCAGATCCAATATGGCGTTTCCCCTAGTGAGAATCATTCTCATTTAGGATTTCAAAGTAAGATGGAGATACACAAAGTGGTTAATGTGATATGAGAGACAACTTCTACCTAGCTCCAAATTCAGTGATCAGTTTAGTTCTGTGATTGAGTTTATAGTACTGGATACTTCTAATATTCACATATTTTTGGTACCTTTCTAAAAAAAAAGTGGCCTTTGTCCAGACCTACAGAGGCAGAAGACATTTTCAGATGGGTATTTAGATTGGGGGGAAGGGGGTTTAAACCCAAAGTTTGAATTTTCTAAGCATGTTCCCGACCATATTTCACTTATAGTAAAATGTGAACTCCATCCATCATGAAGAATGGCAGAAGAAGTTAATCTGGTACCATCATAATATTGTGGAAGGATTTGACTCCCAAGGGTATGGAGAGGGAATAGGAAAAAGGAGTGTCTGATGTATGTAATGCAAGAAGCAAGGGTATCTTAGGATGAAATTCTTTTATTGGACCAATATGTAGTTGGGATAAAGTTAGATGAGTTTTCAAATGCAAGATGTTTCCTCTAGTCTCCTGATATATGTAATATAATTTACTTGCAGTTAGTACCAAGCCTAATCCACTATAAAGAGGATTTTTAAGAGTTGTAATACATATCATAGTCTCTGAATCTTGCTCTCTATGAGAGTACCTGCCTTGTGGATGCATACAGGCTCACTCAGGGCTAAATTTTTAAAGGTACTTAGGCCCTCGACAATGCAAATAGGTGCCTAGTGGAACTTTTCAAAAGTGCTTGTTGCTTTAAAAAAAAAAGTCATGCTGGTTATTTATCTGCAGCTGTAAGCATATCAATGCCTTGATAAACCTGGCCCTTGAAGTAAATACAGGGCGCATCTACATGTGACACTACATCACCAAAGTGACCATGTGTCTCTTCACGTGACCAGCAGCTACTTTGCTGTAGCAGTGCATTCCCTTGCTATAGTGCACAGCTACAGTGAAGTAGCGGTTAAATATAACCGTGTGCCCAGTGTACAGAACAGTACGGGCTTCTACTGCCCTGTGCTGGAAGTACTAAAGCATGGCATACTAGCATACTAGCAATGTTGTCATACAGGCACACGTAGACATACCTACAGTGAAGTACATCCTACTCCACAAGTGAAGTCAGTGGAATTATAGAAGGAGTAAGGTAATGGGAAAGAATCACATGGTTTGACCCTTACCAAGACAATGGAACTGTAGTCATTGCAGGTGTAACAAAATGAGGCACGGAAAGCTATCACTTAAAGGCTAGGGACAGAAGTTACACATAAACTTCTGGTTTAAAATCAGAAACTGGTTTAAATCTGTAACAGAATATAAATTCAGTGCACATAAACCAGTTTCAAAATGGCTGAAACTGGTTTAAGATAAACCAGTTTCAGCCAGGGGATGGGGGGAATACTAAGGGTCTCTCAGCTGAAGCCCCATGACCCCTGGGCTCAGGCTAGGAGGTAAGCATCTCCCAGCGCCCTGTTCCCTGATCATGATGGAGGCGTGGGAGCTGAAAGATAAACATCCCCCAGCCCCTGCCCCACCATTGTGATCAGGGAGCAGAGGGCTTGAATCTGCTGCTGGGGCAGTGGGATATAGTCCCCAATCAGGCTCTTGTGGTGGAACCTGACTGGGCAGCAGGCAGCTCCTGGGGGCAGGGAGCTATATTCCACCCCCTGGTGGACGGCTAATGGGAAGCAGACCGGGACCTGGCCAGGTATCTACACGAGTGCTATGGCGCTGTTGCTAATGCCAAGTAAATGTTCTACTTGCATTTGCACTTACTCAGGATTAAGGAGATGTACTGTGAAGTAAGCATGTGCACGTGTAGACCCATGTACTTACTTCACAGTAAACTATGCTAATTCACTATTAAATATCTCATGTAGATGCACTCATAGGGTAGCAATTTTGTCCCATCTGCCAATACTGCTAATATCACTGTAATTTGTGACTTTTCATTTCCTGTATTTCTCATAATTATGGATTTTGTGCCTCTCAAGGATGGTAACCTTGCTCAGCATGTCAAAATAGACATGAATGTTTTCCACGTGGATTTAGCATTCTTGAGTTTTCCTTTTGTCTCCATCAATGCACTTTCGCTTCAGTAACATCATATTTCCTTCTCATCTCACAATTATTTGTTTTTCAGCATAATTTATAATGTTCATAAAGTTTGTATTATAGCTGCACCTCATTCCTTTTGGTATCTTCACATTTGTACTGCTACTTCCTCTTTTTTGTCTACATGCTCTGTCATGGGGTTTCCCTGCTACCACTTACCCCACAGAATTTACCATGGGTTTCTACAGTTTTACATTTTTGCCAGTCATTAGGACCTGTTGTACAATAATTAGGCCCTGTAATCTGCTGCTTTTTCTGCCACTTCACCAGGTGCTCCTCTGCTACCTGCCCCTCTGCTGGGTGCCTAGCTGCCACTTGCCTCACTATCGGGTACTTCACTGTATGCTGGTTCCCTCACCACTCCTGCTTGGAGCTGTGCTATTTGCTAGATCTCTCAGTGGCATGCTTATGCTGGGCTCCTCATCACTGCTTCTGGGTCCCTTGTCACATGCTGGACTCCACATCAGCCACTACTGCCAGGTCCCTCATCACTACATGCTGGGTGCCTTGCCTCATATTGGTCCCTTACTGCCACTGCTGGGTCCCTTGCTGCCACCACAGGCTGGGGTAACAGGGATAAGCCTCCCCAAATGCGGGTCAGCAGTGGCAATGCAGAGGGCCACAGGGCAGCCTGGGCATGGGCTTTGGATGGCTGCAGCAGGGGATGCACAGAGATACAGCCACCCAGCTGCAATCTGCACACTCGCAGCCAGGATTGCAGCCTGGCTACAGTTACCATTCATCTGGGTTTTCCTGGACATGTCCTCTTAAATGGAGTCCTCCTATCTTCATTCAGGTGGGTTTTTCAAATCTATCTGGATTTTTGCTTTGCTCTGCTCTGTTGGTGGGAGCAGAGGGAGGGGCGATTGTAGCCAGGGAGCTGCTATATGAATAACATGTAACATACAGGTAAGCCTGGGTTGGGGGGCTGGGGCAGGACAAGGGGGCTGGGGAGGTTGCCTGCCCCCTCCAGTGGGAAAAGGTAGCAGGGGGCCTTTTAAGGGCCATGGCTGGGCCAGCTGCAAAGGTGCTGATGCCTGTGTTTGTAGGGGTGGTGCGGCCAGAAGAGTGGGGCAGAGGGAGGGGCTGGAGTGAATGAGGCCCCAGGTTATGGGATGGTTGGAGCCCAGGTGACTTGTCCAGGAGTGCAGGGAGGCATGGGGGGCATGTGCCCCCGGATTTCTGTGCTGGGCAGAGGCAGGCTGTTGCTGCAGGCTGGGGTCTGCACCCTGCTGCTGTTCCCCTGAGAGTCGCATGATGCCATGTACCTGCCACCACTGGGGTGTGCTGTGTCCCCTGCCCGCCCAGCGATGGCAGGCACATGGCATAGCACATGGCTTTCAAAGCAACTGTAGCAGGGAGCAGAGCCTCGGCCCACACCGGCAGCCTGCCTCTATCCCCTGTACAGATCTGGGGGGCACATGCCCCCCATGACTCCTCCAGGGTGCATAAAGTAGTGGAAGCCCCCCCTCCACCACCCCATCTTTGGACAACGTGTATGGGCTCCGAATATCCCACAACCCACCCTGGGGTCCCATACACCCCAGCCCCTGCCCCACTCCCTCCTTCACTATGGGGGCCTCAATCTGTCCCCCATCTTGTCCCTTTCCCCCCTCCCCTTCCACAGACTTACGCGTGTGTGTGTGTCTGTACACGTGTGTGTGTGTATGTATACACACACTCAGTCCCCTCAAATAATGAGGGCTCCATGTAGACGGAGCTCCTGGCTCTTGGCTGCAGGGGCTGCCTGTCCCTTTTTCAGGCTCTGGAGCCTGGGAGCATGGCCACCTCCCCTTCCAGGGTCTGCTCCCTACTGGGGTCTCTGGCACGCCAGCTGGAGGAGCTCCAGGCCACAGTCCAGAGACTGCGTGCCAT
>NW_017728947.1:87392731-87397190 GCF_001723895.1 Crocodylus porosus | reverse complement strand
ACTTCCTGCCCTTTGGGCAGGGGGCTGGACTCGATGATCTCCCGAGGTCCCTTCCAGCCCTGAATGTCTATGAAATCTATGAAAATATTTTTTCCCTTTGCCTCTGGCTGCCATTGCTACGAGTCTCACTGCATGCTACATCCCTCCCTACTCCTGCCTGGAGTATTACCATGCTTTGGGTCCCCTGCTGCGTGCTGGGGGTCCTTTGTCACTGCAGTCAGGTCCTTCCCTGCAGCATGCCTGGTGCGTAGCTGGCCCTTGGGGATCCAACCCTTCCCCCCCGCCCAAGTGCTGGCCAGCCCTTGCAGGGGTCCCTTCTTGCTGTGTGCTGCCTAGGGTCCCTCTTCTTTGCATGCTGGCCTGCTGTGTGCCTGGCTGGCCTCTCCCCACAGCGTGTTGGGTGCCTAGCAGGCAGGTGATTAAGTCGCTCCTAGCTGCTGCCTGGCAGGTGGGTATGAAGCAACTCAGCATGTCCTGGCTAGGCTCCTTGCACACCACTCGAGAGGACGTGACAAGCAGTGGACTGGCATCATCCCCGTAGCATGGCGTTTCTGGCCAGCATGCAAAGTTGCATGCTGAACTGGCCAAGTTGCTCTGAACTGCTGTATGCCAGACCTCTGCACACTGTGGGAAGCCCAGGTGCCCTCTGCTGGTTGGCCTTGTGCTAGTGCTGTCTCCTCACTAACCTTGCTGTCCCCTGTGCGCTTTCTGCTTTCAGGTTACTTGCATGTAATCATAAGGTGAGGCTTGATTTTCCCCGTGTTGAATGGGGTGAAAACTTTGTCTTATAATTAAGTAAATATGGTAGTTAATTTAGCAGTGGAGCTTATAAAAGGCAGCCCTTTGTGCACGGAGAGCAGTGAACATGGGACAGCAACCAGAGGGACTCTGCCTAGGGCAGTGGTTCTCAATGTTTCTAGATTCAAACACCCCTCATTGCATTCAAGGCACCTGTCCATAAACTTTTGTGAATTGAGTGGCATGCAACCTCAAAAACTAATTTATATATTACAGCACTGGATGGGGTGTCAGCCAGACAGGGACAAGCCTGAGCCTGTGCTTATCTGCTCAATTCCTCACAACTTGCTTATCTCTTGACACCTCATGACACCCTTCAAAGGATCTCACAGCATGCCAGGATGCTGTGGCACCCTGGCTGAGAATCACTGGCCATGGGACTTTGCTGTAGGAGGGAGTCCACGAGCAAGAGACCCTGTGGGCATAAGTGTGCATGAGGGCTCATGTTCAGGTGTTTGGTGTTAGTTTTGTGTGGGTTTTTTTGTCATGTGTGTTCTGTTTACAGTCTAGGTATCTCCCAGGAAGCAAAGGAGGCACAAACAGAGGCTGGGTCAGCAATTATGACCTGCATGGGATGTGCCATGTTCATATTTCTCCCAGAGAGTCAAGACCATTTCATCTGCACCAAGTGTAAGCTGGTGTCGGCCCTTCAGAGGTTGGAAGCGCAGGTATCCACATTGCATTTTACCAAGGAAAAGAAAGATTATTTGGACAGGAGTTATGAGAAGCTGGTACTGGAGAAGGCAAAGGGAAAAGAGAAGTGGCAGCATGTCACTTCTAGAACAGAGAGCCCCCAGAATTCAAGGGGAGCAGGGAGAAGTGAGGAACCTCTGTCAAGCACCCTGCAGTGGAACAGCCGAGGAAAAGGCAGAGGAGAGGACTTTAGCAGGCCTGAGGCAGAGAACTCAGCAGTCTAGAGATCAGGAAGTGCAGGGCTGGGGTCTCTAAAACCACTGCACCAAAAGGAAGAGAAGAGTGGTAGTAGTTGGTAACTCCCACTTGCAGGGGACAGAGGCACCAATTTAGTGTCTAGATTTGGGGTCCTGGGAGGTGCATTATCTGCCTGGAGCCTGAATTCAGGATGTCACAGAAAGGCTGCCAAAGCTCATCCATCCTTCAGACCACTTCACTTTCCTGCTTGTCCATGTAGGCACCAATGATACTGCCAGGAATGACACTGAGCAGATCAGAGGTGACTGGCAGGAGGGTTAAGTATCTTAGAACACAAGTGGTTTCTCATCAGGCAGTGGCCCAGACAACGACTATTGTATCATGGAAATAAATGTGTAGCTGAGATGGTAAGTATCAGCATGAAGGCTTGGGATTCTGTGATAAGAGGCAGATGTTCTGGGGAGGAGGACTGCTATCAAACAATAGACTCCATCTGACTAGAATAGGAAAGAGTATTTTTGAGTGTCACCTGGCCAAGCTAGTAAGGAGGGCTTTAAACTAGGTCGCATTGGGGATGGTGAACAAAACCCTCCAGCAACAGAGCAAATGATTCAGAAGGGAAAGGACTGGAAGAAGAAGCTCAACCCTGAGAAAGGGCCAGGGATCCACTGAACAGTAACAATTGAAGCAAAAAGGAAGTGAGCAGGTCAAAATGCAAAATACTTCCAATGTATGTATACAAAGGGGAGAAGAAGAGTTGGAAGTTGCAGCCTGTAAAAAGAACTATGATCTGACTGGTATCACAGAGACCTGGTGGGACAACATCAACATTTAGGGCTCTACTCTGTTTCAGGACAGGGTTGATAGAAAAGGTGGTGGTATTGCCTTGCATGTCAAAAACAGCTATACCTGTTTCCTGGATCAGGAGGAAGAAGATAGCGAGCAATACAATTTGGTGAAGATAAAAGGTGAAAGATACAGCACTATTATAAAGGTGGGGATTTATTATAGACCGCCAAGTCAGGAAGAAGAGAAGGAAGAGGCACTTTTCAAGGAAGTGACAAAATTATCCAAAAGCTGTGAGATGGTATGCCTTGGAGAATTCAGTTTTCCAGACATCTGCTGGAAGAACAATACTGCCAAACATAAAATGCCAATTCAGTTCCTAAACTGTGGGGAGGACAATTTTCTGTTCCAGAAGGTTGAGATACAACTAGAGGATCATGTATCTGGGATCTTTCCTGATCAATAAGGACAAATTGGTAGAGGATGTAAACGTGATGGGCAACTTGGGAGAAAGTGATCATGACCTAATAGAATTCCAGATCCTGAAATGGTGAAAGTATGAGATTGGCAGAACTAGGACACTAGATTTCAAAAAGGCAAATTTCAACCAGCTCAAGGAGTTAATAGTTGTGGTGCCATGGAAAGACAGACTGAAGAAGAAAGATACCCAGGAGTGCTGGAAGCTTCTAAGATATTGGAAATCAAACAAGAAACTGTTTCAACATGATAGAAACACGAAAAAAAAAAATGATAAGAGAATAATGTGATGGCACAAGGTGCTTCTAGAGGCCTCAATGCAAAAGGAAAGCATACAGGCAATGGAAGGATGGGCAGCTCAAAGAAGCATACCAGGAAATTGCAAGAACCTGCAGGGACAAAATCAGGAGGGGAAAGGATGAGCTTCACCTGGTGAGGGAGGTTAAAGCAACAAGAGGCTCTGTAAATATGTTAGACAGAAAAGAAATACCAAGGAAGGTAGGAGGGATTACCTGGGAAGGTCCCTTGATCAGGATCCGATCCTCACTCATACCAGGAGTCTGGGGTCCGGGCGTGGAACAGAAATGACCGTTGTTATAGTTTCATAGTTGGAAGGGACCTGAGCAGATCACCAAGTCCGACCCCCCGCCATGGCAGAAAAAAGTACTGGGGTCAAACAACTCCAGCAAGATGTTTGTCTAGCCTTGTCTTAAACACCCCCAGGGTAGGAGCCAGCACCACTTCTCTTGGAAGTTGGTTCCAGATCCTAGCCACCCTGACAGTGCAGTAGCGCCTCCTGATATCTAACCTAAACCTTCCCTCTGCCAGCTTGTGACCATTATTTCTAGTCACTCCTGGCAGTGCTCGGGGGAACAGGGACTCCCCCAGTGCCTGCTGGTCCCCTCTGACCAGTGTGGAACAGGCCACCAGATCCCCCCTCAGCCTTCTCTTGTGGAGGCTAAACAGGTTCAGGTCCCTGAGCCTCTTCTTGTAGGGCCTGCCCTGCTGTCCCCTGATCATACAAGTGGCCTCCTCTGGACCCTCTCCAAGTTGTCCACATCTCTCTTGAAGTGCGGCGCCCAGAACTGGACGCAGTGCTCCAGCTGCAGCCTGACAAGTGCCGCATACAGGGGGAGGATCACCTCTTTGGATCTGCTCGAGATGCATCTGTGGATACATGACAATGTATGATTGGCCTTCCTGACTTCATCCCCACAGTGCCAGCCCATGTTCATCTTGGCATCAATGATGACTCCAAGATCCTTTTCTACCTTTGCACTGACAAGAAGGGAGTTCCCCAGCCTGTAGGTATGGTGCTGGTTCTTCCTCCCCAGGTGCAGTACCTTGAACTTGGCAGTGTTGAAACCCATCCTGTTCTCATCCGTCCACCCCTGTAACCTGTCTAGGTCTGATTGCAGTCTATTCCTCCCTTCTAGCATGCCCACATCCCCCCACATCTTCATGTCATCAGCAAATTTGAACAGGGTGCTTTTTACCCCCTCGTCCA
>NW_017728947.1:87383851-87392631 GCF_001723895.1 Crocodylus porosus | reverse complement strand
ACTAACTGGCCTATAGTTTCCTGGGTCCTCCTTCTTACCCTTTTTGAACATGGGAACCATGTTGACCCTCTTCCAGTCCTCTGGCACCACACCAGAGCACCATGAATGCTTGTAAAGCCATGACAGGGGTCCCACAATGAACTCTGCTAATCCTCTCAGCACTCTGGAGTGCAGATCGCCAGGATCAGCTAATTTAAGTATGCCCAGTCCCTCCAGAAGTTCCCTGACTAGATCCTCACTGGCCCTTGGCCTGAGTACGCCTCCCCTGGGGCCAGAGGGGGTCCCAGTGGGGGGGATTATCTGGTCCCTGCTCAGGAAAATGGAGGCAAAGTATTTGTTAAATAGGTTAGCTTTGCTATCTGGTGTTACGACCAGATTTCCTAGCATGTTTTGCAGGGGCCCCACATTGCCCGATACCTTCTTTTTGCCCTTATTGTATTTAAAAAAGAACTTCTTGTTGTCCTTGATCCAGGTAGCTAGTCCCAGTTCCGTCTCCTCTTTGGCCTTCCTGACCACCCTCCTGCAGCCCCGAGCAACCTCAGTATAGTCCTCCAAGGTGATGGCCCCTCCCATCCATTGGGTGTATGCCTCCCTTTTAGCTTGGAGATGTTCCTGGATGCTTTTGGTGAGCCATGGGGGCTTTTGCGCCCTCCTGCCCCCTTTGATCCGTGTTGGGGTTACCTCCCTTTGGGCTTGGAGGATCGTCTCCTTAAGGAGCGACCACTCTTCTTGGCCACCCAACTCCCTTCCCCTCCGGGACCTCAGTGCCTTCCCAACTATTCTTCCTAGCTCATTGAAGTCCACACTTCTGAAATCTAGGGCTGCTGCCTTGCTGCATGTCTTTGCCACCTTGCACTGGATGGTGAATTCCAGCAGGCGATGGTTCCTGTCACCCAGGTGGTTGAGCACCCGCAGCCCCCTCAGCAGGTCGTCATCTGTGGCCAGCACCAGGTCCAACAAGGTGTCTCCCCTGGTGGGGCTGTGCACCTCCTGGGTTAGATGGAGGTCCTGTATTTTGGCTAGAAACCTACGTGAGCGGTCAGACCTGGCTGACTGCTCTTCCCAGCAGATGTCTGGAAAGTTCAGGTCACCCAAGATGACCATGTCTCTTGACCTACCTCCGTGAACTGACTTAAGAATTACCAGTCTAGCTCTTCCCCTTGGTTGGGTGGTCTGTAGTAGACCACCACTGTTAAGTCCCTTTCCCGACTGCCTTGTATTCTAACCCAGAGCACTTCAGTGTGCCCCTCCTCTGAACTTGTGCTACTTGATGAGGATGTGTAATCCTCCTTAATGTAGAACGCCATACCTTTCCTCCCTGTCTTGTCCCTCCTGTACAGCCTTTAGCCCTTGATATTCACCACCCAGTAGTGGGTTTGGTCCCACCATGTTTCTGTGAGCCCCACTATGTCTGGGTTGGTGTCAGTTAGCAGGAGGGTAAGGTCCTCCTGTTTGTTCCCCATACTAGGAGCATTTGTGCAGAGGCATTTGAGGCCTCCTGAAATGTATACTGGCCCCCTAATCTCAGTACTGCCCTGTCCCCTGTTGCTTACCTGGGTATTTGTTCCGCTCGTTGTTGGTCTAGGCTGGGCTGTACTTGTGGGTGCTGCTTGGTTTAGTGGTCCAAGGCTTCCTCTGCCGTCATCTTCCCCTTCCCCCGACAAGCCTAGTTTAAAGCCCACCGGAGGAGATCAACCAACCTAGAAGAGAACACACGCTTACCTTTGGCGGAAAGGTGAAGCCCATTCTACCCAAGCATGTCTCTCGTTGTGATGTGTGGGTTGTTGTCTAGGAAGCCAAAGCCTGCCTCGAGACACCATTCCTGAAGCTGTCATTTGGTCTCTGTGATGCAGGTCTTGTGTTGTCTTCCACGTCCACTCACTGGTAGGACAGAAGAGAATACCAGCTGTGCCCCTATCTCCCTCAGCACACCCCCCAGAGCGTGGTAGTCCATCATCAGGTGATCAGGGCTTCTCCTGGCCACATCATTAGTACCCACATCATTAGTTCTGTTCCCTCTTTCCTGTTGGTTACCTGATGCACATGCTTTTTATACCTAGTCTTATACTAATCTGTTGGCTTCAGAGCCACTCACAATCTTGCTCTATAGCTGTTACCCTATGGGATGGAAAGGTGTTAAAAATAATCAGACACGGGTTTATCCAATAAGCAAATTATAATGCAGGACCTTTAGGTTTGAAATTGACATTGCTCTGCCTAAGCCCCAACCCCCTTTAGGTTTCATTTGAATATGCTTTCTTGGGATGTGCTTTCCTGGAACGTGTTGGGTGTGCCAGGCAGTTGGATCCAGTTTTTTATTGTCAAAGCTGAACCCTGAGCAGAAACCTTTAGGTCAGCTAATCTCACATCTACAGCTTTGCCTATGGGGCCCAGTCAGTTCCACGAAAAGTTAATTTTATCATTTTGGTTAAACTTATGACAGACAAGTTACATTTGAGGTTTACAGACCTCAAATCTAAGAAGCACATATTTATTGCTTATTAATCCCTCTGGTTCTAGCTGTCACAACAGAGCCTCACCTATTTTCTGCTGGTTCCCCTTGGTGAGTTTATAGACGGCCACCAGATCCCCTCTCAGTCTTCTCTTGTGGAGGCTGACTAGATTCAGGTACTTTAGTCCATCTTCATAGGGTCTGGCCTGCTGCCCCCTGACCATGTGAGTGCCCTCCTCTGAACCCTCTCAATGCTAGCCATATCCCTCTTGAAGCGCAGCACCTGGAACTGGACACAGTACTCCAAATGCGGCCTGACCAACAGTGCATAGATGGGAAGGGTCACCTCCCTGGACCTGCTTGTGATGCATCTGTAGATGCATGACAAGGTGCAGTTAGCTAAGGCTGACTGCTTCCTTGCATTGGCGGCTCATGTTCATCCCGGAGTCAACAATGATTCTAAGATCCCTTTATGCCTTTGTTGACAAAAAGGGCGTTCCCCAGCCTGTAGGTGTGTTGCTGATTCCTTCTCCCTAGATGCAGCACCTTGCACTTGTCTGCGCTGAATTCCATTTTATTCTCACCTGCCCACCCGTGTAACCTGTCTAGATCTAGCTGGATTCTGTGCTGCTGGCTCCTCTCGGGCCCAGAAGCAGAAAGCAAAAACCAGGAGAGGGAAGGGGGAGCCCAGAGAACTGAGCTGTGGCAGCAGCCAGAGTGATAAAGTCAGTAGTGGCCTGGTGGGTGCCTGGCGGGCTGCAAGTGAACATCTCACAGGCTGCATGCAGCCCACAGACTCCACTTGAACAGCCCTGGTTTAGAGTCATTAAACTTCTAGCATAGTGTTAAGATGTAAAGAAAAAGTATCATTGTTATGAATGATTATCCTGTAGTTTATTGACTGAACCAGAACACATGGGAAATTTTGAATTTGGTTTGATCTGAAACAATTTTTTGTTCAAGTTTTCTCACTGAAATGAAAAAAAACACAAACATTCATTTAATTTTCAACAACAAGCACTGAGGAAGACCCACCTGGAGTTTGGAACACTTGCCTTGGAGATGAGAAACTCTAGCTCAAACTCCTACTCTTTAACAAGTATATAATGGATATAATCTTTGAACTCCCATCCCACAAAGGAGTGACTCAATTGCCAGATTCTAGGGTATTCTAAAGTCTCTCAGTCCAGCTATCCCACTTTTATATAAAATACCTAATTAATCAGAGGGAGAGATGAACTCTAGCTTGGAGATGAGGGCATTCATCTGGGAGGGATTCATTTAGGTTGTAGTCTCTGTTCCAGTGAATGCTTATTTATACAAAGACAAACATCAACAAGAAAAACTGAGAGCCCCCATGTGAAATCAACCTAGAGCACAGCTGTTAGGCTTTCTTCTGGGAAGTGGGAGATATGCACTTGGGCTCTCTCAGGAAGAGGTGAAAATTGAAACTGGGTCTTTCCATCTTGGGTGAGTGTTATAACCCTGACCTACTGGCTACTCAAGGAATGACAAAATCACCACAGATCTAGTCCTGATAAATTTTTCTTCTTCTAATTCAAGGTGTTTCATAGCTTTGACTTGAATTAATGAATACTTTTAAGGAAATTAGAACTTTACCTTTTTGTTGTGGCAAATTTAGTATTTCGCTTGGCTCTATTTGCTTTCAGTAATTGTTGCTACCCATTTCTCAATTGGCAGCTCACCATCACCATCATGCTAAGAGTTGCATTTGAAGGTGGATGGGGAGCTTTATCATAATTCAAGGAAAGCATCCCATCCATGAGGAATGACTTGGGAAGAAGTGTGACTGTATCAGCAGGAGAAGTGGAAAAATGAATACTTGAAACTAGCATCACTGGCAGATTGGGGCGGAGGGCAGCATATGTGACTGAAGACAGGAACAGATAATTAGGAAGAGAGTGATAGTCATAGATTCATAGATTGCAAGGCTGGGAGGGACCTCAGAAGATTATTGAGTCCAGCCCTCTGCACCAAGCAGGAAAGATAACTGGGGGTCAAGTGACCCTAGCAAGGTGACTGTCTAGTGTCCTCTTGAAGATTTCCAGGGTAGGTGATTGCAGCACTTCTGGAGGCAGCTTATTCTAGTCTGGACACCCTGACTGCAAAGATGTTTTTCCTAATGTTGAGCCTGAATTGAGCTTCCAGGAGTTTGTGGTCATTACTCCTGGTTTTCCCCTTGGGTGCCCTAGTAAACAGTTGTTCATCAAGCCATTGATGTACTCCCCTAGTGCAGTGGTACGCTGCTACTAGGTCCCCTCTCAGCCTTCTTTTCCTCAGGCTGAAGAGTCCAAGATCCCTCAGCCTTTTCTTGTATGACTTGCCTTTTAAGACTCTGATCATACGGGTGGTTCTTCTTTGGACTCCTTCAAACTTGCCCATATCCTTGTTGAAGTGCGGTGCCCAGAATGGGTCGCAGTACTCCAGCTGCAGTCTCACCAGTGCTGAGCAGAGCAGAAGAATCTCCTTGCTTTTGGTAGAGATGAATTGATTGACACATGCCAGAGTTAAATAATTAATTGCCCTATTGGCAGTTAAAGGCAGTTATTTGCCCTACTAGCTACCGCATCGCACTGTTGACTCATATTTATACTGTGGTCTATTATTACTCCTAGGTCCCTTTCATTCATGGTGCTAGTCAGTTTTGTGCTGCCAAGCCTGCAGGTGTGTTGGGGGTTGCTCGTCCCCAGGTGCAGCACTTTACATTTCTTGACATTGAACTTCATCAGGTTCCGATCTGCCCAACTTGCTAGCCTGTCTAGGTCCACCTGTATCTGTAGCCTATCTTCAAGTGTGATCATGCTCCCCCATAACTTGGTGTTGTCCACAAACTTGGCCAGTGAGTTGGCCCACATCCAAATCATTAATAAAGATATTGAAAAGTACTGGACCGAGTACCGACCCCTGTGGGGGACTGCTGCCCACTTCTCACTAGGATGACACAGATCCATTCACTACAACTCTCTGGGTCCCATCCTGCAAACTGTTTCTCACCCACCTGTCTTGGCATTAAGCCTACAATCCTCCAATTTTTTTGTGAGAATATCATGAGATACTAGTTTAAAGGCCTTTTGGAAGTCTAGGTTTACAATGTCAACCTGCTCTCTCATGTCCAAGTGGTGAGTTACCTGGTCATAGAAGGAGATGAGGTTGGTAAGGCAAGACCTGCCTGCGATGACTGGCTGTCATTCAGAATCTTACCTTCTGCAAGCTTATTGCCTTACAGAGGAGGATGAGCATCTTAAATTTGGAAAAATGGGAGACAATATGTTGGAAAGATGGTTTGACATGGTCATAACAACAGTATAAAAGTTTATTAATGATGCTTTTTGCCACACACATCTGCAAGAGAAAACTTTGCCCCATTATAATCATCATTTGAAATAGGCCTCGTTAAGTCCAGCTACTACAAAAATTCTTTCTACATCTGCTATGAAATACCACCACAGTGGCTGGATGAGCTAGGCAATTGCAAAAGATGAGAGTTTCGGTGTCACAGCTTTTCACTGAAGCAAGATCTAATTGAAGTAGACACAATTACAGCTATACCAGCAGTTAGAGGGCACAGCCAAATGACATCGTAGAGAGTGAGGCTATTGCTCAATAAAACAGAACCCCCTACCCAGACCTCTGGGTGTAGACAGTGAGTCACTAAATTCAGCTAATAAGGCTCTTCAAATATGTGGTAATACTATGTTTAACTAGGCATCCAGTCAATAGGAAAAAGAAAACAATATGATGTATTATTTATCTTGAAGCTAACCGTTTCCTTCTGAATTATTTCTTGATAAAAAAAATAAATAACAGTAGTAAAACAACTCTCTCCTGTTTTGTTATTGCCAGAGGCAGGCTGCTCAAAGCACCATAGTATTTTTCCTTTCTCTGGACTCCAGTAATTTCTGAAGAGAAAACTTTCAGTGGAGTCACTTATAACTTATTTCCAAAGCTTGTCAATGGAAAGGTGCAGCTGTTCTACTTTGTGAACCTAAATTACAGGTTATCTTGATAATTCTTATATAATAAAGGGCTTAGTCAGTCCATCTGCCTGTAACACTCTTGGAGCACTCTGATTGGTTAGTGAAACAACCAATCAGAGTGCAGAGCACCACCATGATGGCAGTGATGGAGGGGATGGAGCAGGGGGCGAGGCCAGCACTGCTGGCCTCACCCTCCCCACCCCTGCTCCCCAGAGGCAGCAGAGTGCCACCATGATGGTGGGGATGGAGGGGATGGAGGTGGGGGGCAGGGGGCAAGGCTGGCACCATTCCATCCCCGCCATCATGGTGGTGCTCTGTTGCCTCTGAGGAGCAGGGTCGGAGGGGTGAGGCTAAAGTTGCTGGAGGCAGCGACAGCGCGGGGTGCTGGTGGAGGGGGATGAATGGGGTGGTGGGTAAGCTTCTCCCCCTCCCCTGCAGCTCCTGGTAGACAGCAGCAGTGGCAGCAGCATGGGGTGGTGGCTGTGCTCTGTCCCTGCCCTCCACTCCAGTAATTCTTGACAGGCAATTTGCTAGTCTATGATAAGCACAAAGTTACTGTAGTTTGATTTGCTGATGAATCCAGTCCACAGCAGATCTGAGGGATCCATTTAATTTTCAGATATATTGATATTTATATGTAATTGAAAGACATCTAGAAACATTAAGTAAAAACCAAACAGTCAAAAATCTGAGTCATTAGTAAACCACTCAGTCTGCTGGAAAGGGAGACTCACCCAGGGTTCCCATTCATAGGTTCTACCACCTATGCCAACCAAAAGTGACCCTCAAAAAATAAGATCTAGACTGACTAACAGTAAATCAGTCATGATTAGCCCCCAAACCTCCAAATTTGTATACTAATGAGGATATACAAAGAAGGAATACAGTTATCATAGTAGACCATACCATAGCTGGATCTATATAACATAAGCTGGGCTACATCAAGAAAGTACAAAACAGGAGTAGTATTTCTGAAATATTTTTTACTGTAAAACTGGTCCATTACAGAATCATTAAGGCAAACATTCCTGAAGTTATAAAGAACTATGCAGTAGTGAAATGGTGATATTTGAAAAGGGGTACACAGAAATGGCATGTTAAGTTTTGCTCAAAGCTAATATGCAGCAGTAGACAGAGATCATACTGAAGTCATGGAATCATAGAAACTTACGGTTGGAAGTGACCTCAGGTGGTCATTTAGTCCAATCCCCTGCTCAAAACAGGACCATCCCCAACTAGATCATCCTAGGCCTTGTCTAGCTGGGTCTTAAAAACCTCCAAGGGTGGAGATTCCACAACTTCTCTGGGTAGCCTGTTCTACTGCTTTACTATCTTCCTCAAAACAAAGTAGGCAAAGTTCACCTTTTCTTGCCCTGAGAAACCTCCACAGCTAGCTTTGAATTAGCTAGTCTATACTGGCATGTGTTATAATCACACCATTCTTTTGCTCTGTGGACATGCCCTGGCTGTCCTTGGTCCTGTCAGTGTTACACAGATTCTTTTATCTTCAAATTGAATAGTTTCTCCAGATTATTTTTCTAAGCAGATATGTAAGCTGACAGAGTCAGATAGGGGACAAAAATATCTTGCACATAATCATATTATTTACTTAGAGCTGGTGTTGGGGGTGGGTAGCATGGGCAATTACCCAGGGCTCTATGGTCAAGGGGGCACCACATGGACACAAATGCCTTGCCTTGCCCTGCCCTGCCAGTTATGCTGAGCAGGAGCCATCAGGACATTTCAGGGGCAGCTAGTCCCAGAAGCTTGACAGTGGGGCTATCCTCCACCCCCCACCTGGATGCACCCATAGCTGATTCAAGCCAGTTGGCTGGGGCAGTGGGATAAAAAGCCACCGAGCAGCGACAGCAGTGGTTGCCCCCAGGCAGCATGATGGGCTGGGAGAAGGGCACTAAGGGATAACCCAAGGGCAAAGTAGCAGTGTCCAGTGAGAAGGTGGTACAGCTGAGTGGCCCCAGCTTGTGTGCTGAAGGCTTCACCATCACTAACCTGCTGGGGCTGCAGGCTGAGCTGAAGCCCCCCACCTCCTGGGCTGCCACTACCACTGCTGAGGGTAAGCATGGGGGCAGCTGGACAGCACCCTGCCACTGGGCTTGGGCTTCATGTGTTGGTATCCTGGACTGCTGCTTGCTCACCTGCTCTTCCTGCTGCCCTGTGCCAAGTCCCCACTACCCCTAGCTCCACTACCTGGCACCAGACTAGCATCTTGGGTGAGTGGACACACACCATCTTGCGACAGTCCATGGGGTCCCCTGCCACCTGCAGCTTCTGGGGCAAATGTGCCCTTCATGCATACACCCCCACCTACC
>NW_017728947.1:87379925-87383751 GCF_001723895.1 Crocodylus porosus | reverse complement strand
CACCACCCTACCCCCTCAGTGTCATTATACTATGGTGAATTTTAGCCAATCTTCTCTTACTTGAAGTATTTGCTATAAACAAAACCAGTCTAAATTAAACTCTCAAAGTCTGTAATTACAAAACAGATATTCCAAAACATTTGCAAGGGCACCAACATCTCTGCTCTCATTTGGAGATGAGCTTCCTTTGGTATCATTTTTTATACCCATATCTCAAACTTTTGAGTGATACAGAGCTCAAGCTGTAGCTGGCTGTGGAGACACAGATATTGTTTAGCATTTTCATTGTGGCTATGCTTTCTCCAGCTGCTTGTCTGGGTCAGGCTGTGACTCTCCACTCTCTGCCAAGGTATCAAGTCTGCTATTCATAACCACCTCATGGACAAATTCTCTCCACAGACAATACACAACAGGATCTTTTTGGGCCTAAATATAATACCTTTAGAAAAGGTCCTTTAGGCTAGGGACAGAAGCTACACATAAATGGGATTAAGTGATTGGGAATCAGTTTAAACCTATAACAGCACGGAAGTTCAGTGCACATAAACAGCTTTCAAAATGGCCAGAATCAGTTTAAGATAAATCTGGATGGCTGTAGTATCAGACTTAACTGATCAGCACAAACCAGCTTATGTAACTTCCATCCCAGTTCCCTTCCTGGTTCAAGTTAACTCACAGTTCCCCAGCATCCCAGGATGCTTTGCAGGCCCAACCTATCCTGTCAGCTCCAGTGGAGCAGGAACTATCTCACCCCTCTGCTTCCTAGCATACTTCCCAGTGGCAATGCATAGGAAGTGCACAGGTGTGCACGTGCACCCCCTGAGAGTGCTAGTGTAACCCTGATCAGCTGCACCCCCTGCTTAGGTGATGGGCAGGGAGGGCAGGGGGAAGCACCAGTACCCCACCCTGCGAGTGCTGGCTGGGGAGTGGTAGCGCTGGATGTAGGCCACAATCACTTGCAGAAGTGCCACAGCCACTTCCAGGAGCGCTGCAGTTGCTCACCAGTTGGTAAGTTTTGCTGTGGGGGGATGTCCCCCAACCCCAGTTGGTGAGATTGGCCATGGGGGGACTCCCCCCCACCCCAGTTGCTGAATGGTCACTGGGGGGGCACGTGCCCCCTCTGACTAAAGTGGTACCAGTTGCCCATGTTGCTTCCTGCCTGAGTCTATCAGCTCATAGGGATGGGGGGGAGAGGGAAGGGGATGGGGGGCCCCAGACCCTCCTAGCCTAGGTCTACACCATGTGTGGGGGGAGATACAGCCCTTGTGATGGGGGCTTTTAGACCTTCTGCAGCTCTCCAACTGCCAGAGGAAGTGCAGGAAACTGAGGGAATTTCCACCTCCCCCTCCCCTGCACAACTGCTCGCCTTAGCCACTGCCATAGGAGGGAGGGGGAAGGAGTTCCCAAGGCCCTTGGGGTTTGGGGACTGGGGAGCCCTGCCTCAGGGGTCTTTTCCCCACCCCAACCCAGGGTCTCCCAGCCCAGGGCGGTCACAGGGAGCTGAGGAGAATTCTTCCCCTCCTGAACCCCACAGCTGCTTGCCTTAGGCCCTGCAAGTCTCAGGAATAGCCCAGGGCAGGCTCAGGGAGATGAAGGAAATTCTGGAGGGCAAGAATTCCTCTCAGCTCCCTTGGGCTGCCCTGGGCTGAGGGACCCTGGGCTAGGGCAAGGGGAAGCCCTGCAGGCCAGGTGCTTCCCAGTGCCCCCATGCTGGACAGCATGGGCAGGCATCCAGCCTGGAGAACTCCTTCTCCCTGCTTCCTGTGCCAGCAGCTAAAGCAAATAAACTGTTGGAAGGGGAATGGGGGAGGAATTTCCCCTTAGCTTCCCAGGGATGTCTGGGCTGAGGACCCCAGGCCTCCCTGAGGGGGAGACTCCCCCAAGGTGGACCAGCACCTGGACAGGGGGTTCCTCAATCCCTGTCGGGGGACAGTAGAAGGCTGGGAGCATGTACTGGGGAACCGATCCAGGATGGCCCCAACTGGCTGGGCTCACAATGGCCAGCAGGTTGGGAGATGTGCTCTAGTGCCCCCCACACCTACTGGCCTGAGTCAGTGCAGGCCTCCCATTTCCTTTCCCAATTGAAAACTCAACATCAGTTCAGCTGGTTATCAGTTCAACCTCTACACCTTAGAGGAAGATGTCTAGATTGAATCGATTCTACCTCAGGCTTTTTCACTGTCTGGCCTTAGACTTAGAGAAGGGTAGGCAACATCTAAAGTCATTGAGTCAGGAAATGTAACATTTACCATAGGTGCTTAGCAGACAGTGCTTATACAGCCTCACCTGAAGAAATCTGCAAATAAGATATTTACTTTTCTCTAACTAAGAGACAGGACAAGGAGGAAGATCTGTTATTAAATATAATTTGCCACTGGTTGCATTGCTTTTTGTGACAACACAAGCAGGGTTCAATTCAAGAGAAAAGGAGATAAAGAACAATGCATCTTTTTGCAAGTTTTGTCACATTCCCAATTTCATTTAAATAGGCTATGAGAACCCTGGTGTACCACAATAAAAAAAAACCCAAATGGAACCTGCAATCATCTCAATTTCAATCAGACATTTTAATCTTGAACAAGTAGATTGTGAAACAGGAAGGAATGAAAACTCATTTTGTTGCTGCACATCAGATAATTAACTTGTAAGGGTTACATCTGCTGCATACTGGGGAAAGAGCAGGGGTGCCATACAAAAGAAACCTTCAATGTGCTAAGTGGCAAATTTCCATGAGCATTCACAAATATCCATTAATGTACATATACATGCCTCACTGCCTAAATAAGATTTCTTATATAACGAACAAAAAATGAGGGCTCTAAGAAGCAAATGAAGCCACAAGCACTTATTCACATCTACAATAAGTAGATTGGAATTGTCACAATGGCCCTGGCATGTAGTGAAAGCCACAATCAGGAAGGAATTATATTAAAAGACAGGTTTAGCAGAGGGGTTGATGGGGCCTGGGGGTGGAAATGGTAAGGGTCCCCAACTGCCTTTGGTACAGACACAAAAGCATGTTAAAAAGTTAAATCATTCTCCCAGGCTAACACTTAATGCTTGATCCAGGGAACCTGAACAACTGCAACAAAAAGAATGTGAGCCATACAATAGAACAAAAGCCACTGTCCCCTCAGTGGGCATACACTGACATGATCAAGAGAAGGACTGGCCAAACCTTGCATTAAATAATCACTAAGAACATTTTTTTGGCAAAACATTTGGTCACTTATACTTCAGGATCCAAATTCTTGAGATTTAAACACAAATTGTGAGCATGTTTGTTGCTTGTGGCACATGTTCCTCTTCCTAGATCCACCAAGGAAGTGGTATGCAACCACTTCCTTGTTATTGAAGTGGGACAGTGGTCATGTCCTCATTTCTCTTGCTTTTACCCAAAATGTGCTGTAGATTTGTCATGTTTCTGGGGTTACGCTTTGTGTGTGAGGGTTTGTGATCGTCCACAAATGAAGGAAAAAGCCAACCTACTAAATGGGTACTTTGCATCAGTCTTTCATCAGTCCCATGGGACACTCCTGCCCATTACGGGACAGGGAGGTCCGGGTGAGGGAGATCCCCTGCCTTCCATCAATGCTGACCTCATGAAGGAACACCTTGAGAGACTGGACACCTTCAAGTCAGCCGGCCCTGACAGTCTATACCCCAGGGCATTCAAGGAGCTGGCGAGCATCATAGCCCAGCTCCTGGCACAGATCTTTGAGAACTCCTGGCGTTCTGGTGTAGTGCCCGAAGACTGGAAGAAGGCCAGTGTGGTGCCAATCTTCAAGAAAGGGAGGAGAGTGGATCCGGCTAACTACAGGCCCAT
>NW_017728947.1:87374262-87379737 GCF_001723895.1 Crocodylus porosus | reverse complement strand
TGTGACCTCGGGTCCACCACGATCCTCTGGCTGGGAAATTGGCTCCATGGTCAGACCCAGAGGGTAGTAATTGATGGAAGTCAATCATCATGGTGTCCTGTGACCAGTGGGGTCCCCCAAGGCTCTGTCCTTAGACCCATATTGTTTAACATCTTCATTAATGCTGTGGACATTGGAGTCAGAAGTGCACTGGCCAAGTTCACCAATGATACCAAACTTTGGGGTAAAGCATCCACACCTGAGGACAGGAGGGCAATCCAGGCTGACCTTGACAGGCTCAGGAAATGGGCGGACAAGACCCTGATGGTGTTTAACACTGAAAAATGCAAGGTTCTCCACCTTAGGAAGAAAAACCTGCAGCATCCTTACAGGCTCGGCAGTGCTATGCTGGCTATGGATGAAAGGGACTCGGGTGTCATGATTGACCACAAGATGAACATAAGCCTGCAATGTGATGCTGTGACTAGTAAAGCGAATAAAACACTGGCTTGCATCCATAGATGTTTCTCAGGCAAATACCAGGAGGTCATTCTCCTGTTGTACTCGGCTTTGGTGAGGCTGTATCTGGAGTACTGAGTCCAGTTTTGGGCTCCACCATTCAAAAGGGATGTGGAGAAGCTTGAGAGAAGAGCCACGCGCATGATCAGAGGTCAGGAAAACAGACCTTATGACGACAGCAGGGCAGACCCTATGAGGAGAGGCTACGGGACCTTAACCTGTTAGCCTTTGCAATAGAAGGCTGAGGGGGGGACTTGGTGGCCATCTATAAAATTACTGGGAGGACCAGCGGGGATTGGGAGAGACCTTGTTCCCCCGAGTGCCTCCCAGAGTAACAAGGAATAACAGCCATAAGTTGTTAGAGAGTAGGTTTAGATTAGACATTAGAAGACAGTATTTCACAGTCAGGGCGGCTAGGATCTGGAACCAATTTCCATGGGAAGTGGCGCTGGCTCCTACCCTGGGGGTCTTTAAGAGGAGGCTTGATGTTTACCTAGCTGGGGTCATTTGACCCCAGTTTTCTCTCCTGCCCAGGGCAGGGGGTTGGACCAAAAGATCTACAAGGTCCCTTCTGACTCTACATCTATGAATGTATGACAGGCTGAGAGCCATGGGACTCTTTAGCCTGGAAAAGCGCAGGCTCAGGGGTGATCTGATGGCCACCTATAAGCTTATAAGGGGTGTCCACCAGGATCTGCGGAAACGTTTGTTCACCAGAGCGCCTCAAGGGATGATGAGGTTGAATGGTTATAAACTACTGCAAGACCATTTCAGGCTGGACATAAAGAAGAATTTCTTTACTGTCCAAGCCCCCAAAGTCTGGAATAGCCTGCCATCGGAGGTGATTCAAGCACCTACTTTGAACACCTTAAAGAGAAATTTGGGTGTTTATCTTGCTGGGATCCTATGACTCCAGCTGACTTCCTGCCCCTGGGGCAGGACTCAATTTTCTTTTCAGGTCCCTTACAGTCCTAATGTCTATGAAATCTATGAAGGGAAATAGACTCAATAGCAGAGGAGGCCCCTTCCAGCTCTAGATCTTGTTTTCTAACTAAATTTCATTTAGCATGGTGGGGGCAACAAGCCAGACTAATGCTGCAGTACAGGTTACACCAAGCGAAGTCATCTTCAGCATCAACTCTCCAAAGGCTGAAAGCTAGAAAACTTTGCTTGTTCTGTGCAAACACTATAGCTAATTTATTTTTAAAAAGAGGAGGGTGGGGGAAGAAGCTCTCCCATATTGGTGCTACATTACTTAGGAATGAAGCAGCTGCAAAAGTAATCCCCCAAGAATAAAAGTGAAAAGATAAGAATAATTTAAATTCCCCTTCTGTAACTGTAGTATCAGGAAGAGCCACCTTGCTGTGAATGGGGTGCACAAGAGCCACATGTCTGGATTTGATGCATTTCATTAGAAGGGCCAAGTGTCTAATTTAGCTGTTTGCTGTCATTGCTTGACACTTCATTTAAACCATAAGAGCATTTTGACATGCTGTGTTAACAGACTAATAGACTGAGATAGACACATGACAGCAAACAAAAGCTTATTTCTCATCCTAATGACAACCTGAGTCACTGACAGGCAAATTAAATTAGAGCAGGTTTAATTGATACGTTTTCATTTTAGAAGTGAACCTTGACTGTTCCTGCTCATTGAGAGAAGCTCAGGAGAAACTGCGCACAAGCAGAAAACTGTTATAGGTGTACATTATAAAATGCAGCACAAGCAGCAGGTCCAGAGAAATATCCTCTGGCACCCTCTGCACATTGGCTTTACATTTTTATTGCTGCTTTCCTAGGGCAGACCAGTAATTATTGCAATTCATTATCACCCAAGTGTGTGAGCATAGCTCCTGTTTATCATTTTTGGGTAGCTCTGTCTACTTCAGCATCAAGAGGTACAAGGTTGGTCACAGAAGTTCAGTTCAAGATGAATGGCCTCTTCCCCATGCTTCATATCTCCCTGCTACTCAAAGGAAACATCAGGGTGACTTTAATTGAACCCTATTTTATTGTATTGGCCAATGAAAAACAAATAACCAAAACACACCTATGCCCTCAAAAAAAAAAAAAGAAAAAAGAAGAAAAAGAAAGGGCCTTTTATGTGCTTTCCTTTATTTATTTGATTTATATGCTACCCTTCCCAACAAAGGCTCAGGCCAGCTTACAATAAAAACAAGATTATAGAATCATAGAAAAGTAGGGTTGGAAGGGCCCTCTGGAGGTCATGTAGTCCAACCCACTGCTCAGGGTAGGACCATTCCTATCTTAACCATATCATACAAATGCTTGTTTAACCTATTTTTAAAACTACAATAAACCCTGTTGCACAACTACAATGCTTATTGCCCAGAGAAATCACAAACATTAACTAGTTACCTTAGATGTCTGTACAGAGGCTGGGAAACAAGCAGGAAGAACTGGAAGTCCTTGCACAATCATAGAAAATTAGGGTTGGGCGAGACCTCAGGAGGTCATCTAGTTCAACCCCTTGCTCAAACCAGGACCATCCCCAACTAGATCATCCCAGCCAAGACTTTATCTAGCTGGGTCTTAAAAACCTCCACGAATGAGGATTTCACAACCTCACTGAGTAGCCTGCTCTGTTCTGGTGTTTACCACCCTCCGAGTGTGAATGCTTTCCCTAATATCCAACTTAAACTTCCCTTGCTGCAACTTGAACATGAAAAATTCTTATTAGTTTGAAAGACCTGTTAGGAAAATGCACCTTACACATTCAGAAAAAGGTGGCCATAGAGATGCTATTATTTGGGGATTTGCTAAGATTAAGATTTGACCTGTAGAAATTAGGCAATTATAATAGCATCGGTGAGTGGATTCCTCTCAGCTTGAATGAAACAAAGATTTGGCTCTGTAAGTGCCATTTAGGAGGAAAATAGCAATACAGGGTAGAGTGTCTAGGAAGTAAAAGCACATGTTCAAAACATTTGTGGACAGTGACAAATTCACTAGAAAGAAACATGAGTCACTGTCTAAGTAGGCAGGCCAATTTTCAGTCTTCCAATCGTTTTTCCTTAAGTTGAGTTTGTTTTTCCTCCAGATCAAAAACAAATATCATCTTTAAACTAGGGGTCCACCGATAAAGACTTTTTGGCTGATACCAATGGCCAATTATTAACCAGTCCTACTGGCTGATGCCGATCTGATTGTCAATATACAGCCCGGCAGCTGAAAGAGCAACATCTGGCTGGTAAGTCTGTGGGGGGAAGGGTCATGGGGAGAGGTGGGAGAACAGATTGAGGCCCCCCCAATGAGGGAGAGAGTGAGACTGAGGCACACTCCTCCACATCTCTTCCTTCCCCCACAATCCTTTCCCCCAACAGACTTGCTGGCTGGATACTGCTCACCATGCTGCCAGGCTGCACTCCTAGTCACATGCATGCTGCGACTGCACACATGCATGCAGCATTTATTAGTGACATTATCGGCCACATCAGCCAAAAAAAGCCAATTGCTGATAATGTCAATTTTACTTTTAGCAGCACCAATATGATATGGGCTAATGTATCAGTGCATCTCTGCTTTAAACCCGTATCTTTCCTCAAAGTGAGTGGATCTACTGTCAGAGAACAACTCCTTCTTAGGACTCTCTTACAAAGCAACTTTTTTCACATGCTTTTTGCTTCTAGATTTGACCCTTGTGGAAGAAATCAAACTTCGCATTGTGGCTGAATCAGAACTGACAGAGCCAGCTTTTCTTTATTTAGGACTATACTGTGATCACAGGGAGGATTTCATGCAGCAAGGGGAATCACCCACTTGTCTGTTTCAAAGGAATCCTCCTTCTCTCTAAGTTTTCAAGCATTTTTATACTTAAGACAGATAAAGAGAAAAAAAAATACGACCTTGGAGAAACTAAAACAAGTTTACTTAATTGGACATCAGTGCACAGAGTAATAAGACATGCGGGATTCCTTATCTTAAAACATGTAACTGAAATAAGCAGTATCAGCTCTTCTGGTCTTTGTCTGTTTTTCTAGTCAAGTAGGCCAGAAGTCCGACTAAATTTATTACTACATTCTCTGGTTTTTGTTTTCTTTTCTTTTTTTTTTTTTTCTAACTAGTTAGATATTTATAGCCATTAGCCTTTCAACTTCTAGTTTTCTTTCTCTTTACTTTCTGCTATTTCAACATACAAATTATATACTTTGTTTCTGGTTGATGGGCTATTCCACATTTGTTTGGCAGCACAACTTAAGCTACATTGTACTATCATAAACACCAGGCTTGCTCCAATAAAAACAACAAACAATATCAACAAACTATGAATGACGGAAGAGCCTAAGGAACTGAAAATAGAGGTAAACCAAGAACTCAAATTCCAACTATCTGACTCATGCAATTTAGCTTCTTCTTTTCGAATATGTTTACTTAAATCCTGGATTTCTTCTGAATTATTGGGGATATAAGTACAACATTCTTTACCTATTAAAGCACAGACTCCTCCTCTGCTGGCTAGTCTATAATCTAACGCAAGTTGGTTTTGCAATGTCATTTGCCTTATTTCCTTCATTTCTGTATTTATTTTATCAAAACTATCAGCAGTAGCATTAACAATCTTATCTAGAGGTGCTGCAACTTTCTTTATCTCAGACATAGCTAAGCCTGCGCCATGGCTGGGGAACATTATACCCCAAAACCTTTGATTTTCTGTAATTTTGCGAATATTGCAAATTCTTCCTTTAGGTAAGTGAGATCTAATAGTAAAGGCAGGATATGCTGCGGAGATATAGCACGTTCCTCTCCAATGGCAGGGAAGATTTTTATAGGCCTTATCTTCACACACAAAATAGTGACCAGCTAGTGCAGTATATTCACCTATATTACAGTGTGGGGACATCATCCATTGTGAATAATAGCCTGAAAATTGACCTGCAGGGGAGTAGTTAGATATCCAGGAACCATTAGAAAACCAAGCACCATTTATCTTAAATTCTACCTTACTGACTCCTACTA
>NW_017728947.1:87368302-87373936 GCF_001723895.1 Crocodylus porosus | reverse complement strand
GGTATCATAGGTATTCCTCTGGTAGAATAGATAGGGACATGACTACATATCCAACAATGAGAGACATTTAAATCTATCCCAATTTGATTAACTAAAGACAAGAACATATTTTCATGAAACGATCTTCTTTGTCGGTGAGGAAGTGTAGTTTGGTTTACAGAATTTCTTATAATTGATGAGTCAAGTTCATATAAGATGGCCCAAAAAGAAATACTGAGAATTACCCAAATCACAACTAACCAACTCCACCTCAGGAACCAGGAACTAGGTAGAAGCGTTTTTCCTGTCCTGAAGGGCATAATGGTGTCGTTGGGGCACATCTTTTTCACTCTGTAGTGGCAAATCTTCTTCGCCAGTAGGCACTGGGCTCACTACTGGTCTTGAGCTCTCTCGCTGGCAGGCGCTAGGCTCACTACCAGTCTGTGGAGGCTGATTACAAGGTTGATATGGAAGAGACTCTGGGTCTAATGGGGCTGATGTTTTCTTACTGTATGAAGTGTGGATCCATGTCTGGAGTCCTTGACACTTTATTGCAGTGTTGGTGGTCAGGAGTACCTGGAATGGGCCTTTCCAGCAAGGTTCCAGTGATGACTTTTGTTGATGGACTTTTATATGGACCCAATCTCCAGGCAGGATAGAATGGCATGACTCATCCGGTTCTTTGGGGAGAGCTGCCTGTACCTGTGAATGAAAAGCCTTAATCTGCAAGAATTAATATGAATTTCAGGACACATTGATCATCAACACTTCGAATGCACTTGCGGCCCCGGGTTCCTCCTGGGGCTACGCCTGTCTGAGCATTGCTTGATGATCAATTGCCCGCACAGTGCATGTGGGGGCGGTGGCACTGGCCGTCCGGTCCCCGCCGCTGGCGCCCGGTGTGGCTGGGGTGCCTTGCAGGCGACCCAGGGGTCCCTTGGGCCCGCTGCCGCTTGCCCTCTCAGGGAGGGGAAGCGGGGCAGCCTGAGCCCCCCCCGAATGCCTTCATCCCCCTAAGGTCAGACACGATGCCCCGGACCGCTCGCTTCGGGGAGCTCGTCCTGCTCGTGGAGGACCTTAGGGGGACAAAGGCATTTGGGGGGGGCTTGGGCCGCCCCACTTCCCCTTCATCAAGTGAATGTATATTACAAAAGTGGGAGGCAACAGGTGGCGAGGCAGGGAGCTTCATGGGTCTTCCCATTAGAATTTCATGTGGGCTAAGCCCAGTCTTTCAGTTGGCAGTAGATCTCATACTCATAAGGGCTATGGGAAGTGCATTTGGCCATTTTCGGTGAGGCTCAGTACAAATTTTGGCCAGTTTATTTTTCAGAATGCCATTTTGGCATTCCACTTTGCCCGAGGCCTATGGATGGTATGGGCAATGAAAGTTCTGTTGGATCTGCAGGACTTTGCAGATTTCTTTCACTAGCTGTCCAGTAAAATGAGTTCCTCTATCAGAGTTTAGGGATAAAGGAATACCAAACATTGGAATAAAGTCTCTGAGCAACTTTTTGCTTACAGTGATGGTGTCAGCTTTTGCACATGGGTAGGCTTCTACCCACCCAGAAAACATACATACAATAACAAGAACATATTCATAAGAACAACATTTCTGTATCTGAATAAAATCTAATTGTAAATTTACAAACGGTCCCCAAGGTGGGGGATGTGCTGCCTTTTTTGTTTTTACAGGCTTCCCCACATTATGGGCTTGACAAATAGGACAGGTGTGGCATTACTGTTGAGCCACAGATGGAAAAGTTGGAGCAAACCAATCAAGCTTAGCAGCTTCTATCATCCCTCCTTTGTTCACATGTGCCGTGCCATGGTGTATGTGAGCAAGATGAGGAAGAAGCACTACTGGGGCAACTAGGCGGCTGTCCAGGGAGCGCCACAAAAGGTCAGGGTGTAACAAACACCCAACCAGTCTCCATGTATGTTTCTTTGGTTCTGGAGCCTGATCTTGGAGGAGGGCAACGTTGTGAAGACTTGCCAATGGAGCCTGGTCAGTTGGAATAGAAAAAAACACAGGAGTAGCCCGAGGAGTGTAAATAGCCGCAGCTTGGGCAGTGGAATCTGCCAGAACATTCCCACGTGTAACATCATTATAAGGTTTCTGGTGAGCTTGGCATTTAATAATATCAATAGCAGAAGGTAATTGTAAAGCATTTAACAAGGCATTTACATATGGACCATTACTAATCTTGGCACCTCCTGAAGTGAGGAAGCCTCTTTGTTTCTAAAGTTGACCATAATCGTGTACAATATCAAAAGCATAGTGAAAATCAGTATAAATATTAACAGAGGCACCAGAGGCTAGGGTGCAAGCCCTGGTGAGGGCCACAAGCTCGGCAACTTGAGCTGAATACACATGAGGTAAGTGATGGTTTTCTATAACATCATATTGGGAACATACTGCATATCTTGCAACAAGGGAACTTTTTGAGTTTCTTTGACACGATCCATCAACATAGAATATTAGATCTGGGTTTTGCAAGGGGTTGTCCTTTAGATGAGTGCAGGGCATTGTTAGGTGAGCAGTAACAAAAATGCAATCATGGGGTTCACCATCTGAAGGGGTAGGTAAGAGAGAAGCAGAGTTTAAAACAGGGCACCTAGTTAGGGTGACATTTCTAGCAGAGAGAAGCAAGATTTTATACTTAGTTAATTTAGCATTTGAAAAGTGTTGGGGGTTTTTTTTAGTAAAAGGGCTGCTACAGCACATGGGACAGCAACAGTAAGGGGAGAACTTAATACAAGGGTGGAGGAAAGTTCAACAATGACGGCAGCTGCAGCTACAGCACGTAGACATAGAGGAAATCCAGCTGCAACAGGGTCAAGAGCAGAGCTGTAATAAGCAGTGGGACGGTGCTTGTCTCCATGTGTCTGAGTAAGTACTGCAAATGTAAATCCGTCTTTTTCATGACAAAAAAGAATAAAAGGTTTAGTATAATTGGGAAGGCCTAAGGCAGGAGCTTGCAACAGAGCTTGTTTAATAAAGGCAAAAGTGGCTTTGATTTCTGAAGTCTAGGGTAAAGGCTCGGGGGTATTAACAAGAGTCAGATTTTGCAACGGCTTAACTATAGAGGCATAGCCGAGTATCCACTGACGGCAGTAGCCAGCCATGCTTGGGAAGGTACACATTTGGGACACAGTAGTTGGTCTAGGGATTTTAAGAATATCTTCTATTCTGGAAGAGGAAAGCAATTGTTCTTCAGCAGAAATATCATGACTTAAATAGTGGACACGAGGAAGACAAAGTTGTAGCTTTTCTTTAGATGCCTTATGGCCTTTTAGGGCAAGAGAGGTGAGGAGAGTTAAAGAATAAGTTTTACAGGCTTCAAGGGAGGTAGATGCCAAGAGTAAATCATCAGCATATTGCATAAGCACAGAATTTTCTTTAAATATTATGTCACCTAGATCTTTCTTCAGAATTTGAGAAAAAAGAGAAGGGGATTTAGTATAGCCCTGGGGCAATCACGTCCAGGTATACTGAAGTCCTTGATAGGTAAATGCAAAGAGAAACTGGTTATCAGGGTGTATAGGAATAGAGAAAAATGCAGAACACAAATCAACAACAGTAAAATAACAAGCTTTAGGAGGAATACAGGACAAGATAGTAGCTGGATTTGGTACAACAGGAAAAGTAGGTAAAACTGCAGAATTTACCACACGAAGTGATAGGTATTCTTTTTAGTTTTTTTTTACAGGAAGAATAGGTGTATTACAAGGGCTTTTGGTTGGGACAGTGATACCTTGCTTTAAAAGGGCAGTTATAACAAGGCGTATCCATTCTTCGGCTTCTGGACATAAAGGGTATTGAGCAACTTTGGGTAAAGGCTTAGCTGGGTTTAATCTAATTTTTACAGGCTGGGCAGTATGTATTTGTTTTACTTTATTAGCATGCTGGGACCAGAGAAACAGAGGGACAGCTTTTATGATTTCTTCTTGCAACACAGAAAGATTAGGGAACTCAGGCTCAGGAGGTGAGCTAGATAAAGCGGCAAGTACTGCTATTTCATTATCACAGGGGACATCTAAATGAATACCATTAGGAGAGCAATAGATAGTACAGCTGAATTTACAAAGCAAATCTTTGTCTAACAAATTAACAGGAGAACAAGGACTAAGGAGAAAGACATGTTGATTAGAAACAGGACCAAGAGAAACATGTAATGGTTGGGAAACAGGATGAGGAACTATTTGATTTGAAATTCCTACACTGTTTACAGAGGAGAGGGGAGTTGTGGAAAATTTTTCAGTTCAAAGAGTAGAGAGGCTTGCACTGGTGTTTACTAAACATTTTGTAGAGATGCCATTTATCATGCAGGAAACAAAGGGATCATCTTGATTAAGTGGGAGAAGCAGGGCTGTGATGATGTTACTATTCCTCAGGCTGGCCTAACAGGAGGCTCCCTGATTCGGGACAGAGAATTGAGTGAGAGAAGGTGGTGGTGGGTTAAATGTCATCCCTGGCTGGCCAGGCTGGTGAGGACATTGAGCTTTCCAATGTCCTGGTTGGCCACAATAATGACAACTGTCATTATTTTGGGACTGAAATCCTCCTCATCTCATCCCATGACCATGTCCCCTGCCTCTGAACTGTCCTTGATGGAAACCTTGGTTTCTGCCCCTGCCTAAAGTCTGTAATTGTAATGACATTAGCTTAGTTTCTGTGGATTCCTTTTTTTTCTCTGGCAGGTTGTACAAAGATTTGCAATGGTGACTAGTTCTGCAAGTGGTTTAGTCTGCCAACGTATAGCAATTGTGCACAACTGTTCCTGGACTTTAGAAAGGAGTCCGTGGACAAAAGTGGAAGCAACTGCTTCTGGGGCAGTTTCAGCTGCATTTTCAATACCAGAAAGTCTTTCAAATACTAGTTTCAAGTGGTCCATGTAGTCTGCTGGGGATTCTCCTTTATTTTGTTTACAGGTATGTATTTTGGCCCAGTCAGTTTTCCTGGGGCAAATTTTAAGCACAGCCTCAAGGAGGCATCTTCGGGGATCTACTAAGTGATCTCCAATTCTGGGGTCTTGAGTAGGCCAAGTAGCCTGTGCGATGAGGCAGTTGCGGACCTCAGAGGGCAGAACACTTCTCATTAATTGGTTCAAATCTGTCCATGTTGGATTATAACAATGGATTACAGTGTCTAACTCATCTCTAAATTTTTGGGGTGCCTCTCTGATTTTGGGAAATTGGGAAATCCTTAACAAGGTTTAGGAGATCTCCTGGGGTCCAGGGGACAGGGACTGTGATTGTAATTTCCCCATTTGGACCTTGCCCTGGAAGCTGGCATAAAGGCATAAGATGAGTTTTTTTAGATTTTAAAGAAGGGGCTGGACCATACTGGGTACCACACCTTAAACAAGAGGAGGGGGTTGAGATTTCAGGAGACGGATGCCATGCCTCCAGTGGATGTGGGCATGCCCTGGGGGCAGGTGATGGTTGTTGAGTGATAGTGGGCTAATCCTGCCGGAAAAGTCTATTTGGTTACTTTCGACTTTTTTAGGTTCAGATTGTGCCTGGGACTGATATGGGGTGGCACATTAATAAAATCAATGATATCTTCTGCAGATTCATTCTTAGTTATTTGTGGATAAAGTTGTTTTGGTGCTGATGGTACTATTGATGGGGGGCCCCCTTTTGGTGCACTTT
>NW_017728947.1:87360203-87368202 GCF_001723895.1 Crocodylus porosus | reverse complement strand
TGTGTCCCACTGAGTCTGTGGTATATTACTACCTCTTAACTCAAGGTCTCATGGAGATGAACAATTTTACTTAAATCAAATGTTCCCTCCAGGGGAAACTGCAAGCTAAAATCATCTCTGGTATACCAATTCCATTTGTCTAGAAACTTACAACTTTTATGGCTATAGTGTGTATACATGTACAATGCTGGAGTCCCTTTTGGCGGAGCTGGTATGTCTTTAGACTTTCCACTCCCCATATCTCTAAACTCAATTCACACAGGTATTTCATACAGTAATGGCTTATTCAGGGTGTCCAGTCAGGATGTGAGATTTGCTAGCAGCACAGAGATGCTATGGCTAATGTCCAAAGACCAGATTCCACTGGAATAACAGCACACAATGCAATTACTCACAGTTAGACATGGCTCATTTATGAGGGTGGGGAAAGGATAAACCTGTCCACTGGGTCACGAGGTTCCAGTTGGGCCCCCTTGCATTCAGAACTGCCCTTCCGGCCGTCTCAAAGATTAAGCCATGCATGTCTAAGTACACACGGCCAGTACAGTGAAACTGTGAATGGCTCATTAAATCAGTTATAGTTCCTTTGGTTGCTCCAACCGTTACACGTGGTCACCATGGTAGGCACAGAAAGTACCATCGAAAGTTGACAGGGCAGACATTCGAATGCGTCATTGCCGCCACGGGGGTGTGCAATCGGCCCGAGGTTATCTAGAGTCACCAAAGCGGCTGGGTGAGCCCGGGTTGGTTTTGGTCTGATAAACGCACACATCCCCAGAGGTCAGCGCTCGTTGGCATGTATTAGCTCTAGAATTACCACAGTTATCCAAGTAACGGTTGGAGCAACCAAAGGAACCATAACTGGTTTGGGCTCGGGCTCACGCGGCACGCCCCGGTAACCTGCTCGGAAGTCGGACAGGCCGGGGGTGGCTGGGAGGGCCCTGGCAGGTGTGCGGGGCCCTGGGGTCAGAGCCCAGTGACTCCGGCGGCAGGGGCCCAGAAGTCCATATAGGTCATTTTTGACTGCTTTGCCTGACCCTTTGATCCAGGAGGGTGGACACTTTTGGTGGTTCGCCCCGGTGTTGGGGCTGGGTGCCACATCCACAAAACTTCCAGGAATAGTTCATGGAGATTTTCAGGGACATGTTTTTCAGGACCCTAAATGCCCATCTTTAGTTCCAGGGGGGCAGTGAGAGAAACCTCTGGGGCAGAACCGTACTGTGCCCAAGGGTCAAATGCGAGTTGTGTTCCCTGCTGCCGAGAGGGGGGATGGTGGACATTTTGGCGCGTGAGCTACCGGTATTTTACAGCCCGTAACACCTTTCACTACATTGATGTGTTACCAGAGTTTATAAAGAGCTACAACCACAGTTTTCACAGAACTATCCTCACCAGGCCTGTTGATGTGAACTTCTCAAACTCTCAACAGGTGTTGAAAGCTGTGTACGGGGACTATTTCAAAATAAAATCAGCAGCACCCATGTTTAGAAAAGGAGACCATGTGAGGGTGTCTAGGACCAAAGGGAGATTTGAAAAAGTTTATAAAAAAATATTCACCGATGAGATTTTCATAGTGGATGAAGTCCTTAGACACGTGCAGATGCCTGTATACTGCCTAAAAGATTATGAAGATGAACCTATGGAGGGTTCTTTCTACCCTGAAGAACTACAAAAAGTGAACCCCAAACAGGACAGAGTTTACAGGGCTGAAAAAGTTCTAGCAACAAAAGGAAAGGGAAGAAAGAAGCAGTTGTTGCTGAAATGGCTGAGGTGGCCATCTAAATTTAACAGCTGGGTGAAAGCCTCCCAAGTTTGTAATATATAGGGATACCTCAGTCAGAAGGCTGAGATGTGTGATGGTGACTTTTACATCACTTTGCCCAGCAATGCTTGCACCAGCATTTTTCTGCAGAACACCAGCTTGAGCTTTACCATACATCTGGTTAAACTGCTGGATCTGCTGGGGAACTGGGAGATAGGGTTAGCAGAAATACAATACCCGCACAGCTGGAACAACATCAATGAAGACACTCCTTTCAAAATTATTTCTGGGACTAAAAAATGGGGGCACAGCCTGCCTCAGGGGTATTATACAACCATCACAGACTTACTGGATTTTATGAACAATACAATTACCACCAATCCTACTTTGCCCTAATTAGTTATGCACTACGACCAAGCGTTCGGGAAAGTGAGACTTAAATCCAAAGATAACTCTTATGGTTTTTATATGCATTGTGAGCTAGCTTATATTTTGGGAATGCTACCTGGAGTCTCTGTTAAAAAATCACCCTTCCCAGCTGATATTACTGGTGGGTTCAATTCACTGTATGTCTACATGGACATTGTGGAACATCACCCTGTCAGGGAGTTTTTGGTACCTTTGCTATGCTGCCTCCCTGTCTGTGGGAGCAACAACGGGTTTGTCACCATCACATATGACAACCCGCATTATGTCCTCATCAGTCAGCACCACATCGACACAATCAGCATTGAAATAAAGATGGATCAGAGCAAACACATCTCATTTTGCTTTGGTAAGGTGATTGTTAAGCTTCACCTACGCCCCCAGAAGACTTTGAGATTTTAAAATAAGTAGAAGTACAACGGTGATGGTAAAAAAACTATAAGGACCCTAATTTGTACAGAAATTATTATAAAGCTCAGGCTGGGTATGGTCTTCCTGGATATCATTGGGTGCCCATGATGTATGGGGCTGGCGTGGGAGGCATATTCCTCAGCCTCTTTAGAAAAGCCGTTCTGCTTTTGAGAAGGGTCTGGAGATTATTAAGCCCCACGCTAAAAATGCGGCACAAAACATAGTCAAAGATGTGGTCAGTTATGTCTCCCAAGCTGTCCTAGATAAGGTGGTCAAGCCGACAAAGCAGGAGGGGTCCAGTCTCATGTATATTCAAAGAAAGAGCCTTAAAAGAAAGAGAGACACACCAGACTCCGGACGTGTAGGACCTCCTCAACCCCTTAAAAAGAAGAGGGTAAGTCAATGGGGCATCCAGACATGAAAAACCAAGAAGCAGCCTGGGAGAAAGAAGGGGCAGTCTCCTGGAGGAAACAGAAATATATTTTAATCGCCATGGCCTTTGCTCCCTGCGGGTCTGAAGAATGCACCAAATCCAAACTAGATGTGTTTCAAATAGCCCTTACACAGACCTGCATTGAGAAAAGCCTGTATGTTGAGATCCCCCCACTCTTGGCTATTACCGAGTCCAGCCCCCTTGACTTTTTCATAGCTGGGAATGGTGAAGATTACATGGGTTTGAATAATATGCTGCTGTACCTTTGCTGCAAGATTGTAAAAGGCGATGGAACTGATCTTGATGCCGGAGCAGTGGTGGGTCTGGCAAATTACCCACTGGCCTCTGTCTTCAGTCAGCTGGATGCCACTCCGGAAAACCATCTTGCAAGCCAGAGCAACAACTGTTACCTTTATCAAGCCTTCATCAAATCAGTTCTCAACTACAGCGATGACACCCTCACCACCCAATTTTCTGCCAGCCTGTATTACAAAAATACCCCTGGGCATCATAAAATAGTTGCACGGGATGGCGATTATCAGGGGTTTCAGAGATGGGCAAACTTGACAGATTGGAACAAAAAGATAGAGCTGCTTGGTCATCTCCATAGCAATTTGTTTTTTCAAGAAAAACTGTTGCTGAATGGCATGGATGTGAAAATTAAGTTGACACACAGCAAAGATGCCTTTTGCTTGATGGGTACCACAGCGGCTGGCCCATGTAAACTAAAAATCACAACTGCCTCACTTTTTGTGAAAAAAGTGAAAGTAGCCCCAGGCATCCAACTGGGCCACATGGAGGCCTTGCTTATGGCCAATGCTAAATATCCCGTAGACCGCGTGGGTATGAAAGTGTTTAGCATTCCTGCCGGCAGCCGAGTCAGCAACCAAGAGAATCTGTTTCTGGGGCAGCTGCCCAAACTCACTGTCATCAGGTTTGTGGATAAGAATGTCTTTAGCGGGAATTATGCTAAGAACCCTTTAGCTGTGAACATTACAATATTAATTTTGTGGCCCTCTACGTCGATGGAGAACAAACCCCCACACAGCCCTACAACCAGATTTTGAGAACAGTAACTGCATGAGAGAATACATGCAGCTGGTACAGGCAGCTAGTAAACATACAAAAGACCAGGCCCTGATAATCAACTGTGAGGAGTTTGCCCTGGGGTACACCTTGTTTGCCTTTGACCTGTCTCCTGACCAGGAGTGTGCTGATCATTATTTGCTGATTAAAACTGGGAACCTGAGAGCAGAAATACGCTTTGCTGCGGCTTTGCCCACCATGGTTAACATGATCGTCATAGAAATAAATCAGAAGAGAAATGTCCTGTTTGACTATATGTGAAGATGGACACTGAACAGATCATCAGGGTTTTATCCTTAGCCCCTTATGACAAAGAAACTTTCTCAGACATTTTCCCCTGTGACTGGCTTCCTAAGACTCAACTGTCTAAAAGGCCCCTGAGCTTGGTGGTCAACATGCACTTGCATAGTTAACCCGGAGAACACTGTTTGGCTGTTTACCTGGAGGATCAGAACTGCGGAGAATTTTTTGACTCGTATGGTCACCCCCCAAATAGCACTCTCTTTCCTCAAAGCATTATGTTGTTTTTAAACAAGAACACCACTGAAACTGTTTTTCAGACAAACAGTTACAAGACACCCAGTCTATCGCCTGCGGATACCATCGCGTGTTTTTCCTACACCACCGTAGCAAGGGGCAATTGTTTGAACAGATTTTAAAATTGTGTTATTCCAATGATTTAGCACAAAATAATAGGGTGGTGACGGATTTTGTAAAAAGTAAATATAAAAATTTCCATGTGGCCGGGCCTGCTCAAAACATGTTTCAGTCTGCCCAGACACGTATTTCTTGCTATGACTTTCACGAATGCTTTGGCTAAATAAAACACACAGCTGACGCTTTATGCGCCAGATTAAAGAGTTGGAAGAAGGTGAGGGGTACATTTTTTATATACCGTGAAAAAGGGTGCCAGACTTTTCAGCAAAATGCCAGACTTTTCGGCAAAATGCCAGACTTCATAGATTTGAGCTACTCTCAAATCTATGAAGCACTCTGTACCCCTTGGTGATAGCTTTATTCAATTCTGGTGTACACCACGTACCCAGGAGGGCCCTCTCTTCATCAGTGTGGTTGCACTTTTGCTGTCCTGTTTCTGCGCAGAGGGGGCACAGTGTGAACATAAGTTTCCCATTCACCCTGGTGGGTAGCACAGGAAAAAAAGGTTTCATGGTGGGTACAGTTTCACCCTGACTATTCCAAAATAGCTCGACAGGGGTTGGAAATTGTCATGAATGATTTCAGGGTGTCTGGTTGGGTATTCCTTTGTTTTGTTTATAAAGGGATAAAGACTAGTAAAATCGTAATAGTGTATTTCTTCGCTGGGTTCAGTTTGGTAATATAGATAGATAGCATTAATTTTACCCTGAAAAAGAGCATCCCTAGGCACCAGTGGAGAAGGCAGCGGGGTTCTGTTTAAAAAATCTGCCAGCTCCCCATCTGTTTCTAACAGAGATGGTCCTAATGGTAAACCCCTCTCACGAGATAATCGGTTTTGTGCAATGCCTGATAATTCAGAAACCCGAAGGTGGTCCCCGTCAATGGATTCTGATCTTTGTCATTGTAGCAACTGACACAACTGTGGAAAAAGCATCCATTAAATTCAAATGCTGTAGGTTCCCCATCAATGCTGGCATAGCTATCTAAAAAATAGGGGCCTACCTGAAATTCCCCATCCTGTAAGGCATGTCGAATTTGAATATTTTCTTTCTCCGAAATGTACATTAGCCACTGAATAGATAGGGCTGAAAAACTCTTTTTCTGTCTGTGATAGTTGTCGGGGGGGAGAAGCGCTATGGTCTGCTGTTCCAAAAACATAAACCTGTACATGGCCATCCAGACGTAGGCCATCGTGATGTATTGGAAAGGATCTATGCAGCGTGCTACATTTTGGAGTTCACCATCTACTTTCACTCTGTCTACCCACCATGTCATTTTCATAATCTCATCCCTGTAGAGGCAGCAGGCCTCTTTCAATATTTTTACATCCTGCTGGCAATAACAGACCAACTCCTTTGCAGGTTAAAAGTCTTATCATGGTTATTCTGATACCATTCTAAAAACTGTCCTCTCTCACCGGACATCATATTTTCAATGCCATAATACTCCCTCTTTGGGAGAGGCCCCACATAATTTTGGTTTTCTGCTGTCTTAAAAAAATGTGGGAAATAACCTTTGCATCCTTCAAACCCCATCACCTGTGGAAGCCTGCTAAGTTTCATTGGCAAAAAGTTTAAAAAATCTATGAAACGGATGCCTAGCCTGGTCACTTCTATGTACATGAGTTTACCACCCTGAGTGATTAGTTTCACATACACTTCTTCCTTCACTAATTGGCTGACAATGAAGTAACCATTGTAGCCTTTGGCATTGTGAGCTATGAAGGTAAAGTCTTTGAACTTTTTATCCATAAAGACCTTAATAAAATCAGACAGACACTCTTTGCCCTTAAACTTCCAAGTGCTTTCTGGCTTTTTGGGCTTAGCTTTACCCCAAGCCTTTTTGGGGTTTTTGTCGGCGGCGTTCTGAGCGTTCTTTCCCCCCTATCTTAACTCCATTGCAAAAATGTAGTTGGGCACATACATCCCCATCTCCTGCACAAATTCAAAATCATAAAAAATGTACCCCTCACCTTCTTCAGGCTCTTTAATCTGATGCATAAAGCACCAGTGTTTGTTTACAGCTGTGATTTTCCCATAACACTTTTTGCACTGCCGCCCTTTGCACTCGTGCTTTTTTATCCGCGTAAGATTTACACTCATCGCACAGAGTTTTAGTCAGACATTCAATCCACTTTTCAGAGGCCAGGGCCACGTGCCTTTCTAAGTACTCTTTGGAACGACAGAACAGCTTACAATTAGGGCACCTCTGTGTCCTGCCCACGTTTTCAGAGGAGTTTGGGCTCAGGCAAAGATGACATCAGAACCTGCACGTGTGGCTATGGCTGTACAATGTCTGACAAAGATCGCAATAATTTCTCGTGCCAAACACATTTTTCACATCCAAAATACCATAATAATGTTCACCATGTAGCAGAAGAAAACAGGTGTCGGGGTATCTGGGTGTGTCCTGTGTTTTAAATAAACTCCACTCAATTTTTTCCTTATGCATCACTATGTGACTGTTAACCTGTTCAAGGTCTTCAAACAAAGGTACTTGAGGAGCATAACCTATTGATACATAGACATGCCTAATTCCCTATGCAGTTCTTTGGCACCATCTAGCAGCTTGACATCTCTGGCCCCTCAATGTTTTGTAACAACCAATAGACTGCCTGCAAAGCACAGGTTACTATCATAGGTATTCAAGTCAATTAAATACTTCCTCTTTTTAGAAATGATCTGGGAATAGGGGACAGAGCTTATAACTCTATGGCTTCCACCTCCCCAGCCTCTCACAATGACACAACCAGCCAAAATGTTGAATCGAGCAATATTTCTCTCTAGCTTTGGAACCACTCTAAAAACAGCTCGGGGTCATCTTGTTTAAATTAATAACTTGAGAGTATAAACAGTTTGCCATGTTATCTGCCTGAATATGTAACTGTGCGTAGTCATTGCCTGTGAATCTCTGTCGGAGCTCTGCTACAATTTTGTCCACCCCTCGGGTTATGGCTTCGTATGCCACGTGTAACGGCACATGCTCCAGCTTCACAAAACAGAACTCCTCAGTGTACCTCATGCCTCCAAACCTGGTACAGACCACTCTTGCCTTCTCACGCACACCGTATGTACGTCCGGTAAAGCATCCTGTGATGACTCAGGAGACCAGGGGGCACTTGAGGGGTCCTCTAAACTGTCTTCTATACCAGATTCATTATCCCAACCCTCTGACCCTCCAGGTCTTGGTGGTGGGGAAGGCCTAGGTAGTCTGGGAACATTTGA
>NW_017728947.1:87316988-87360192 GCF_001723895.1 Crocodylus porosus | reverse complement strand
TTTTTTTTTTTTTTTTTTTGTGGTCTGGTTTATCGTTATAACACCTCCCCACCCCTCTACCGTACAAAAGCTGTGAGAATATATATTTTTTAATTCAGTCTTTATTTCCATCAACTTTTACAATATTTAGTAGTTTATTTTGTTACCCCTCCTCCTAAGAAGGGTTTTTTTTTATCATTTCTAGTGACCATTAAGTCTCATTCGTTTTAGCTTTAAAAAAACCCTATATGTATGTGATTAGAGATCCAAGACACTAAAGCAAATGCTAATCTACATTAGATGTAGAAAACTGTTGATGTGCTTTACAACCTCACATCCCCCACCCTCCCACCATGATTAGGAAGGCCTTCTCTTAAGCAGGGTTTTATAATCTCTAGTACCAATTAAGAGTTCAATATGGGGTATGAGTGTTTTATCTTCCGCAGTAATCAAATCATGAAGGACAGCATTAGTATCTTCTGCAGAATACACAGTATTTAGAAACTCTCTAACTTGAAGTAAATGTTTCTCAGTAATTCTGAGAATGTTCCTGGCAAACCCAATGGTTATAACAGCATTGAAAATGCTATCAACACATATTTCCAGGCAAGTTCCTGAATTATTTATGTCTTCATCTAAGCAAGTAATACATTCGTGGGCTTCTTGACCCCCTAGGTGAAATGTCCTTCACCCCAGCATAGGTCAAAAAGTCTCTTCGTCAAGCAGTATTTCATTATGCCATAAAGGGAAATGTGAACACGAGACTTCATGAAGACTTTACGTTCACGAGTTGTAACTAGATCTGTTGATTCAATGCCTAGCTGTCTTCTGAACTCTTCAGCCTCATCCGGTCTTTGTTCTCTGCAGAAGCAGTACACTTCTTGTGTACTGGTGAGTAGGTTTTCTGGAGTCATTAAAAAGGCTTCATCTAACTGCAAAGGAGTTCAAATAAAGGACTTAGTTAGTTAGCTGCTGTTTAATCAGTCCCTAGCTACTTCCAAACACACACGTGCAATGAAGTGAACCCACACCACTACCCTCAACACCTAAGTGCCACCACAAACATGCTCCAAGTCTCTTACCAGTCTCTCCTCTGCGATGAGCTCTACTTTGCATGCAGGCTCTGGCACAAAGATACCATCTTCCAAATTCTCTACATCTGCTTTGAGGGCCTGGGCCTCCTCCATTTGCCTGTTCATTGGGTCATCCCAAACAGGGTCAGGTGACTTAAAGAGTCTTTGTGCAAGGAGCCGGGTCTCCTCCTCAAAACTATTTCTACGGTAACACTTTCAATAAGGCTGTCCTGGGGTTGTAGTGAGCGGGCCTACAGGTGTTGTGAAAGAATCCGTATCCACCCCTGCTTGCCTTAGCACCGTCTCAGATAAACAGAGGGGTCGTCTGGGAAAGCAGATAGACATGGTGGGGTTTCCCGCCTAAATCCCACCCCCTCTACTCATTCCAATTGGTTCAGCATTGTTCTTGGGAGGTCTGAGGTCTCTGAAACCCCTGCCAATTGGTTGAGGGTGGTGGGGCAGGTTGTTAGAGGGGTCACACCAACACCCTGCCACCCCATAGGCTATGCCTGTACTCTGGCAGGGGCTAGATCAGTCTTGGACCTGATAGGCCATAACTGCACCATGTGATCTAGGGCGGTTCTTGCAGCATGAGGGGTTGGGCTTTAGGGGTCTGCATGGGCTGTCCTTCTGATGTCATGGACCATGTACTGTTGGTGTCACACATCATGTGACTGGGGGTGTGGGGCGGAGTTGCTGATGTCACGCACAATGTGGCTGGCATCAGGTGGCAGAGTTGCTAATGTCATGCACCATGTGACTGGGGTCAGGGGGTGGGGCTGGTGACATCATGCACCATATGACTGGGTCGGGGGTGGGGCTGGTGACATCACACACCATACAAGGGGGAAAAGGTGCAGGGCTAAGGTGGGGGTGGGACTTCCGGTCCCACCCACCTGTCACATTTGCACTGAAGGGCGATGAACCTATATACTACTCATCTGGCTCCAATGTCCAGGTCGGTCTGGTGATCTTCTTTCCAAAATACTGGTCCCAAGCACCTTGTTTTAAAGAAGCCAGCGAACAGTGTTATTTGGTTCAAAGTGTGGCGACAGTTCAGCTTCATGATGCTTGGCAGGACTGAAATGTTCCCTTAGGTCCACAAGGCCTAGAGTAGCCTTGACATAAGTAGGCTAAGAGTGCATGCTCAGAGTTATGTGATTGCATAACCTGCTTTCTACCGAGAAAAGTGTCTGATGTAGCTTGTTTTTTTCAACAGTCTGATGATAAAGGCTTGTTATGGATAAAAGGATTTGTTATGGTGCAGTCCACCCATATCTGGGGCAGAGGGTTTCTGGTACCAAGAAGACGAAAAACAGTGATAAAAGTGAAGACATAATTCAGGGTTGTTGATGAAATAGAAAACTGGCTTAATTGGCACTAAAAATATTAAAGTCCTATAAATATTACCACCTAAACAAAGATTCTTCCCTTTCTTTCCCTCCCCTTCCCCTCCCCTTAACCATGCCTGAGAACTGAAGACATCCATCCCCCTTCAAGGAACCAACCTGCTGTAAAATGCCTGGCCAGCTCTTAAGATTTGTGTTATTAGGACTGGTAATATGCAATTACTTGCTTGCTAAAATTATATCTATATGCATGTTTGAAGTTAATACTTTATAACGCTCAATAAAAATGATTCATTAAAGAATTAACTGGGTTCTTGTTTGGAGAAATAAATAGGTTCTCTTTTGAAGAAAACTGAAGCATAATTTAAGGCAATATCCACCCTGCTGTTTGCTCTCTGTTTGGGAGGAGAACCAGTTACCCCCTGGTTCTTAGGGCAACAAAGGTCCTCATTACCTTGGATGGGGCAGACTGCTCTGTTATACCCTCAAAAATGGTGTTTGGAAAGGAATGTCTTTTACGATGTCTTTTCATTAAGAAGACAAAGCAAACAGCTTGATCAGTATTGTGATCAGCATTGTGCAATAAAAGAAAAAGATCAACTCTGTATGATAACTCTTGTCTTTTATTGAATAGAAAAAATAGCATCAGTTTCTTAACTTTTTAAATAATTTTCAAACCATATTTAGTCATGAAAATAAATGGATGAACACTATCAAATTCTCTCAACAGTTTCCAACGTTCAGAAGACAGATTCTGAAACTCTGTGATCAAGGGTCTTCCAGAGCAACAGGCTTCATATTATCTTATTGCTTTCCAATATATTAAACAAATCTTTCTAGTGCCGGGTCCATAATTCAACAACTGTCACTGACAACAATGTCACTGAATGAACAGATGTTCCATGGAATGGTAGAAAATCATTTTAAAGGGATTGAATTGATGATGTGAGCCTTACCATACACAATGATCTTTAAGCACAGTGTTCTCTACTAAGCTTCTGAGCCAGTTCTTAACTGTTGCAAAAAAGGAAATATCTGTAATAAATAGGATTTGATGATGACAGCATATTTTCTGTTAACCCATTTAAAATGATTCATACTGCAAATATCAGTACACTAATATTTCCTCATGGCTGACCCCTAGATGGAATGAGTGTGCAATGTCCCTCTATTGTTGTTATTCTAATATTTAATTGCTGTGAGAATCAGAAATATGGGAACTTCAGAATTCTTAAAGAAAATAAATATAAAGATCTAAACAGTGCACAGTCTAATGTACCAGCACTTGGCTGGTGTAAATCTTTATACAGGGAATTACCCAGTTTATACAAGCTGTGGATCTGGGCATAGGCGGAGGGAGAAAATATTATTTGGGGGGGCTAAGTACCCACACACATACATCCAGACAAACACACTGCCCAGCACACACACCCTGCCCAGCAGGTAAGTCTGTGGAAGGGAAGGGGCATGGGGGGTGGAGATTAAGACCCCAACAATGAGAGAGGGAGTGGGGCTGGGGTGAATGGGGCCTCAGAGCAGGTGGTGGAACAGTCAGAGCTGGGTGACTCGTCCAGAGGCACAGGGGGGCTCCCACTGCTGCATGAAGCCCAGGGGAGGCACGGGGGGGGGTACATGCCACCTGGATTTATGTGCGGGGTGGAGGCGGACTGCTGTTGAAGGCTGGGACTCTGCAAAATGCTACTGCTGCCACCTCAGGAGCCATGCGATGTTAAGTGCCTGCTGCTGTCAGGCTGCGCTGCATCCCCTGCCCACTTGGCAGCAGCAGACACATGGCATTGTGTGGCTCCTGAGGCAGCAGCAGCAGGGCGCAGAGCCCCAGCTGGCAGCAGCAGCCTGCCTCCACCCCACACACAAATCTGGGGGGCACATGCCCCCCATTCATCCCCTGGGGTGTGTGCATGAGCCCCCCCTCCCCTGTACGAGCTGCCTGGGCTCTGGCTGTCCCACCACCCATCCCAGGACCCCATTCACCCCAGCCCCTGTATCTGCCTCTGCCCCATTCCTTCCCACACTGTGTGGGCCTTGATCCAGCCTCCTCTCCATGCCCCTTCCCCTTCATAGATTTGCCTGCTGCTGAGGGCAGTGCTCCACAGCCACGAGACTGTGATCCTGGCTGTGTGCAGGCTGTGGCTGCATGTCTGTCTGTGTGAATCCCCTGCTGCAGCCACACGGAGTCTGTGTCCAGGTTGCCCTGTGGCCCTCTGAGCTGCCACTCCTGCCCCATATTTGTGGGGGGACTAAGCCTTATTAGCCGCAGCCTTCTACCGCCTATGGATCCGATACACAATCACATCACTTCAAACACTGCCTAATGTTTACCTCAGCTAAAAGGAAACTTTCAGTATTTTGTGTAGAGTCATAGTAAGTCTACATTATTGTGACACATCTTACAGCACGTTAGAAACAGTGGCCAATATACCTGCAGGACCTACAACTATATTATCTTTGATGCTTTCATAAAGATTTTATTCTGATATCAACTATATTTGCTTTTTTGGATTATTTGGATTTGTTTCATCAAAAGGTCTTTTGTTGAACACTTTAGGAACATGGGAGCACTATACAGGAGGACAGCAGAGGTGCATCTAATCTGGTGTCCAGTTTTTAATGCTTCCAAAAAATGTAACAAAACCTTATAAAAAAAAACTTTGTCCAGTAACATGTTCATGGGAGTAAAAGATCTTACTTGCCCTGAAGAATGAACATTCAAATTCCTGAAATTTTTGTCCTGGCTGTTGCAATGATTATTTATGTAATAATCTTAATTCTTTTTCATTTTACCAATCTGACCTGAAGAAGAATGTGTTACATTTGAAAGTTTGTCTGACCATCATGACTACAACACTCTGACACTACCATAAATCTTATCAAGATATTTACCTGGATAATGTATGGTTGGCAGTTGTCCAGTTAAATTAGTAAAACACATAAGAAGTATATTGGTCCTTTTGTTGGTTTCCAGTTTTTGTTAATTATTTTCAGTGAGTGTGCCTTTATTCTTCTCTTACAGAAGTAAGTAAATAGGAACTCTCCATTCAAGAACCTAATTCTACCAGGTGTTCAGTGCTTGCTATGGGGCTTTAAGTCCCTTTCAGTTCCATTGATTTCATTAGGCATTGAGAGTGCTTATTTTACCCTATTGGGTCTTGTATAATATTTTCTCTATTAGTTTATAGCCTTCTTATTTCCTTCTCCTGTCTAATCTATGGTCCTGAGTCTTCTATCCTTAAATAAGCAAGCCTCACATTTATTTACTGACTGGTGTTGGCACTGGATTTATGACACGGATACCTTATTTTGGGTGGACTCAAACCCTCAGACTGACCATGACTGCTTCATTTGATAATAGGTGAATTGTATTGATATACAGTGATAGCAGATAAAAATAATGCAGGCAAGGCAAGCACAATAATCCCTCCCCACAATTCAATATCTACCAATCCTAGGGCTGTCACAGAGGGAAGGTACATCTGGCCACTATGTGAACTTCACCCTGTGGTTCTGTCTTAAATGTCAGATGTCAGTGGCCTGGAGGTCAAGGGCCAAGGTCCACTCTCCCCCCGTGGGGTGGGTGAGATGGGCTGGTGACGTGCCCCTACCGTGGTGGTCTTGGATTCCCCCTTCAGGAACCCTTTGCTGCTCTGAAACCCCTCCTTCTGTATTTTCTGCCCTCTGATGACTCTTCATTCCCAGGTACCATTCATTGGTTTCCTTGTGGTCATGTACTGTCCTTGTTCTGTCCTGTCAGCATATTCCCTTGTTTCCCAAACCCATCACATAACACACATGTTAATTTGGTTATTTACCAGTGTCTTAATTTGGTCTATCCGCCAAAACCAGAAATCCCAAGGGCTCTGTAGTTGGGCACTGTGACCTAATGCCACCTTATCTCACATTATGGAACAGGGCAGTACATATCTTCAATTTCCCAGCCTGGGTGCCTGATGGCTTCAGACACAGTGGGCCTTGAAGGAAACTTTGTCACAAACAAGCTTTTAGAAACCGATTAACCCTTGCCATTGCTCTGGATCGCTGTTCTAATGCATATCTACTTTACCTACAAGCCAATTCCCAAAAGCAAACCTCTAAATGCCATTTTCTAGGCATCAAACAGTATCTGTAAATAGTTTTTGTCTTTTTAATATCTTCTTGTATCCACTGATTTCTATTGTCTTTCTTAGATTGTTGGTTCTTAGGTTACCTTTATGATTTCTGGAACATTCTTTTAGAAAGTGACCAAAATATAATAGCAAACAAGATGAGAAAACATCTCTGATCTATGAAGTGCAATCAGTACTTTTGGTATTTTCAAGTATCACTTTCTTAACACTGCTTAGTCACTCCTTTCTGACTTAAGAGATAAACAAACATATTTTTGTAGGCTTTGAAAGGGGAGGGAGAGCTGTGGAAAAGGCAGGGGCTATTAAGCTGTAATTTATGTGAGCATGAGCCTTTAGTGATACAGGTGTAGCACAGCTACTTCAACTTTACAGCTGCTTCACCCAGGGTCAGCGTTGGGGTGATTTCGCTCACTTGTGTCAATACAGATTCATGCACACTTAGTAGCTGCTGCACGCTTTTAAGTAGCAGCTCCCTCTCCCCTTTTGAAACTACTGCAGGTGTGCATTTGCCTACATATCTAGGCTGAAATTTAAGCAGATGTTTTCATTCCCCTGACTACAATGACATTGACTTTAAGTCTTTTTCTTGATGGTTTACATGTAATTAAGAACCTGTCATGGGTAGTTTAATGTTTTCCCTCTGCTGTACAATATGTCACTTTTGGTGGTGGTACATTAAATCCCCTACTTTTTTTTACCTAATAGCCAGTGCTTGTGTGGTTTCTCAAAATTCTCCTTAGTCCTGTGTGGATATGAACCTGCTTTCTCATTTTTTTTCACCTCATAGTCCAGTTCCACTCTCAGGTTGTCAATAAAGAGCCTAGTGTTGGCTCTTAGTACGAACCTTGCCCTTAATTGTTAGGCACATGGTAAATTTCCAGTGTTCAGACTGAGAAATTCTGGGCTAAATCCTGATGTCAGTGATGCCGATGTAACCCTGGTGTAATTTCACTAAGGTTAGTAAAGTTGCTTTGAATCTCAAGAGAAAACAAAAATGGGAATGTGGCTCTGTGCCTCTCTCATCCAAAATTATTTGCAGTCTAGATGCTTCCTTTGTGAATGAATTTTCCTGAAACCAATGCAAAGCTCATGAGATTAAAATCCAATGACAGTAACATTTCAAAACCATGGGATTCTGAAACATTTCTAAACCATTTTCACATCCTCCAGCACAGCAGCTCTTACAAAGGTAATGGGCCAAATCTAGAAGTCCTTCCTTACCTTTTATTCACTCCTTACTCAAGCACATTCTAATCAAAGTGAGACCAGATGAAACAGTGTGAAATCTGACAGTCACATCATGGTAGGGATGCACAAGGATATAGAGGACAAAATGAGCTCCCTGTTCTGCCAAGTCCAACCTAGCCCAGCCATAGTTGCACCACTTGTGTTTTGAGGAACTCACTCTACTACCCTTGGGATGGCTAATTTGTGTCCTGTACATGCTGTAAACACAGGCAGGCTCCCAAGCAAAAGGAAAGTATCTCCAGGCAGCATGCTTGTCCACACACACCTGGAATAGTTCAGCTGTATTGACCTTGCAATGAGATCATTTCTGAGAGCACTGAATACATAAAAACAAATTATCAAGCTTAATACTTGTAAGAAGGTGCTAGATGACCACCTAGAAAGAAGATTTGTATGTTAATGCACAACTGAGGCACCAGTGCACTCTCTCACATACCCCACCCTGTTTTAGATGGATAACATTTATTGTTGAGAGAATAATTTAAACTCATTTGCTAAATTTGGACCTTGTGTCCAAACCTTTAATATTAGACAATAATTATTCTCTCTACTGCCAGAGTGACAGTGATGCCTCTCTCATATGAACATCTTAACTGGACACTCAACCGATACCACCTCTGTCAGATAAACCATCAAATATGCAACAGGTGACAATGACTGTAGGTTAGCATACCAGAGTGTGCACTTGGGGTAGGCTAGAACTGGGGACAGTGATAAGAGCTTCCAGTTACTGGAGAATCTGGGAGAGAACCGCTTCTACTGAAAAAAAGACAAGCTGAGAGTGCTCCACCCAGCAGAAGGGTTTTGAAGACTCTAGAAATGAGCTTTTCTTCTTTGAAGAGTATTTATAGGAAACAGCATAGCTGGTATATTTTTATACTGTATGGTTTGAAATAACAGATGGTTATGCATTAAAGGAAAAGTGCAAAGTAATTTCAGTCATCACCGTGAGTAATAAAATTCCAGAGACTCATTCCTTCATCTACTGAAGCCAACATTAAAATATCCATTGGTTTCAGAGAGAACAGATTTTTTTTTTTTAAAGTTTCACATTTTTCTAAAGTACGGTGATGGATTGGGACCTTCTTGGTATTTTCAGAATCATTTAGGTGCCCAAGATGCATAGAGGTACCTAGTGGGACTTGCAAATCACTTTGAAATCAACTATTTCAATGTGAGTTAGCACCTAACCTGTTTAAGAATTCTTAAAATCCCACTAGGTGCATCAGTAAGTAGTTAAATACCTTTGCAGTTCTCGTCTCTTGTTTTTCACTTACAAGTAAAATTCAAATTAAGTAGCGATATGGAAGAGCCTGAGAGCCTGCCATCTTGAACTTCTGACAGGATAGCAGTTCTCTTCAAAATACAGGGGAGAATCAGACTTCCAGAACTGCCATCACATTTTTTTTTTTTTGGTTGGGTTTGGCAGCTGTTCTAGCAGAAAAGTTTTTAAAATCATGGAACTTGTCCCCCAGCCACTTTCATGGCAAGATTCTCAAACTTTCCCTGCAAACACACCCACAGACTCTCCTGCCCTGCCTGGGAGCTGGTGTCTACAAGAGATGTGGGTGAGGAACAAGAGAAATCTGAAACATGTTAGGGACAGGTCTGACAACACTTACCAAGCAGAAAGGTAGAAAAGGCAGCTTGTAGCTGGTAGGTACAAAATGGCTATTGTGTGTGTGGAACTGCTTGTTCCTTTTTCCTATTAAAAGTGTATATTCAGAAAGTTCAACAGAAAAGACTGACTGCTCTGGGGAGGTCAAAAAGCGGTGACAAAGTTAAGACAGACAAAGGTGTAACTGGGTGAGTGGCTACTTTCCTGTCTTTCTGTGGGAAAGAGCTATGAAGGGAACATGTTTTGCAGTTCATGGATAACAGTTTTGAATGTCTTTAAGTGCTTTTGAAAATAGGACCTTGCTTTCTAAAGTGATTTGGGCACTTCAGAACATGACGGCCATTCACTTTCAGAGGTTCCCATGTAATTAAGCTGCTTCTGCAAACTTTGCACCAATTGGAACTCAGTATGAGATAGGGATGTCCTTTGGCACTAGGCTTCTATAATAACATTTAGATGCTCTTTTGATACAGCTGCTCCCTGTGTATGTAATTCATCATCATAACAGAACTATCAGATGTGTATGCAAGGGAGACATTTGCTGGCACACTTGAGAAAGGTAATTAAACATTGCCCTTTCTACCATGCATTTAAAAGGGAGACTTAAAGTCCTCTGGGCTACATCATGCCCTAATTTATACCCTATTCAACCTCACTGACAGTAACTGGGGGTGAAGGTAGTATTTAGTGGAAAGCCATAAACATAAGTGAGAACTAAGATGCATTTACTGTGTCCCATGATCCATGCTCTCTAGTATTATTATTTTTTTACTGCATCAGCTACACTAATGCTATTTACCCTAATGTCTATTTACATTGTCCTGCTACGTGGCAGTAAAATGACAACTCTTATGAGTCTTATTCACTTTTATGGAGATCAAAGGAGCACCAGGTCTATGGCGAAGTGGGAACTCCCTGACCAGCCGCAGTGCTGGTTTCTCCACCTGCCTCTGGGCATGCTGTCCACCTGTCATGCCTTGTTGATATCCAGTTAGCATGTTAAGTAGGTGGGAGGCTGTCCATTTTTGCCCCGGTCCCAGGGGGCGCTAGCTGAGGCTCTGTTCCTCCCCTACACTGCAGCCCAAGACTTGCAGATGGCATCCAGATGACAATGCTCCCAGTCTACAGCCGGACCAAGCTTAGCCCTTGTTGTCAGGCCTCAGATGCACACATATTCATACTGCCCTCCTCTCACTAGGGCCTCTCACGCTCCACTCCCTCTCACAGGGTCTCTTTCACACCTTGACAACTTGTACTGCCTTGCTCCCTCTTGGAGCGAGCCCCTTAGGCCATAGGCTTTAGCTAGCTCATACCTTGGGTGGCAGACATACTGTCTTTTGGGCCTCTTCCATGACCCCCACCAGGGTAGTGGCCAGCCAATTACCTGACCAGGTCTAAGCTTGCCATGGCTCCTTCCAGAGCAGTTCTATACCCTCACCTACACACATAATGGACTCCCAGCCCTCTGGGTTTCCCCCCTTTCACGGGGACTCTACCTCTGCCCCCTCACTGGGGCTCCTCATATCTTCAGGTCTTGCACCCCATAGGGTGCAGGTGGCCACAGCTGTGCCTGGCCCTGACTACCTCCAATGATAAATGACCCACCCAAAGGTGAGGGCTGTGGTTAAAGAACCGCTACCCACCTTTCACCAGGGTAACTGGCCTGCCATTTCCTGGGCACTCCTGCACCATTAAGAGCCCCACTAGGCCACCCACGTCCAGCAGGGTGCAGTTTTAGGTCATGCCTAGGACCAGGAGCCTCTAAACCATCCCCTATAGCTCCTACCCTCATATCCAGGATGTTGCATTCAGCCTTGCAGCCAGGTGATGTTTCTGCCTGGCCTGGCAGCGGGGAACTGCTCTGTTTGTATAGACGGCCAGAGATCTAAAATGGCCACTGCAATCAAGCACCTGCTGGCTGCCTGGCTCAGCTCTTAAAGTGGCAGGCACCAACAGTGCCCTGTTACAAGGTCCAGCACAGGAAAATACTGTCTTGAAGACGTCCTTAATGCATTTCATAAATATTTAACTCTCTAGGGTATTGTGACTAATCCGTGACTTTTTCCTTGGACTGTGTATTTAGCAGAGAAGCCTTGAGTTTTTTATTTCTATATTTCCCCCATCAGCCCTGAAATTACTGTCAGACCTGGGGTCGAGGTGTCCAAGGAGAACAAATAATGAACTCTCCCACATTTACCAGGAGGAATCCACAAGGTTTATCCAGGAGTGATGCAAGGATGTTTCTATCATCCTTTAGTCCTATGTCTGTACCCTACTCCCTCTTCCCCATCACTAGTATTAAAAAAAAAAAGATAATTAACAATCTGAGGCATCAAGGCCATTTGAAGAGAAGGAGTTTCTTGAATTGAATAAGCTTTTAGTCACAAAAGCACTTAGTTACTCTGTACTTTGATACTTTTAGCCTATCAGGATAAACAGATCAGAGCTATAATCATACCTGAAGCTACAGTCAACAGTCAAATTAAAAACTGATCTTTCCAATAGGCTCACTGCCCTGGAGGGTAGCTGTTTTCTCTAAAACATGACATTGTGGGGGTTCCATGTATGTACCTCAGTGAATCTAAATCAGATGTCATGAATTCATAAATAAACCTAGTTTTCCCCTTATGATCAGCCCTAAAATTTACTCAAGGATCTGAAAGCCCAGCTGGTGCCACTAATAAAGATTTTGCAGTTGGATCTCGCTGTCATTAACATTTCTATTGATGCACAAGCTAGAAGAGAATCCATTCACTCATGTAACAATAGCCACTGGTCAGCTAATGCTGAATTCAACCACAATGCATCTTTAATTCGTGGTGTCAGAATCAAACCACATCTTTTTTTGATAGGATGACTGATTTCAGCAATTTTGTTTCACATACCAGTTCATGCACACAACTCCAAGTCTGCGCAGCCAAATAAGATACCAGAGAAGTCAGTACAAATAGCTAAGAAGTTGATTAAAATAAGAAAATGCTGGCAGATTAAAAGGATCTGAATTTAGCAATGTTATATTATTGCAATGCTACTTCCACTACATTACAAGGATCTCCAGTGGGTGACTTAATAGGCAGAGGGATGGAAACTTTAGTGCCAATATGTAACAAGTTCTTGAACAAAAGATTACAACCCCTTTCCCCCTCTCCCCTACCAAAAAAACCCCACAAAACCAAGCCAACTATACCTCAGGGGACTGAAACAATCCCTGGCCCCTGCCTCTCTTTTCTCAGTCTGATAAGAATGCCACATGGAAGGAACTTTTAAATTTCAAACGAGGCCTGGTTGAAAAACATGAGATACCATATGCTAAAGTCATCATAACCCACCTTGAAATTAGTCATTTTGAAGGATCAGAGACCAAATCAAGGGTGCTGGCTATTCTTTCTGTTTCCCTTGAGGTGCTCCAGATTATTACAGACTATTCCAATGCTGACAGAAACCCAGCTAACTAGTCACAGACACAGAAAAACAGCAGAGGTAGAAAATATGCTCCCGGTGGCAGATTCAGTGCAAGGGGCAACCAGGAAGAGCCACTGCAGAAGTTGTTCTGAGGCCATGCAGTTAGAAATGCAAGCAGAAGTGTCAGGACACTCCTTTCATCTGCCCCTTCAGGGATCCCTTCATATTTTAGCTGTACTTTCTAAATAACCTGCTTTAATTCATTTGCCAGATTTTGTTATTTGTTTGCTGCTATTGAACCAGTTCCTCATCTGCACTGGCACTGAGCTCAGGGCAGCTGAAGAAGTGATGGTGGAGATGACTATAAACTGCTCCTATCTATAAAAAACTAGCTCCTGGGTTGCTGGGGAATCATTATACACTCTGGTCATAATCTGTTTTCCCAAGGGCTGTACAGAGTGGAAATAGACCACCCTGGTGCTCTCCCTTCTCCCCAGATGATTACAGCAGCACCAGCCATGCACAGCTGTGCTGGAGGGAGGAGGAGAAAGGTGTAGCTTCTTACAATCTATTTGCATTTGAGAGATGTAAGAGCAGTGGTATGAGCCTGTGGATCCTGGCTTCTGCCAGGAGAACAAGGATAAATCTAGTAGTCCCTAGTTTTATGATTGGGCCTAGGCCCCAGTCAATTAAAAAACTGTCTTTAACCAAACCTCCTTCATACTAATAACTATTATCCTCTTCAGAGCTACCAGGAATAAAAGAACAGTAAAAGCTTATTTTTGCCATGAATATGAACAGATAGTAGATGACAGACTCCATCTGGGAGCAGAGCAGTTAAGTAAAATGTGCTAGTTTACATGAATATCTTTTGACTGCAACTGCACGTTGATGATACAAATTGAACAAGTATTCTAAGGAAAGCTGGGCTTTCTGCTTCTCTTAACAATACATGTATTATCTAAATGTAGTTCATTTCTTCCTACAATAAGATTTTATATTATTGTTAGTATTAATCATAGAAAATTAGGGTGGGAAGGGACCTTAGTCATCTAGTCCAACCCCCTCTTCAAAGCAGGACCATCCCTAACTATTTCATCCCAGCCAAGGTCTAACTGGGTCTTAAAAACCTTGAAGTATGGAGATTCCACATCCTGTCTGGGTAACCTGTTCCAGTGCTTTACTTCATCACGAGCAGGTCCAAGGAGGTGATCCTCCCCCTCTATGTGACACTTGTCAGACCACAGTTGGAGTACTGCATCCAGTTCTGGGCACCGCACTTCAGGAGGGATGTGGACAGCATCGAAGCAGATGCTCCCCATAGGAGGGCCACTTCCATAATCAGGGTGCAGCAAGGCAGGCCGTACGTAGAGAGACTACGGGACCTGAACCTGTTCAGCCTCCACAAGAGAAGGCTGAGAGGGGATCTGGTGGCTGTCTACAAACTGGCCAAGGGGGACCAGCAGGCTATGTGAGAGTCCCTGTTCCTGTAAGCCCTACCCGGAATAACAAGGAATAATGGCCAGAAGTTAACTGAGAGTAGATTTAGGCTAGACATCAAGAGGCACTACTTCACAGTTAGGGTGGCTAGGAGCTGGAACCAACTTCCAAGGGAGGTGGTGCTCGCTCCTACCTTGGGGGTCTTCAAAAAGAGGCTAAATAATCACCTCGCCAGGGTTGTTTGACCTCAGCATTCTTTCCTGCCATGGCAGGGGGTCAGACTTGATGATATACTTAGGTCCCTTCTGACCCTAGAAACTATGAAACTACCCTCCTAGAGATAAAGTTTTTTCTAGTATCTAACCTACACTTCCCATGTGTATTTTGGCAATGCCTGAGGGGCAACCAAGAATGGGCCCCCCTTGTATTCAGCACTGGATACACCAAGAAACAGAGAGCCCCTGCTTAGAAACAGACAAGAAGGAGACACATTGGGAAGAGGGGGTAGAACACTGAGTGTGAACCATACAGTAGGAACAAACATCATGGTAGTGCCATGTTTTCTAGAGGGTAGGTTAATTGGAAGTGGATCAGCTAAAGCATTGGAACAGCTGGCAGTGATGGTAAACCAAAAGGGCTAGCATACTTCCATGCTTCTCTAGATTATGCTTTAACATTAATTTACCTCTTGTGAAAGCGGCTGGATAAGGTGCTCAGTGGCAAAAAGCCAGTTGGTGTCAGTGCAGCAGAATCAGTCCCCCAGCTTGGACTGCCACCAAAATGCAGTTAGCCATGGATTGGCTCAGCATGAGGTGCTGCTGACTGCCCATGGAGGCCCATTCTAGAGAAAGCATTTTTAGGGTTGAGTGGGCAGTTTACCTTACTGATCCTTTTCCTCAGGGGTGGATCCAGGGAGTGCATTGAGTGGTGCAGTTGCACTCCCCCTTTGAGTTCTGCTCCACCAAACTTCTAAGCCAATTGCCTGGGAGATACAGCAGCATTTCTATTCAGACAGTGCTGAGGGAGTCTGTTGACTTCATGGATAGCTTATTATAATGTACCTGATTTCTGCTAATCTCTCTTCACTCCATAGGTGTTAATGACCCTTTCTCCTTTTTAATGGCCTTGATGTTCCATTAATCAAGTTATTCTTTCTTTTGCAATTTTGCTATCTGTTAGCTATTCCTGGTAATATATCATTGTTGCTTTATATCCCTGCAGACTATTTTCAGTAGTAGCTAAAAATAAGCTCAAGTAAACATTAATTCAGGTGTAGAAATGATTGACAGTAAAGTGCTTGATGCACTGACAGGTTGCTCAAGAAGGCTAGATTTTGTTTTACAAATCTAAATAAGAGATATACATTTAACTACAATAACTACTGGACTAACAAAACAGTACATTTTGGACTATTTTGCCCCGTTTGTTGTGATTTTTAAACTTAATATATAGCGCACATTCCAAGAAAGTTATATTTGTTTTTTCCTTGATCTTAAACTAAATAATATAGTTCAGGGACCCTACCATGTTAATCTAACTGCAGAAAAATATGTGTTTTGTTATATGTGATGATACACCACACATCCTACACACCCCTTTTCAAAATCCTAGATGTGCCCATGCTTTTCATCCTCTACTGATGTGCCAACATGGGTGTTGACTAGAAGGTAAACTGAGAGCACCCTCTATCTGGATTCCATTTATGTATTGATACCTATGAACTTAGAACTGTTCTAGACAAAGGCTAAAGAAAATTTTTTATCTCCTCTGTAATGTGGTAGAATAGCTAGGTTGGGAGAGAAAGAAGAGACCTAACCCTGACACAGTACTTCTTCCCAGCCGTAGGGCAGTATCCTGCACAGGTGTATGCAGGGTAGGCTGTGGTGCAGCAGGCAGGAACTGGTGGTTCTTAATAACAGCATGTCCAGCAACTACAGACTACATGAACTGGAAAATAATGACTCCAACCCCTTTTAACTCCCGCGGAGATCACCAGCACTTTGTTGAAAGCATTATAGAATAATAGAAAACCAAATTAAAAATGACTTATCTATTCCAGACAATTTTTCTTTACGATAGATTTTCTAATGCTTTTTCTTGATTGATTTGAAATGTTGGAAGTTATGGGGCTTCTTTCTGATTTATGCAGTGTAAAATAGTCTGATAAGTATTACTCCCTGTTTTGTTGTAGTACAAAGTTTCTGATTATCTGGAAATAAGACATTTGTAGACTTTATCCTACAAACTCTTACTTGAATCAGATCCTGTTCCATTGAAGCCAGTGGGGATTTTTTCATTAGGTTCAAGGGGAGACGGAAGCTAGCAGTCTACCTAGGATAGTGATGCCTTTGCAGGGGAAGGAGCTTTGATTTGAAACTGGAGCATGAGCTTTCTGGAAGTAATCATGAAGCAGACGAGGAAAAGAGTGCAGCTCAGAAACACTTGGAAAGGGACTGAGGAAAGTTTGGTCTTCTGTGGACTGGGCAAACCATGATAGTGGAGACCCTCGGAGAGTACACACACAGGGACACAACTGTATTTTCTGCCCAGCTGCAAAGTTTTACATAGCAATTCTCCTCAGCTTCAAATGTAACAGGACAAAATAATCATGCCTGGGAATTCACAGTTTGAACACAGGTTTAGTAGCTGTAGATGCATTAACAAGAGCACAGGCAATTGGTGCCTCCCAAGTCTGGTGCCAGTGGGGCATAACCAGTGGGGTCCACCAGTGGCCAGCCAGCAACCGGGAGGTGGGGGGGAGTGTGCCAGCAGCATGGCATGGCAGTGGTGGAAATGCCAGCAATTCTGCCACCAACGTGCTGCTGGCGGAGCCAATTTCAGGGGGGGCACTAACCCCCCTACAAGCCGAAACACTCACTCTTGGGGGGGAGGGGGATCAGTGCTCTCGGGGGGGGGGCATGTGCCCCCTGTGCCCCTTTATGCATCTCCTATGAGCAAGAGAGACAGACCATATTGAGCTAAGCTCCAGTTGCTGTCTCAGCAAAGGGCTGCTATACTGCTATCTCAACAAAGATGGGGATATTTACAGATAGTGCTTATTCCCTTTGCACAGATGCTGAAGGTGAGTAAATCCAAACAACCCAGCATCTTCTACCTTGAAATGAACCTTCAACTGGAATCTAATAAAAAAATTCTTGCCCTTTAGTATAATCTGTTTCTCTCATTGAATTCAGTCTGAGAAATGAAACTGCCCTGTTTTTCCTGGGCAGCCCAAATTCCTGCTTGTTATTCAATTTCTAGATGTCTCAAATGTAATTACAATTTAAGGAGAACAAAATTAAATGAATGAAACTGTAAATATTGCTGGTGCTATTTTGTTTGCTATGAAACCTTCACTACAAAAAGCTTTTAAATAAATGAGTCCAGCTGTTGCATTGCAACACTTGAAATGTTGATGCTCATGTTTAAATACTTCATGGAGCCGGTCACATCAATTTAGACTTAATAATGTTTACATTTCTGGCTGGGATTTTTGAAGGTTCCTAAGCAAACTCAACTCCCACTGAAGGTCAGGATGAGGTGGGCACCAAATTGACTTTCACTGGGAGTTGGATGCCTTTCTAAAGTCAAGTCTCACCTTTGGTAAATGCAGGGCCAAATCCCTGGCTGGTGGAAATCAGCGTAACTCTATTGACATCTCTTTTGCCAGCAGAGCATCCAGGCAACAAAGTTCCACACACCCTGAGACCATCTGAAGAATTTCAAGATCTGTGTTTTTTGTTAATTTTACTGATAAAGGCTTTAGTTTGCATTAAATATTCCCCAGCAATCTGCAGCACATGAAACCTGAACACTGTACTTTGTGCTAAAGTTTGGGAGCAAAGCAGTTGAAAGTAGCTACATGCTAGCTAGTGTTGTTTGAACTCTCCAAGATGAGCAAACTACAAAAATAAGCTAGCAGTATTAATAACTGAGCTTAGAGCTTTATAACTTAGTTTTAGGCTCCCATCCTGCAGCCACTTGTGCAATCCATTGACTCTAGTGGTACTCCAGGAGGCCCAAGGACCATGGCTAGCAGGATCAGGGTCTCAGTCATTTAAGTTTATTTTAATGACCCATTTAAACAATGTATGATCCATCTCCTCTTATACCCAATGCAAATCCATTGCAGGCATGGAAATGCCCCAATGTTACCAAAAAGAAAATTTTATTTTATTACCTGCAATTTGAAAAGCCATCTTTAAGATTTAGAAGCCCATTTTCCATTAGAACTAATAGATATTAGGTAGTCACATATCGGGGTGGGGAGAGGGGTTGAAAATCATGGTTTTAAATTGAGAATGTCCCTTCAGTTCCTCATGACTATTATAATCTGACATTTGCAAACAAACAAACAAACAAACAAAACAACTCTAGAAATTATTTGGTTCACAGGATGGGTATTTGGCACCTCTGTGCTAGGTTCTAGATGTTGGCACATGGATGGAGGTTCCCGAGCCATTCCAAGGCATTCCCAGTACCATGGTAAGCTATGAATATGCTTTATTGGCAATGAGGGTTTTTCTGGTTAGTGTCATTAGTATAACAGCTGCCACAGTATCACTGAAATGGGAATTCAGTTTTTACCTTGCAAATCCCAGAATTTCAACTGTCCACAAGTGATTTCTCTAACAATCCTTCTCTTCTTGGAGTCAATACCACCTTCATAGTTCAGGATGGTTTCTAAACACAGCACAAATAGTGCAGACTCAGTAGAGTATTTGGGGGCTGTGTGATACCCTGTACAAATTGACACAGTCAAATAATGTACTAGGCCAAGATAAGCTCTGGACAGAAATGATTAGATAAAATTAATGTAATTGTCCGATCTTAGCCCTTAGAAGAGAACTGACTGGATCACAACAACACTATACACTTCATTGCAAATACTAGTCTCTGCCCATTAGAATCCCATGTTTATAACAGCAGACAGAAGTATATTTCAGGATTTGTATGCAATGGCAGAACAATAACGTATGGAAAAGCTTATGCAACACTGATCTACACTATTCTTGGGTCAAGATTACACTACACTGTTAACACCCTGCTTTCACAGCCATCATATTTTCCAATCTTTTAAAAAAGGTTTTAACAGATTACATATTTGTCTTTGACAGTGAATAACTGGATATTGATAGCACAAATAATAAGTTTCCTTGGCTAAAGAAAAACAGCAATTGTCACACAGTCTTGAGAACACTGGAAATAGCCCTGTGGCTATCTTAGTGATCTGCTACTTAGGTGCCTCATATTGTCTAACTAAATATTCACCACCACACTCTCAGCCAACTTACAGAATGTAATATGTCACTTTATCATTTTCTTCCACTGTATAAGCCTTTTGCTCTCTTTTTCTTGACTTTCCCACACTATTCTCTACCAGAACTGTCTATATACTTCTTTTTAAATCTAGGTATACTTTATACTCATTTACTCTAAACTAGTTTCTTCTTGTTGCATTTAAACCATTAGACCTCAAAAGTAGTTTGGCACCAAACTCCCAATGGGAGGAACTGGGCTTTAGCTTCTTGCGGCATGGACCTTGCTTTTCTCCATGGTTATAAAGGATTGATTGATAAATATACTAATGACCACACTAAACAGTCAGTTCTTAGCCTATCTATTTACAGCTAGATGGTTTCCCTCTTACTCAGATGAGAAGGAGAGTAGAGTAGAGTAAGTTCTTCCTTCCTCATCTTCTGCTCAGTTTAGGTAGAAAAACATGGATCTTTGGGCTGGCTTGTGTGTGAACCCATGATCTCCAGAGGATCCCACCTAAGCAATGTGTGTTGAGGGGCTCCTTCCCCAACTCCAGTTGCTGGTAAGAGTAAATTGCCAGGCACAAGTAGAGAAGCATGCTCTGCCTTTCAAGGGGTTTACTAGATTCTCGGTTCTGAGAGTTGCCCCAAGAGGTTCAGCCTAACCATAAGTGATGTCTGATTGCAACCTCAGAATTACTTCCATGATGGTCAATTCTGCATAATAGGTACTGAATGGATGCATCACTGAATTAATCTAGGAAAAAGGAGCTTCTATAGCACAACTGTTTTTTTTTTTTTGTATTAATTTAATTTGCATTTAGACAAGAAAAGGAAACCCTTAAAATGGCATATGATGATTCAGTGCAGCTTGGTAACTATATTATCTTCTGAAGTGTGCCAATGACAACATGTTGCAGCCATTTAAGAAGCTACAGGTTAAATCCTCGGTGCCTTAATCATACAACGAGGGACATGGGACATGATTCTGATCTCATTTACGCTGATGGAGATGAGGAATGATCCCACTGTGCTCAACAGAGATTTCCAGCTGCTGCAAAACTGAGTGAAAGCAAAATCAGGCCAATATTTTCAAATGATGCTACCTGTATGGGTACGTTGTACCAAAACTGCTTTGCCACTGAATCTTAGGAAGAGCTTTTTCTTCTTTTCTATAGACATGTTAAGTGGCTCAGATATGCCGCAGTTTAGTCCAGCCAGTAGGTTTTGTTTTTAAAATGTTTAATTATAAAACCTCAAGTGAAATTCTCCGGTTATTTTTTATTTTCAAATATAAAAAGGACTTTAAAAATGTATTTTACTATCACCTTTCAGTTTTAATAACCTAAACACAAAAGCATTGAAACAGACATAAAAATCAGAGAATGAAATAGATTCCTACTGCAAATTAAATTGATCCATTTACCTGTATTGTTCCACAGAAGTGCAAGGGAAAAGGAACGGCAGATATTGTGAAAAGTAAATCAGATATTTAAAATGTTTAACACTGAAATGTTCTAAAAGGGGTTCCGGGTATTAGCAATGATAATTTGTTAACTTGAGAGTCCTGTGATCCAACTGCCATTAGCTTCAGTGGCACTGAGCCAGGCTCCATTTGATCTGCTCATTTACTCCCTTGAAACCTCACTGACTTTAATGGCATTGACTGGGGTAAAGCTAGCAAGAATTTGATCTAGATTTCTTACCTTCTAATATCTCTGTAATTTAATTAAATCCCTTATTTTGACTGCTCATGATACAAAATGCCATATGACAGCCATTAACTTGTCTAATTTTCTGTTTCCATGTTTTTCTCACTATTAATGCAGTTCTCATTGACGTCCTCTGCCTGTTCATGATGAGCACTCAGATCATTTTATTTAGCAAAATGAGGAGTTATACATTTTCCATTTCTCTAATCAAGACCCTGTCATTATCATCACCAAGAGCCAGAAAATACGTAGAGAATGATAGTTACATGAATGTTAAAAATGGACTTTGTCAAACTGTTTTTCAGCATTTTTTACTTTTTCTGTGCGCATAGTTGCTTATAATAATCTATTGTAATCTATTTCCTTTGTAATTTACTTTCATAATGCAACCTATTCACTATATAAGCATTACTATTGCTTGTTTGTTATGCTCAGTTGTTCAGTCTTGATTGGACACAGTACAAACAGAGTTTGAAAAGTCCTTATTTTGTTATTGTAGGGTTACCTGTGAGACTTGTCTATATGGCTAGTTTCAATTTAATTTAATTGCTTTAAAGGAAACTATATTCATTCAATTATAGAAGAAAAAATAACTTAGAAAAGGTTGGTCACGTCCTTTGGAAACAGACATCAGCAAGGAAAAGTAGATCAAATCTTGATTTTACTACCTTTGACGAGTCCTTTTAACGGGAACACTGAATGACATTCTGGGGTCAAATTCTGTTCTCAATTAGACCAGTGTAATTCCAGAGGAGCTCTATTGACTTTGATGGAACTATTTCTGATTTACAGTAATACATTTCATGGCAGAAGTTGACTTTACAATTATAGTGTTTCACAACAGGAATCCATTTAGAGAAGTGAGATGTGTTTGTTTTCCACTAACTTAAAATAGGAGTGCAATAGCATAGACATCACAGAATAAGGCTTACAACGGTTTCTGTTTCTGTCCCAGACGTGGTACATTCAGAAGTCAGGTCCAAAGCAAATGGGACAAAAAATAAAATGAATTATAGAATTAATTACAATTTGTGAATTAAAGAATTTAATTCTGGAGAAGTGAAAGGTAATTTCTCCCAAGGCCATAAATTCCTTATCCCTCAATCTTAATTTAGCATAAATGCAGGAAATCAGCTGCAGAAGATTTCTTTGGGGCTCCATTATGTTTTATTGGTCATATTGTCTTCTGTGCCCTGTTTGTGGAACAGAAAGAATGGGAGAACAGAGAGTAGCAATCTGAGCAGTGCAAAGAATACCAATGGAAATCCCTCCTCCACCAAAAAAACTTTAAAAAGAATGAGAGATCCTCTGACCGAACGTGTCCTACTCAGTTTGCTCTGCCTCTCTGATGACATTCACTTCCTACTGATTTCCACACATCTCAAAGTATTTCTCATTGCTTTTCATTTTACCTATCCACACTTGTCTCTGCCAGCCTGTTATTCATAATTGCCAGGGCTCCTATCCCACCAGAGAATCCATTTTGTCTAGAATTCGAGCTCATTTGCCTGGGATACCCATTGGCAGTTTCTGACAGCTGTTTTTGCATGATGGCCAGTGAAACTTTGTTGGAAGCTAAAAAATCTTTCATAGATATCATCTCGCCAGACAGCCGACGACCATCTGTGTCGCTCTCATTGATGCCGTCGGTCTCAATGGAGATGTTTCGCCGGTTCCGAACGTTCCCTGGCATCACCACGTTCCTCCGTGACCTAAAAAATTTTCTTTGGCATCTGTGGCAGCACCGGCAATCCATCTTTTTCAATATCCAATTTATAGACTGTTTGATGACAATAGAGATCACATTAAATAAAGAGTAGATACAGCAAACCCCCATGAGTATGAAGATAAAGTTGCCAAACCGGTAGAGGTCTTGACTTTCATACTGTGCATTCTGGCTGCTGACTAAGTCACCAAAACCGATTGTGCTGAAGGCCACAAAGCAAAAGTAGAGTGAGTCAAAATAACTCCATCCTTCAATTGGTGTGTACATTGCAGAGGCACAACAGGAAATAATAAGTGACGCTATGCATAAAATGAGCATGACATAGTACACAGAAGGTTTCCAGCCTGCCAAGCTGTCCACCTCAGAGTTCCCTGAACCTCGTTGGCCATCGTGAGGAAGGACCCCTTTTCTCCTTAGCTGTCTCTCATGGCAAGATTTCATGACGTAGGCTATGACCGTGATCAAGCGTTCCAGGAACAGGTTAAAGAACAAAATGGTCCCTGCACATCCTATAAGGCCATAAAATATCAGAAAAATTTTGCCTCCAACGGTGGCTGGGGTGGTCATGCCAAACCCTAGGAAACAAAACAGAGCAGTTAAGTAACATAAGCTATTAGTTACAGCCTCAGAGTTTTGTCACCTGCAAGGCAGAACTATCACAGAATCCTTGTGGTGCAGCTCAGCTCCAAGACAGTACCTGGGATTTCTTTTTGATTTTCACAATCCCTACTGCTCCAGTGCTAAAAGGGATCAAGAGGTTACAAATGCGAAGTATCAACATGTCTTTGACTAGAGGAAAACTGAAATGAGAGGTGAAATGTGAAGAGAAGTGGTGTTTATTTGAGAAGCTAAGCTTCAGTCTCGTCTTACTCGTTTTTTATCTCTCTGTGTGCCTTGGATGAGGTCTGATATTCAGAGTCACTACACTCATTTCACTTACCCTCTCTGTTTTGCCTTGTAGGTCTGATCCAAAACTCAATGAAGGCAATAGAAAGACTCCCACCAACTTCAGTGAGGAACAGATTAAGGCACATGCTGGTGCACTGCTTAAGTTTTCTTTCTTTCCCTCTCATCTCTCCACGTTCTGCTCAACAGCTTGGTTCTATGTTGGAGCAGTAAAGAAGTTACCATGCAGTCCTGTCTCCTGCCCTGTTGTATCTTTACAAATATACCCTTGTTCTCTTTTTCTTTCCAGTCTGCAAATCCCATTTCATTTAGATTAACAGGACAACATTGATAAGGCAAAGTTGCTGTAATAGGCTGTTTATAAAGAATTAACACTGAATAAGCAAGTCCTAAATAGAGGAAATAAGTCCCTTGAATGTGTTTGCTGCAGTTTGAATAGGCTCTAGAAAAGTGTAGTAAGTGACTAATTTGCAGTTCAACGAAGCTGAAGTAGACATATTGAGGAAACAAAAAATAGCACTTTGAGTAAGATGCGCATCTAATTTGTCCCCTCTCAGTAAGTGCAGGATATTAAATGCATAAAGAGCCTGGGATATGGGAAATGAAGAAAACTTATTCATTAAAAGTCTCAAAGGCAATGCCCTTATGTTGGAGAAGACAAATGCAATACGAGGAGCAAAAAACACTAGACATTTTATATCCATGTCATCATCAGTGCTGGGCTATAGTCCTTTTCCCTTCATTAAAAAAATCTTCCTCCCAATGTCAGTCCTTATATCCCCCAAACACCTCTTATTGCTTCACAGCTCCTTGATGCAGGCTTTGCTGACAGTCTAACTCAGGTTGGCATAATGATTCCCCACCTTCCTCCTTTTTGTGCAGGTCAGAATATGAAGCTGACAGGTGTGTTCTTGAGCATCACTGAGTGCCCTGGAGGGTTTGCAGTGAATGCAGTTCAAGCTCAGAGAAATCAACTAACTAGCTAGCTTTGGCCAAGAGAACCACTCTTACAACAGCAAGGGTGTACACAAACCGGTGTAAGAGATTGGAAAAGAGTTCAAATTTGTAACACAACAGAAGTTCAGTGCATATAAACTGGTTTCAAAATGTCTAAGCCCAGTTTAAGATGGGTGGATGTAGTATCAGACTTAACTGATTTAGGTTAAATTGAGTTATTGAACTTCTGTCCCAGATCCCCTCCAGATTCAACTTAACTCTCAGTCTCTCAGCAGCCCAGGATGCTTTTCACCTCCTACGCCAACCCCCCATCATAGGGTGGGTAAGCTAGCCTTGGCCCAAGCTGAGCAGGGAGGCATGCTCTAGAACCCCTCATCTTTTGGCCTCAACCACTGCAGGCATGTGGCTGCATTTCCAGAATCAAAAGCGAATGTCTGTCCACTTAATTACTGGTTCAATCTACACAGCTTAGACTAACCTGCAAAGATTGCATCTATTCAGCCTTGGGCTTTATGACTGTCTGTACTTAGCCAAGATGTTCATCTTGGCTAGGGACAGAAATTACATATAAACCACTTCAAGTGACTGGAAAATGGTTTAAATCTCTAACAGAACAGAATTTCAGTGCACATAAGCCAGTTTCAAAATGGTTGAACCCAGTTTAAGATGCAGTATCAGGTTTAACTGATTTAGGTTAAACCAGTTTATGTAACTTCTGTCCCAGATTCCCTCCTGACTCGAGTTAGGTCACAGTCCCCCAGCATCCCAGGAACCTTTGTGGGCAGGCAGGCTATCCTCTGCCAGTGCTTCTGTGCTCTGGCCAGCTGGGCTGGCCGTGCCCTGAGCTGTCACAAAGCAGGGGCAGGCAGGTCAAAGGAGGCCTCTACCTGACCTGGGCTCCCCTTCCCCTCCAGCTGGGGTCTGCCTGTGGAGGTGGGAAGGAGTCATGCCACAAGAGTCCTTACCCTTCACCCTCCAGGCTGGGCCTCCTGCACAGCTCTGCCCCCTGCAAGTCTCTGCCTCTGACCTGCTGAGGGGAGGCAGGAACAGAGTCCCGTTGCCACATGGCTCTGGCTCCAAGCCAGCATGGGGAGTTTGCATGGTGAGGGGCTTCCTCCCTGGCTTCTAAGGAGCACAACTGTCCCTGCCACCTGGCACGAGCCTTTGAGCTTCCCAGTGCATCTCATTGGCTGCTGCTGCTGCCAGGCTCCAGCAGAATGAATCAGGTTAAGCCTGGGGAGCTTAAGCCAGGCAGCAGCAGGGACAGGCATATCCCATACAGGGAGCTCCGATTGGGCTCTGCTGCCTGGCAAAAGCCTCCTTCAGAGCCCAGCACCAGCAATAGCCAGAAGAATGCAGTGAGCAGCCTCAGGGACTTGTGCTGGGTGGCAGGGCCAATACTTCTTTCTATGGAGCCAGCCCCACTGGGCAGGGACATAGGACCCCCTCCCCCCAGCTCTAAGGCCTGAGATTGGGGTGGGGAGTTTCCTTCCCCACTGGGCCTCAGTGACTCACTGGCTCAGCCATACCAAGTGGGAATCATATCCCAGTCCAGAAGGACTCAGGGGCTGGCCCTGGGAGGGGAACTCCTTTCCCTCTCCTCACCCAGTGCGTCAGTGACTTCTACTGACCTGGCCTGGCTGCACAGGAGGAAAGGGAATTACCCTCATCCACCCCCACAGCTGGGCAGAGCAGGGCTTGGGGAATACCAGGCCTGCTGAGGGAAACCCCGAGGAGCCTGGAGCTCCCACATGTGTGCAGATACCCAGCTTGGGAACAGCTAGGAACGGGGGGACTATTCCCCCCTGCAGGAGGACAACAAGGTGTTGGGGGCATGCACCAGACAGCCAATCAGGGATCGCCCGGTGATGGCCAGCAGCCTGGGAGGCTGCTTTAGTGCCCTCTTCCTTTTGGCCTGGGCCAGTGCAGGCCTCCGCCTGCCTTTTTCCATCTCAGAAATAAACATCTGTTCTGTTTGTTACTGGTTCAATCTATGTAGTTTAGAGGAACCTATGCAGATTGAATCAATTCTTCCTTGGGCTTTGACTATATGTACTTAGCCTTTAACTTTCTGCTACTGCCACTCCCAGCATGGACACATTTGCTTTCACACAGCAACTCCCTAAAATCTTTAAGAACTAATTTATATGCAAGCTTGGAAATGTGAATCTTTTGTGTTCTAATCTTAGTAGGGTCAGTAAGCTGGTCAATTGACTGGTCAAATATCGTCAACTGACTGGTTAATTAACAGTATATTTTTGACTGTTCAAAGATTATAGCAATTTTACAAAGGAACTACATTTTTTATGTCGTTTTCTTGACAGAAATATGACTTTATTTCTTTTTGATACATTTCTTAATGGTAAATGTGCATTTTTTCTGTGTATTATTTGGACCTATCGGGACTTTTTCACAGTTTTTGACTGATATTTGACCAGTCAGTTGACCAAACTTTGATTGGTCAAATACCCTAAAGCTTAGTTTTGATACTTGTTCTCTGTATAACTTTCACCTTAGGTACAAGTCTGGATCTCCATACCATGGGCATGTAAGGGCTGACAGGTAGTGAGAAGCAGTACCCAGATGGTCTGCAGAACAGTGGGGTAGACAGAATGCAGACTGCATAAGGTAACTTCCTGGATTGTATATTGAGGAGAATAAGAAAAGGTGACAGTACTCAAGGATCTGGAACCTCACAAATGGGGGAGGTTGGCCGCAAGGAGGTAGGGACATACAAAGGTGGAAGAAGGCAAGCAGGTGGAGAAGATATGGAGACCTCCACATATTTTTCACTGAGCAGAGTGAAACTTATGGCCCATAGGTAATTACGATATTTTTCTCTAAACTACATTTGCAACAGTAGCAATGTGGTGTGATATCTTCTCAAGATTCCACTCTGTGTTCACTGAATTTTGCCTTAGATTTAATAGCTGGAGCCTGAGTGCATCAGCTTAATATCTCTTCTCAATTAAAATTACCATTTGAGCTCATATTTCGAGAGGTGGATGCCTAGAAGCAAAGACTCTACAATGATACTCAAACACGTATGACAGGAAATCCATTATGAATTGTAAATAGTGGAAAACACAGACCACTGAACCAGAAAGATATTTTGCTGAAGCTGTTTCATGTCATCTTTTTCATCCTGAGCTGAAGCTCAATTCTTATCTTTTGGCAAAAACGGTCTCATATTTTACTTTCTTTTGAAACTTTAAAAAAATGTATCAACTGACACTAAAACAATTTCATGTAGTATACTAGAAGGGAAAACTTTAAAACCCACACAGTAAAGATATTAATTTGAATTCAGCCATACCATATTTTTCCTTTTTGGGTCTCTGTTTAAAAACAAACTATAGACTGTTTGTTACAGCAAAAAACCAGTTCAGGAAATGCACTGTAGTTTCATACATGAAGCAATACATTGGGCCAAACTGACCACTTCTATAACTGACCTTTTCAGAATTACATTAGGAATCAATATGGTTTGCTATATTACAGAGAGATCTAAATTCATTTTGATATATATAATAAATTTGCTAAAATTTTAGTTTTTAGGAGGGCTACATTTATCACAAATTCAGGTTTTTTGGTTTTGAGCAAAAAAATCCTGGGAGTATTTTTTTAAAAAGTCAAACTATTTTACATCAGTATGATCCACTTCATTTTGGAAATGTTGCAACATTTTGTTTCCAAAATCTTGACTTCCAATTTAAAAATAGCATTTTTCATATAAAAATGTACCTGAATTAAAAGGAAAAAAATGGCAAAAATAATAAACCAAAGATGAAGATTTCATACCAGGTTAAATGACCATTTTTATATTAAATGAAAACACACTTTTGGGGATATGTTTTTTGTTTCACTAAAAAACTCCCCCTCCCCCCCATTTCAATCAACCTCAACTGATTTTTTCAGTTTGGCCACCAAAATAAAAAAATCTATTATTTCCCCAGTTCTGTTCAAGGATAATGACCATCTTAAAGTGCCCATGATACAGACAGCACAGCTAGTTACTGCAATCACTATCTGGTGGTCAACTGTTTCTTTTTCTTCTTTTCTGTGGTTTTTTGGGGCATAAGGGATCATGTGGATCATCGCTGGTAGTCCCTCGGAGTCAAGGATGACATCCACCAGGCTGGGTGGGTCCTCAGGTGACTGAGGAGCACAATTCTGGATACATACATTCTTTGGCAATGGGGGCATGTTGTTGCACGGGGGAGTGGGATTCACAGCCCTGGGTTAGTCTCCTTCTCCTTCCTCCACTGCTGCTGTTCCACCTCATTATCAAGTCGTTGGGCCTTGAAGTGTGTGCGTCTTGGTGGATCAGGTGGTGCCACACCGAATGATCAGCAGCTTGCTCCTTCCAGCCATTGGTGTTGATGCCTCCGTGCTTGAGGGTGACCTTGGGTGTGTCTTTGTACCATTTCCTTTGGCTTCCCTTTGAGCGTTGGTCAACAGAGAGCTGGGAAAAGAGAATCTGGTGAGGGAGGTGGTTTTTGGACATCCAGACGCAGTGGTCCATCCATCAGAGTTGATTTCTCAAGAGCAAGGTTTTTATACTGGTGGACGCAGATTTATGGAGGACGCTTGCACTGGTCCAGAAGGCTTTCCATTTGATCTCCAGGATTCGATGCAAGCACTACTGATGAAAGCGCTCAAGGGTCTTAATGTGGCATTGGTAGATGGTCCAGGTTTCCCTGCAGTATAGGAGGGTGGTCAGCATGACAGTTTTGTAAACCAGGACTCTCACAGACTTCCAAAGATCTCTATTTTCAAAGATATGTTGACGCAGCTTCAAGAAGGCAGCACTGGTGCAGTTGACCCAGTGCTGCACTTCTTCATCGATGGTAGCCCATTGAGAGATGTGGCTGCCCATAGACGCCGGGAGGTGGCAAGCAACGACCACCCGCAGGCACTGCCAGCAGCACTTCTCTCAGGAGATGCACTGCCAATCTCAGGTGGTGCACATGCACCCCCTATGCACCACCAATGAGCAATCCTGTGACAGAAATGAAACTGCTAAGCTAAAACAGCTCAAAATCCCCAAACTCCATTTCTGAGTAGAAAAAAAGATGGTATTGACATCTGCATTGAGCTTTCATAACAATTTTCCAGGAACTTCAAAGGGTCTTTGAAAGGAATCAGACTGCCTAATGCCTAAAATTTCATTAAAGGAAGCTAACTGAGACACTGGCAAAGATCCTCCATTATCACCTTTCAGCTTCATATATCGTGGGTAGAACTGGCCAAAAATGCAGGTTGAATTCCACAGAAAATGTCTACTTTTGGCAAAATATCAAACCTGATAGTATTTTAAATCAGTAATGCAGCTGTGGTGCCTCATTCTCTCACCCTCCTCCTGTGCAGAGTGAACTCAGTCTGGTTGAACAGTAGCCCTTCATCCATTGCCCTCCTTGACCAGTAAGGAAGACTGTTGTGCCTGGTAAGAGATGGAGTCCAAGCAAGGAGTCCAGCCTACAGAGGAGAATGCAAGTGTAAGGCACGAAGCAGTATTTTAAAACTGAAATGCTGGCTTTTTATTTTTTACCCAGACTGCTGAATTATTCTGCATCGGAAAAGGGTTTTCCATGATACCTGGATTTGACAACTGCTGACAGAGGCTGTCCCAAGTGTATCATGTCAGATGTGGTCTAGCTGGGGAACATCAGAGATGAGAAGAAGGATGTCAGACATCTGATCTACATCTCCTATGAATCATATTGAAATCAACATGTTTCGGTGTGTGGACCAAGTATTTCAGCTTTGAAGTAATTGTTTTCAGTTTTCATTGGTTCAGTTTTCTGCGCACAATGGAATAACTGTGGAAAGCAGACTGTTTTTGCAAAAAAAAATTCTTCTAAAAAAGAAACGAGTATTTTATTTAAAAACATCTGATGATAATGTTTTGAACAGCTTTAATACTACATTCCTCCCAGCCCTATGCTTGCAATCAGTCATGGGAACATTGGTAAGGAGCTGCATGGATCGCTAAATGTGCACTTGAGAGCCTATGCTTCAAAACACGGTCATCCAGCTTCAGTGGGACTGAAGCCCACATGCTGCACTACCATATGCTGTAATGCAGGCTCTTGCAATTTCCTATCTCCTGCCATGCAGGCAGTGTCAGCAGCACACAGCCCCCGCATGGGCATTCCTGCCCCACGTGGCAATGGGAGAGGATGTTTCAGGGGTTTGCCAGGCATGTGCTGGCCCCTTATGGGACACATGTGGCCCTGCTTTAATACACAGGACATTTTTTAAAATGATCAAAATAAGACAGCAGTATCTCTTTTTGGTAGTCTGAAGGCTTTTCTTCAACATGCCAATCTCTTCATCTGATACAAGTACAGGCTGATTACTCAATTTAATGTACATTTCTACCTTTAAACTGATGGTCACACACACAGGCCTGCCCATTCACTTTTGCTAATGTGTTGGGGTGCACAAGAGATTTCAAACTGCAAGTACTAATCCATTGTAAACATAATGGCCATTACATTCACAGATTTGACCTATGAGCCTTTTGGCCAGTGGATGTATGTCAGAAAAAGTCTCTCTCAGTGTGGTTTTGGGTCAAGTGTGGTGCAAAGATATGTACTCCTATTTTGTGAATAGACTTTTGGCCATGTCCACACAAGTATGCACGTGCATTTGCAAAATGCACCCCGCGCACATGATTTGGTTTTCCATGGTGTATTTTTGTTCAACCAGAAGGAAATCCTGGTATCAGAAAAAAGCTCTCAGAAAAATAGCGAGGTGGTGCACATGCCAGCAGCATGTACCACACAGAATAGGAGCCTGGCAGACCAGAGCTCCCCACACCTGGACTGCTGCTGCTGGAGCCCCAGAAGGCCCCCAGGTAAGGCTGCTAGAGCCAGCCCAGGTACTGGCCCCAGCCCCCCTGACCCCACCTGGAACATTTTTCCCTGGGCTAAGCCCATGTGCAGGGGTGTGCACTAGGGCTAAAAGCAGTAGCACAAATTTGTGCTGCTTTTTTTCCTCATGGCAACTGCACACCCCTGCTTGTGGGGACACAGACTTTAGCTTCATTTTGCCCATAGCAAAAAAATACTTCAACAAGTAACATGAGTAAAAACAATTACTACTGTCCTGTTCTCCACCCATCCTGAATTAATTTTAAGCCCGGAAACAGAAATGAATGTTGCAGCTTTTAGCTGCACTGTGACTGAGAATGCCAGCTGAGGCAAGAGTAACCGGAACTAGGATCTTATTCACTTGGAAAGAAGGAAACTAAAGAGTCAAATACAGAGTGGATTTGTTTAAAATCAAATCAATTTAAAACATTAATCAGGAAGCCTCAATCTAATAATTTTTTCTGCAAAAAGTGCATTATTGTTGTTTGATATCCTTTATTCATTTAACTTCTTGAAATTTGCACTTTTAGACAAAGGTAAGGGCTTGACTCGGTGTACACGAACTTGCAGATAGACAGTAGGGTGATGGGTGGGTAATCAGGTCTGTTATCTCTCATCTCCACATACTGCTATTAACAAGGATGTTATCACTGAAGACACAAATCCACAGTTTGAGAACTGAAACTAAGCATCACAGAGATGCTTAATGGGATCTTCCAGACTGAGCACTGAACCCTACTGGGTAGAATGCTTTTCTTTAATCTTTACTAATCCACAGAGAAGCTTCTGGGAACCCCATAAGGTTGGGCCCCTAATATAGTCCATGGTCTGTTATGACCTATCTATAACATTTTCTAAAAAGGTTAAAGAATATATTGTCTCAAATAGTATATAATTAGAAGTTAAAATCCCAATTCCATGATGATATTTTTGATCTTTAGCATATCTTAAATTAAAACTATCTTTATGTAGGTTTATTTAAAAAAATCACCTTAAAAAAATCAAAACATATGATTAAATAAAAAAACTGATTTAAATAAAAAATCCATTTTGGGGGGGAAAGGTTATTGTTGATTTTTACCGAGCCTGGTCAAAATATAGCTTGGGAAAAACTAGGTGAGTAATTAGAAGAGGAGGCAGGTCAATATGGACCATTAGTGAAAGAGCAAGGAGCTCAGCTGCACACTGGAGAGAAGAAGAGAATGAAATTATATGAAGGAAAAACAAAACCAATGGGTGACACCTGACAAGTGATTAGGTATGTGAAGAAGACCTAAAGGCAGAAGACTACTACAGAATAAAGCAGCGCTATGTCTAAAGCGTGAGGATTTTTATACAATGAGTGGAGGCTGCTGAAATCCCAGTGAATAACACATTTTACTTTTAAAGTTGTTTTGTGACAGAGACCATGAAACAGTTACGGATGGGCAAAAATACACAGAAAAGCTACAGAAGTCAGGCTTGTGTTTAATCAAGTGGAAATCAAGACTTTTTTTGGAAGAAAAATGATGTTTTTAAGCTACTGAAGGGTATTTCTTCACTGATACAGAGGTGGGCAAAATGCGGCCTGCCAGGCCCACGGGGCCCCTAAAAAATTTTTTAAAATGTATATTTATCTGCCTGTCTGTCATGCGGCCCTCGATGGTTTGCCAAAACTCAGTAAGTGGCCCTCTGCTCAAAATAATTGCCCGCCCCTGCCTCAACCCATTAGATAGCTATACGCTTGGATATGGTTAGGTACCACTGATATTACTAGGAATGCATGACAAATTCTGTATGGTATGAACACAAAGGTTTCCACTGAGCAGGAAGAAAGCTAGTTTCCTTATATTATTTCGATTTCTGTTTTTGAAAGAACAAGGTTTAGAAATGCTATGGTAATTGGAAGCTGAGCATTCACAAAGATTAAGCATCTGTTATCTGACCAGACTTCAGGTAACTAAAAAAAGTAATATTGGCCCTAGTCGTAGGGAAATAACATTCTGCAAACAGAGAAAACCTGTCTTCTACAGGCCTGCTGTCTTTCTGGAGAGCGTGCTCTGTACTTTAGACGCAGAAATTTAATTTGATACAAATTAAGTTTCTAGTCCCTTTGGTGGTTCTTCAGGCCATCTGGTGGTATTGATAGAGTTTATTTTGCAAATCAATACACAACTCTCCTATTGATTCTAGATATAAACCACTTGAAGAATTGGTACCTTTATTAGTAGCAACCAAAGACTGTGGGAGCCGGTTAAATGTTAAGACCATTAAACTAAATGCCAGCTTGAATGACTGGAAAGTAATTATAAATATTATTATAAAGTATCAGAATCATGAATCTACAGAAGAGATTTTGGTTCTGGGTTTGAAAGCTAAAGGAAAAGAAAATCAGCACTAGGTCAGATCTATTTTTTCCTCCATAGATTTAACAGCAAATTATGTATATTGATCAGTTATTTCTTCTTTCTATGTGGATAAAACAGGTTATCAGTTAAGCCTCCTGACAGGAGAAAGTTATTTCCAATATATATTAGGGCTGCGCAATTAAGGAAGTATTCGATTCATATTAGGCCAATCTAGAGGATAATGATTGGATTCGGAGATTCAGATCACTGTCCTGAATCGATTTGGATGAATCAGGTTTGGAAGATTCAGCACTGATTCGAGAGATTTGGATTGGCTGGGGACAGGCAGGCACAGCTGGGTGGCTGCAGGTTCTCCCGAGGCTCCTTTGGCTGTGCCTGCCCCTCCCTGCTTGGGAGGAGCTGCGGGACAAGCCCCCATGGCTGCCCTGCCCGGCACCATTCTCCCCCCCGGCCCCAGCCTGTTTAGGAGCTGGGGTCGCTGGGGCTGAACAGTGCTGGGTTCCAGCTGACAGGTGAAGCCAGGCGGGGGGGGTGCGATTCCTGCTGCCACGAGTGCCTAGAGCCCCCAGTCACCACTGCCAGAGCTGGTGAGTGCAGGGTTTGTTTGTTTTTATAAGTGCTGGGTCTAGGGTCAGGCAGGGCAACCATGGAGGGTTCTCCCGTGGCTGCTCTGGCTGTGCTTGCCTCTGCCCTAGCAGGGGGAGCCATAGGGACTATACCCTGCTGCCACTTGCCCAGCCAGTGCAGGGGAGAGGGGGTGGTGCGATTTAGGCATGGCTTGCACCAGGTGGCAGTAGGGCATAACCCCCCAATGCCCAGCGGTGCCACACCTGTGTCAGTGCTGGGAGTGGGGGCTGTGCCCTGCCACCACTTGTCAGCTGGCATGGAGGAGTGCAAGATTCAGATGTGGCAGTGCTGGGCATGGGGGCTAAGGCTGGGCAAGCAGCAGCAGGGCAGAGTCCCCGCTCCCAGTGCTGCTGCACCTGCATCCCGCGCCCCCCAAGTAATGTGCCCCCCCGCCCCGGCTTGGCAGCTTCTCCCAGCCCCAATCCCTCCCTCCTCCATGCCCCTTACCTCCGACCTCCCCCAACACCAACAGACTTACCAGCTGGAGACAGCTGTCAGCTTCCTGTTCAGTCTATCTCCAAATCGGCCAAATCTTTACTGAAGCTTTTCCAAATTGATTCAGATGCTTCGAATCAATTTGGAGATTTTACTTGGTCTCCCAATTCAATTTGGATTCGGAGATTTGTTACCTGAATTGTGCCAAATCTCATCTGAATTGAATCAGCTATGGAAGCTTCATACAGCCCTAATTTATATATAATATTTCTGTGCTGGGTATGAACTAAATGCGTACAAAGTATCCTGTCATCTGTCTGCCTTGGTAGTTAGCTTGGTAGTATGGATCCTTTCTGCAACTGCATGTAGAGATCCTTCTGTCATGAAGCTTTGCCATTGCCACTGACTTTGAGAGAAAAATGTAAACTTTTCTGAAAGTAAAAACTGGTCATGAAAGGCAAATAATAAAAAAACACCCCATTGTATACAATCAAGTCCAAGACCTACTGCAAAATCCACTGAAATCAATGGAAAGATCCCATCTCACTTTGATGGGCTTTGTATCATACACATAGTCAACTGACTGAACATGTAATGATATTTTTTACACTTCATATCAGCCAATTGGGCTATGAAGAATTGGTCCTTAATAGCATATTTTCCTTTATTCAAATTTGTTTTTTTGTTTCCGTTGTAATGTGTAGACATACAGTTGAATTTGGGCTGTTGAACATACATTTGACATCAAGATTTTTTTTCCAGTTGAGCTAAATTTTCAAGGTGTTGTAAGAAGTTTTAGCTCATAGGAAAGTCAATAGGAATTTTTCTAGACCACCACACACTCTTCCAAAAGCCCATTTTGCAGGAGTTTTGCCCTGACAGCAAAGATTAGAGTTCAAGAGCTAGTATTTCAAAATGGTGTAAAATCTGTAGGCATATATATTCCATGGCCAGACAGAGCCTCCTGCAGATGCACTGTCAAGAGAAACAACATTAACTATATAGAGCAGGGGTGCTAAACTCCTGGCCTGTGGGGCCAAATCCAGCTTGCAAGGTAAGTTATCCAGCCCACGAGCCTGAAAATTTGGACACAAGGGAGTGGTGGCAGCTAACTATCGCTCCCTTGTCATCAACTTTCCAGACCTGGAAAGATTGAGTGCATAGGGCCAGCTGAGGTGGGGTGAAGCTAAACGTGGCAGCACGGAGTGGCAGAGAACAGAGATGGGTGGTGTGGGCTGGCAAGGAGCTGAGGCAAGCAGCAGAGCGCAGAGGTGGGTGGCAGAAAGCCAAGCAGGATGGTACAGGGTAGCAGGGAAGCTGTTTAAGGTGGGGCGGGGTGGCAGGGACCTCAGCTGGGCAGTGTGAGCATCAGGGAGCCAAGCAGGGCAGCAGAGATCCCAATCCAGCACACAGACCAGCCCCGTCACTTATCTGACCAAGAGGGCCAAAAGATTTGAGCACCACCAATGGAGAGGGATGACAAAATAGTCTAGTAAATCATGGCATCAGGATAATGCTTTCCCTACCGTGTTCTGTCTCCAGGCAGCCTCTGTGCCAGCCCCCACCATGCTCCCAGAAGCACAATCTGCTGCAAGTGGGTAGGCAAGTGGGTGCACAGACAGAGCCACACTTTGCAGCCTGGCTCATCCCCTCCACTGCTCCCACGCTCCCAGGAGAGGCTGCAGGGGCTAGCATGTGAAATCCTGCAGGGGCTGCCCTTGCCCAGAGGTAGAGACCAGGGATATGGAGGGTACAAACAGTGAAAAGAGCAGGGCACAGCAGGGTGAGGTCCTGCCCTCACCACTCTTAAGTGGTCCCAGATAGATTAGTGATGTTCAGCTGTTTAAGCCACAAGGTGCCCCTCCAGAGCTTTTCTGAATTTAGATCTAGCTCCGTGATTTTAAACTGGGATTCTGTGAAATTTAGAAAAGATATGGAGTTATTTTTTAACAGTACATCTCAGCATTGGTATGATTTCCTTTGGCAGGGGAATGGAATATGTTACATGTTTTGAAAAATACGCACACCCCCTTTTGGGTATAAGAGTGAAATCTGTTGTCAGTTTTAATCCAGGAAAAAATGTGCCCCAGGTACCAAAAGTTTGGGAACCACTGGTATAATGTAATTATGTCACATATTCCTCACCATTTTCCTGGAAATCAAACTATGATAAAAGAAAAACAGGTAGCTGTACATGACATCAACCTTAGTTTCATCAAAAGGGTTGATACGTCTCTTGAGACACACCCTTTCCTAAGGACTAGCAACACTGAGCCCAGTGGTAGCCAAATACTGTTCTTGGGGAAAACAGTAACTTATGTTTATAAAAAAACTTAGGAAAAATAAAGAAAATAAAATTTCAATTTTCAACCATTATTCATCAAATCTGAAAACCCAAACCTTCATGCCTATCAATTCCTCTCAGGGTTTTTTTGTTGTTGTGAAAACAAATGTTAGACACTAGGAAACTCTCTCTTATTACAGAGCTCAAATGACATCCCTTTCCAACCACTATAAAATAACGAAAGCATACAGCATACATACTATAATAAGCACTCAAAACTGGTATGGTAACACAAAACCCAGGATATTTATAGACCTTTCTGAAACCCTCATAAAATCATAATCATGGTGCTATCATGCCATCATAATATTGCTGTGCTGCATTATGGCTGGGAAAGAATTAGTAGTGCAAATTATAGTAATTTGTTCAGAGCGTTCATCAGATACAGTTCCCTAGCTACAAGAAGCTGATTCTAATAATCAAAGTGCTCTACTAGACACATGTATAGGGAGATCGTCTTGTAAACCAGTAGGCTACAACAAGACCTTGAGCAAAGATGGCAAATCTAGGGTCATAAGGTTCAGGGTTCCCTTAGACACAGCTAATAAGGCATGGATTTCAATATTCAGATTGATCTAAAGCTCACTACCATAATGGGATTGTCTTGAAAACTGGTATTCTACAACAGGGATTTGGGTAAATTTTGTAAGAAAGGAGCAGGAGAAAACAACTACGGAGATGAAAAGAAGAGTTCATGTCTCAGACCTATTTTGTTAGGCTGTGGTCATCTCCCTGAAATGTTCTTATTTATTCATGGACATCCCATTGAGATGAATGAGTCAGTTCACACTTCTGCAGTCTCTCTGTAGCTGTGAAAAATGGCTTTGTTTTACATTACTCTTGTGAAGCAGTACAGCATCTAAAGCTCTGTCTACCTTTGGAAAAAAAAAAAGATACACCATGGTAGTAGCTATTGCATCAAACTAACTTAGTGGAGGTGCAGTTTAGCAATGTCACCAGATTGCTCCTGGTCTTGTGATAAGCTACTATTGAGCACCTAGACACACAACATGCTTATTCTGCTATAATATGTATAGATTTTACATGCTAAGATAAATTACATCTAGATCCAGAATGGATAACGAATTATCCCAGGGCAACTGCACACAGTTCCTAGTTTAAGTTGAACCAAAATCCCCCAGCATCCCAGCATGCTCTGCAGCCCTGGGAGGGGCTGTGCTGTCTGCTCCAATGGAGCAGGGCTGACCCCACCTGTCTGCTCCTTAGTCGGAGCATGGGTGGAAGCATGGCCAGATGCTGGCCCATCTAAAATGAAATGGGCAGGGATGACATTTATTCCCTTCTCCCTCCCCTGTCCCACCAGCACGGACCTGCCAGGCATTTCTCTGCTCGCTGCTCCAGTGGCGGGGGCGTAGCCAGCCCCAGCAGTAGCTTCACATGAACTGGCCAGGCCCCCCCCATCCCACGAACACAGACAGGAGCCGGGGTCTACCCAGTGCTTCTCCCTCACTTGTGCAGCAGCAGGGCTGGGGGTTTGGCCAGATGCTGGCCAGCATGGCCCCCTGAGGCAAAGGGGGCAGGAAGGCAGTTTATTCCCCCCTCTACCTGCTCTACCCCTGGGGTACCGAAGCCAGGGTCTCCCAGCCCTGACTGCTGCCTCTGTCAATTGATCCCTGTGCGGGGCGAGTGGTGGAATAAGCTCCTTCCCTGCCCCCTTCACCAGACGCTGGAGGGAAGGGGAAAATAACTCCCCTCTATGCCCCGTCACCTAAGGAGGCCATGCTGGCTGGCCTCTGGTCATGCTCCTGCCCCTGCTGCTGGAGTGGCAAGGGGGAAGGGACCCTGATGGGGCAGCACACCCTATCATGGCTTTCTGGGAGCGCAAGCCTCATCCCGGTGGAGGGGCTGTGCTGTGGGCAGGACCAGGGTGGGCAGAGCTGCCACAGACTGTGCAGAGCAAGCAGAGGCACTGGGGCTCGGAGGGGCGGCCATAGCTCTCCAAGTCCCATCTACTGCACTGCCACTGCTTGTTCCATGTAGTCTGTGGCAGGTCTTCCTACCCCACTCCTGCCCCTGCCTGCAGCGCAGCCCCTCCAGTGGGAAGGGGCTTGTGCTCCTGGGAAATCATGATGGGGTACTGCCCCTATCAAGGTTGCTCTCCCCTCACCACTCCAGCAGCAGATGTAGGGGCACAGCCAGAGGCTGGCTGGCCTGGCTTCCTTAGATGAGGCGGCAGGGAGGGAACTTATTCCATCACTAGCCCCGGGCAGGGAGTGATTGGCAGAGGCAGCGTTCAGGGCTGGCAGACTCTGGCTGTGGTCCCCTGGAGGCAAAGGGGGTGGAGTGGGGAATAAATCCCCTTGCTGCCCCCTCTGCCTCAGGGTGCCATGCTGGCTGATGCCTGGCCATGCCCCTGTCCCTGCCACTGCAGCAGCGAGGGGGAGTGTCAGGCAGACGCTGGCTCAGGTCCGTGCTGGTGGGACAGGGAGGGAATTAAACCCTCTCCCTGGCTAGGTCATTTGAGGCCACTACTGTAGCTGGCCATGTCTCCCTCCCCACCCAGCACAGCTTCCCTGCAGCTAAGGGCTTGCTCTAGCGCCCCCCCGGCTTCTGGCCTGAGCCACTGCAGGCAAGTGCCTGCATTTTCCGAGTCAAGAGGGAATGTCTATTCACTTGTGCATTGGTTCAGTCCAGGCAGGTTAGATTAACTGCAAAGATTGAATCAGTTCAGGCTCCAGATTTTGAATGTCTGTCCCTAGCCACTAAACAGCTACTGCAGTACCTCATCACTAGGTGGCAGCAAGCATCCTATTTGCCTTGAACCAACAGTAAGCTGCAGACACCATACCTATACCACTTTAATTTGGAACCATTTGGTGTTACCCCTTTTTTCTGGGCTAATTCTATACCAGTTCCAAGTAAGTAATAAAAGTGTCCAGTCATGCTTCTGGTCCTTTTTGGTATCACTGTAAAGACCAATTACTTTGGCATAAACATTTCATATATTCAGTGTGAATTCCCAGTCAAGTGCAAAGGAAGAAAGGTTTTTATTTGGCTATCTTCACTTTCCTAACACATAAGTCAAGACAAAACAGAACTGTATCCCTATGTCAGGCCCACCTCTTTTCAGGGAACATCTGGCAGGCAGCTCCGCCTTATCAACTCCTCGCCTGGTCCCATCTCCTTAGCAAAGCTTTCTCTCACAGAGCCTACTTGCACACATACACAGTCTCTCTCTCTCCAACCCAACAAAGAACTTCCCCTTTATTGTTCCTATTATGAGCGAAGCAAGGTAGGGCTGACTGAGCCTACAGCAGCTAACTCTTTCTTGGCCAGCATGGGCTTGGTTTACCGTGATTACAATTGGTATAAAGAGCTATTTTGCTTGTATTGCTCAAGCAAGCGTACGCGAGATCATCAATGGAGCCTTTACTGGTATAACTGTGTCATCTATAATACAGGTATTGCTGGGTCCACCAGGACTGGGGGAAAAAATGATTTTTTTCCCCAGATCAGCCACTAGACAGCAGACAGGTCATAACTAGGAAATCTGCACCTTCCCCAGTACAAGCACATGAAAACAGTTGGGGAATGCAGAAGGGAAGAACCAGGAACAAACACACTGAAAACCTGCAACTGCATGGAGGGGTCATCAGTAAAATACATGGCTGTGAGAAGCATGATGCTGCCTTCTCTCCCAGTGGTTGCATCTATGGTTTTGAGTTTCTGAACTGACTTTTACCCTGTTTCCCCCTCCCTAGCCCTATTGCAGAAAACTGTACAATCCTTGCAGACATACCTATCAGTAAGAACAGCTGTGTCCTCACTGGGGAAGAGCAGGAAGACTCAGTTCCATTCTCTATATGACAGATTTGGCTGGTATAGCTATTCTGTATATCATACTAGCAAAGTGTTCATAGTGAGGAATCAACCATATGGGCAAAGTTGCATTTTACACATCTCATTGCAGCTCTTAGCATTGAGCCATGTCAGCTAAAGTTTGTAGCATAAACATGGGTAGTGTAGTAGGGAAGAGGGTTTCTAGTTTCAGAAAGTCCTACCTGAAAACAGAAGGAAGGGACAAGTCTTTTGATGAAAGAAGAGTGCTGAGGATGAGATGTCCCTGGGAACAACTGCAGTTCATTGTCCCAAACACCTGAAAAGAGTAGAATGGAATCTGCACCATTTCTGACCAGAAGAAGTTACCATTTGCAATTTTGCCGGCTCCACACATTCACAATTTCAAATAGATAATGACCTAAGTGCTGAACTCAGTGGTGGTTTGGGGCAATCTCTTCCCGTTCACAGCTCCTCTCAGAACCAATTGACCCAGCATCTTTTCACTTGCTGGCTGCTGAAGCTCTCATTTACTGTACCATACCTTTGACAAAACACATTTTTAAATAGAAGAGCACAGCCTGATGTGCACTGGCATTTACTTCATTGACAGTCCTCCCAACCTTCTCATGCATACTGCTTTCGTTGGGCTGCTGCAGAGAACCAGGTTGTTCAGACTGCTGTCAAAAGGAGGTGGCATTCAGAGCTGTACATCTATGTCTTTACTTTGATCCATCTGTACATCTGCTTTGTTGTGTAGATTCGGCATTTCGCTCCCTGGGATTTGGAGGAGACCCTGTAGTGCTCTGTAGATTGGCAGACAGTGAGAAATCCTTTGCAGATTCTGTACTTGTGTTTCAGCCATAAATATGTACTTGTACTGAGCAACCTGGCTGTTGGGTGGGCAGTGATCCTGAGCTGGACAGAGATCTGTGGCCATTTTGTTCTGTACATACTACATTTGTAACTTCTTACTTATGATTTTAACCTTCCTTAAAATTCCCATAAAGTCAAATCTATTTGTAGAAGGCAATATTGAATTTGAAGCTAATATTGCAAGACATTCTGTTAAAACAATAAAACCCCAGCCCTCTGGATCCACCCCCACATTTTCTTGGACACACAGAGGCTTCCCCATGATTTGCATCTCAAACATACACTTCCTGGGGAGCGATCACATCAGTGGCAGACAGCACTCTTCCACTGCCTCTAATAATGTTGTATTATTCTTAAAGGAGGCAGGAACCAAAACAATTGCATAGCAATTTCCCCCTTATTTGTAACCAAATGTTTAATTAGTGCAAAGGTCTGTCTCATTCTCACAATTAAATGTTTCCTACCTCTTTTGCACAGTATTTTCACATAAATCTTCAGTTGCAAACAATAATGGAAAATTACTACCAGAGAGAAGTACAATACTGATATCTTCTATTTACAGTCCTTATATGGCTCTGATTACTGTAGTATCTGAGGACCTCAGTTTTTAATGTATTTGTTCACATAGTATCTCTGGAAGTGGGAGGGTGGGGACCAGTTACTTCTATCAGCAATAGTGGTTTTACAAGTTGTTGTAGTCTGTGTAAATCTTACTTTCGGTGCTCCATATGCAAAGATTGGACTCTCTCCCAAGCAGCAGCAACCGTCAAGGCCAGGCCCATGTCCATGTCTCAATGTGCTCCTCTACAAGGGCACAAGGGGCAGAACAGCCATGGCCCTCCCTTGGTTTCCTCATACATGGAAGCCCATCACATGAGGATTAAAAAATGTGGGATGGAGAGTGGATCACTGTACCTCTCCAGCTGCACCACTTCAAAGAACTAGAGGTACTCTGGCTGAAGTTACTGTTCTTCTTCAAGTATACTCACAGGATGGTGAGATTTCATAGATTTCATAGACATTAGGGCTGGAAGGGACCTCGGGAGATCATCGAGTCCAGCCCCCTGCCCAAAGGGCAGGAAGTCAGC
>NW_017728947.1:87305949-87316977 GCF_001723895.1 Crocodylus porosus | reverse complement strand
CGGAGGGAGACGGAGCTCTACCCTGCGGCTCCCGGGGGAGAAGGGCCTGGCAGTAGGAGTCTATCTCCTGCTCACAGTCCCTGATGGCACGCAGTCTCTGGACTGTGGCCTGGAGCTCCTCCAGCTGGCGCGCGACAGACCCCAGTATAACCGCCAGAGACCCCGATATAACCATTGAATAGAGTTTGGGGCACTGCTTTTCCAAATTTGGCAGAGATGAGCAGCATTTCTCTCAGCCTCATCTGAGAGTCTGAAGCTCAAGGACAATGCACAATGAATCATTTGCTGGGTTCTGTCTTGCTACCAGGTTTGTGGTTGCTCCTCCCTTCATGCCTTTGTAGAAAGGGAGGAGACACATGGGGCCTGTGTGGGTTCAATAAACACTGCATTCAGAAAAGTCTTGGAGCTTGTGCACTTCAGGATCTAGTATTGAAACAGGATCCCCAGTGATTCATGCTCTAAATTCTAAGACATACTGTTATCGCCAATTAAAGAAGAAGGACATTAGGCACTGAAAGCTAACTGACACAGGGAGTCTATGACAGAGCAAGGATTTGAACAAAAGTTTCAAATTTTAGGCTGGTGCCTTCACCATTCAGTTATCTTTTCTCTCTGCCCTAGCCTTCCTCATTTTTCACAACATATAGCCATATAGCTTAATTCTTCAAATTTGGTGTTCTGTAACGATACACAGACTGGGCAGCATTCTACAGAAATGGGGCACTCGAAAGTGCAAAACAAAAGGGGCTCCCCCGTTCTGTCAATGTGGCCAGAAGACTGAGTGACTTGGAGTGGAATCTATTCTTCTGCTCTCACCTATGTACTTCTGTTGAAGCATTGGTTCTCCTTAGGTAAAAGGTGATATTTTGGTCCTATTAAATCATTGGGAGTTTTTCCACTAATTTCTGTGGCTTCCGGATTTCAAAAAGTAAAGAAGGGAAATATAGAACTGCACAGTCCAAACACTGCATAACACAAAACCCAAATGAGAGACAGATATAATGGATGTAACATGATAGCAAAGTGTGTGATATGCTCCATATAGTGTCTGGTCTAGTAGATTCAAACAGTACACAACTGCTAGCAGGTAATGGAGTTCCTTTTTTTTTTTGCTCAAATGGTAGAAATCGCTACTTTAGTGCTCGTGTTTCCATGGTGAGGGCTGTTTGTATGGGAACAAGAAGTCAGGAATCCTGGGCTCAGCTTTGCTGCTGACCTAGTGTGGCAAATCACTGAAGCTGAAGCAGGGCAGTTTACCTCTAAATGAAATGCTAAATTTCATGTTTTAGTTTCCATTTGCCCTGGGATAGAGCAGGCACACAAAGCAATTGCCATGGATCAGCTGACGCAGGTACTTCTGCTCCCCTACTGTTAATTCAGTACAATTTGTTCATCTGAGAAAGAGTGTAAGGTTTTAAGGAAATTGTTAAGCATTTAGTTGAGACAGTGTTAGGTTGTAAGGTAAGAGAGTCTGGTGGACTCCCATGTGTTTTTGTTCATGGGATCCTTAGATAGCTTTTAAAACGAAGCTTCTACCACTCTCAAGAAAACTTAGCTTGGAATATAGCCCCGAGCTGAACCTGGCACAAAACAATGCAAAATGCTGCGAAGCGTGATAACCAATGGATGAATAGCTCATATAGACAAAACACTGTTCACAAGGAGTTACAAGCCTGCTTAAAAGATTTGTTTGTAAGATATCTGGAACTCTTAAGTTGGGGTGTTGTGTGGGGACAACATACAATGTAAAATATAATAAAGCCATGGTAGCTGTAAATGGACAGTACATTTGTGAGCTGGTCTGTATTTCTGTTAAAAGTGTATGAAAATGAAATGTTCTGGGGAAAGACTTTGTACTTTCAAGGATTGTATATCTTTTAAATAAAATAATTAGTGTGAAACTTTTTTCAGAAAACAATTGTTTCACTATTAAAATCATTTTTATTTTAAATAAGGCATGGGTGAAATGGAGGGAGGTGAAAGGAGAGGTTTGTGATGGGAAAATGCTGGTTCATTTGAAAGGCAAGGATTTCTTGGTGTGATATCCATTATTGGACCAACTGCCCAGGTGGGATAAAGTTAGGCAAGCTTTCCAATGCAAAACATTCTTTATCAGGTCCGACCAGGAAAAGCCAGCACAGCAAAGTCACCTGAGGAGATCACGCTACAAGAGGCCAGTGTTGTAATATGAATTAAGAGAGTGGGGTAATGAAGAAATAACAGTTTGCCAAGACTGTGACAGAAATGAGGATGCTGGGATGGATCTATGGACTCAGTAAAAAAGATTGTGCAAGCAACAGAGGTGCAGCAAGAGGCAAAGGTTGACATCAGACAAAGCTGAGAGACTGCAAACTAACAGGGTTTGGGCTTGCAGCCTGAAGGGTTGAAGAGTATATGGGAAAGTAAGCTGAGACAGAGGCAAGAGAAAGGGGAAGAAAGAGAAAGGGAAGACCAAAAGAGATCTTGTACCTGTATATACAAGACATAAGACCATGTGGTGTTTCAGAAGAGGTGACAATTGACAGTAGCTTGAGGAAAATGAAAACTCAAAAAATGGACCCCACCTAGTGGGAAACATGCTTGGAAGAAGAAATAGTCTATTTTACATCAAACAAAGCTTACATATTTGTAGAAGAATAAAAATGGTGAAAATAAAAGAGTTGTATGTTTAAAATAAAGCAAACTGTTGGAGTATGGCTTTATAAAGCCAGGGTATCATGCTTTATAAAAGGACATAAAGCCTGGGGGACAGGGGCCTTCTGATTTTTAAAAATAAATACATAGATGGTCTTTTTCTGGCAACAAAAGTACTGACTGAGCTCCCTTTGAATCAATTGGGGACACTCTGGCTTCACCAGCCCAATTGAGCTGAACTGGAATATGCTATTGTCTTTCAACAAGCCTACAAGTATTGGTCCAGCTTGTGAAATGGGGGTCAAGCACCTTTACCATTAGAGTTCAAGATATTACACAGAAATCTGCAGAACTGGCGATAAATGCATTTGATGAAAGTTCAGACTTGAGCAATCAAGGTGTCGTATCTACATACAAGACCCGAGTACCTTTTTCATATTAAATTGAGTAAAATTCCTCATGCATATGTAGAGCACCATTGGTCAAAATGTCTCTGATGATTAAATATGTCACAACTCATTTAAAAGAATTTATTTTTCAGATTAAATCCTGGTCAGATCCCGTAATACACAGAAAATGCACCATCATGAAAAGGGAATTATTCAGGAGCACTGTATAAAACTTCGGGTTAAAATCTCCAAGGCTAACACATCTAGAAAGTTCACAGAAGGCAGCAAAAATGTAGATGTAAAATATTTAGAGGGTTGAAATGATAATAGCTATAGAGCAGTAACTGGCTGGTGGGTCTACCTGTCTCTGTCACAAGGCCCATGTTGACATTAAAATAAATGGATGTTTGGGGACCCTTCCAAGGGCTAAATGTCCACATTTCTTCAGCTTTAGGGATTGCAAATAAAAACCAAGATCTAAAATGTAACCCACTATACAAAAACCATTTGATGTGGCTTAAACTTATTTCTGCCATGAAGGATAATAAGGCACATAGTCACAGTAAGATTATGAAAAGTAGAAGACAAAGCTGATAGTTTAACATAGCTTAAGAAACACATGTGCCCAAGTAAAGATGCTCTGAAAAGGACTGAGGCACATAACCAGATAGAAAGGATATGCAAGCTGTTTTAGGAAAAATCATTGTCTTTTTAAAGACACCTACAGCTCCCAGAAAAAGCAATAAGAGGTCAAAATCAAACCTGTACAGAGAGCAGGGGGCAAAGGGGCCCAAACAGATGCAGATATGGTTTGGATGCTGGATGGATTGGATAACTCAGGGTTAAGACTGGAGGTTGGAGAGTATGTTGGCTTCTGGGTAAAACATTAATGATCTGGTTCACATTAAGAATGAGAAAAAAACAACCTCCCCCAGTTTTTGAGGAAAATAAGAGGTTTCAGAAGGTGGTAACTCACAAACAACTGATGTACCAGAGTCTGGTGATACACCGCCTGAGCCGAAGGATCCCAGGGCCAGAGTGGGGGTGGCAACATTAGTTATTTATTTGATTTATACACAACCCCTTTCCAACAAGCCTCAGGGCAGCTAACAGGAAAAGACAAACAATATAGAAACAGAAAAACATTAACATAAGAAGGTTCAACAAAACCACCCCCCAAACTCCAAAATTCAAAGCAATCCATCCCACCCTCTTTCACTCCCCTGCCTCTGACCAAGGAGGGTGTCCCACTCGCCCAACCCGACTTTACTTCCTAACCCATATTCACTACATCCATGAAAGGAAACCAACACATCCCTCTACCCATATTCCCTCCCATCCCTAGTGACCTCCACTATCCTGGCTCACACCCAGGGGATCTCCTTCGCTCCCTTACTGTCCCCCTCCCAAGAGACTAGATCAGGAGTGTTAATCTCAACTGGTCTTGCAGGCTGGATGAGTAGCACAGTATGTCCCTGTAGGTTTGACGAGTAATGTGGATCCAACCCACAGGCCAGATCCAGAGAATGGATCCAGGCCATCTGGCCTGTGGGGCTGCTCCCAGGGTGGGAATCTGGTGGTAGGGTAAGCGGAGACAGTATTCATTCAGAAGGATGTCAACTGGGCTACAGATAAAAAGGAAAAAAAAGAAATTCAAGAAAGAGAAACGTTAAGAGTTCCACCTCTGAAAGAAATATGCACAAATACAGCTTGGGAGATAACTAGCTGGGCAGTAGCACTGCTAAGAAGGATCCAGGGGTTTTGGTAGATCACAGACTCAGCATGAGTCAGCCATGTAACACATTTGAAAAAAAGACAATGAACTTTTGATCTGCATAACTAAGTATTGTATGTGAGACCTGGGAACTGATACACTTGCTCAGTGGTTATGCCTCAGCTAGACTATTGTGTTTGGTTCTGGGATCTCCATTTTAAGCAGGGTACAAAGAAACTGGAGAGGGTCCAGAGGTGAGCAACAGAGATAGTAAAGGGGTTGGAATGCAAGCCACATATGAAAAGGTTGAGCGAACAAGGCAAAAAGGAGATTAAGGAGTGATGTGACAGCAGTTTTCAAATACCTGAAAGGCTTGAGACATACAGGAGAGGGAGATCAACTGTCCTCCCTTGCCACAAAGTGTAAGACATGAAGCCATGGGCTTCAACTGCAGCAAAGAGATTTAGATTAAATTTCAGAAAAGGCTTCCTTACTATCCAAACAGAAGGGCAATGGAACAGCCTGTCAAGGAAAGTTGTGAAATCTTATAGGTTCACAGATGCTAGGGTTGGAAGGGACCTCAACAGATCATCGAGTCCGACTCCCAGCCTAGGCAGGAAAGAGTGCTGGGGTCAGAAGACCCCAGCCAGATGCCTATCCAGGCTTCTCTTAAAGACCCCCAAGGTTGGGGAGAGCACCACTTCCCTTGCAAGCCCATTCCAAATTTTGGCCACCCTTACCACAAAGAATGGAGGTTTCAAAAAGAGGCTGGGAAGCCTTTTTTTCTGGGCTAATGTAGAAATGGTGCATCTTGAATTTGTGCAGAGGTTTGGCTTAGATAACCTTATGATGCTACGGCTAAGTACCTCTGTGCAGTGTATTTGTGCACCGGGGAGACCTCATGGGAATTTAAGGAAGAAACTGTGTTCGGGATGTTGTCAAGACCACTAGATGGTTTAGGCTTTATATATAATGTTGTAGCTCACAACACCAAAGGCTATGATGACACATATTTTATCTTTAGAAAATAGGTGATGGAAAAGCCATGTAGCACTGATAGCTTAGGGAGGTAAATGGAAGGCCTTAAACATCATTTTATTGACTTTTTAAATGTCTTACCCCTGAAACTCAGTAAGAAACCACAGGCCATGGGTTCTGTTTGGGCTTTCCCCCCCACATAGTTCTAACACCAATAAAACAAAATGCCCAGGGTGAATTGACTGCAGCATTGACCGTATGATAACTGGAGAGAGTGAAGTTTCCACACAGGTAATCAAAACAGTTAATCAAAACAACACAGTTGAACAACAGAAACAGCTGGCACTACATTGCCAGCAGGAAGTACACATTTTGAGAAAAGCTTGCATCCTCCACAGAAAAGAAATCAAAGAAATGACTCTGACAGAAGATTAAGCTTCCATTGGGAGAAGGAAAGAACTAGTATGGCTCCTTTCTAGTACCTCACCCTGATGTTCCTCTGCATGGTTATATACAGCCTTACATTTTCTATGACCAGGTGAAGTTTAGGGCCAATATTTTCCAGAACCTTTTGGGACAATGGGTGGAAGGCACAGCACAATCAGCTGGGAACCTGGCTGATTCCCTGACCAAAAGACAATTGGCTCAACCTCTCATGCCCAGAGACGCTCTTTGATGGCAGCCTAAGTCTATATTAGAAACTCAAAAGCAGTGGGTGGCTCTGCTACGGTGAGCAGTAGTCAGGAGCTGTGTGTAAGCAAGACCAAGGTAGCTTCTGAGATACCACAACGTTCTTTATGGCAAATTTGACTTGCTCCCGAAGTACTTTGTAATTGCCAGTGTTAAAAATACCCACTGCAAGGACTTTTTTACCTTGCTCCCTATGAAGATTATGGCAACTCATTGTTCCTCTTTCCTAGAACCTCTTTGTGGACAAAGGCCAGAAGTATTAAGCGTGGCATATAAGGAGTGTGACTTGTAGCTGCTTTATCCAGACAAGGCCCCTCACCTGGTGCAAGGTAGAATAGGACTAAAAGAAAAGAGAAAAGAAAAAAAATGTCCCAAATTCCAAGTCAGGCATTTTCCTGAGAGCTAAAAGCAGTTTTTTTTGCCGAGTACTTTGACAGAAATAAATGGTGTCAAGCATTTCCAACCTGTTTTTTTCTGAATGTAGAAAAACAAAATCAATACGTTAGCGATTTCTGTAAGAAATTACGTGTTTATGGCAAAATCAAATTGGGGTAAACTCTGCTAAAAGGCATGTTTCTAAATTGTCTCTAAGCTTCTTTTGGGGAAAATTCAAACACAAAACAAAATCGCGAAGCTTCTGAGAGATCCTCACAAACTTTCTAAGTATAATTTTTTTCCCTCTTATGAGGTTACCTCCTGTGACTGTATCAACAACGAAATAGTTTGTGTGTATTGGGAATGTGTAAAAGTGTAAAAGAGCACTATGCAGCCTCTGCAAATGCTAATTCTCTCATAGCTGCTTTTACCCAAGCATACATCCCACTAGTGCTTTATGATCTACTAGACAAGTGACTGTCTGTACCACAACATAAGTCATGTAATATTTGTAAGTCACAAGAGACCAGAGCCCTTTCTTGACAGAGTCAGACAGCCAGGTCAGCCTGTCACAGAGTTTGTGTCACCAAGAGCAAAACCCTACAGGTATAAACTGTCAGGGAGAAACCTGCATGGAAATTAAAGGGCCTGCACTGAACAAGGGAGAGCAGTTCAAAGATCAGCTTTGTAAGCTTGAGAAGCACAGCCATGTTTAGGGTTGGGGCCTGATCTGTTATGCACAGGGCTAGGGCCATGGGCACAAAATGGTGGATGTCAGATTGGGCATGCTGGATTGGGCCCACAGACTGGATCCAGTCCACGGACCAACCCAGCACCAGTCATCCTGCCCATGGGGTGAAAATGTTGGTCACCATTGATCTAGTCTGTGAGTGTCAATGGGGGATCCTACAAGACCCTTAAAGAGCCGGTTTGTAACAAGCATCTATCTTCATGAACAAAAACAGGTGAGTGATACCGAAAATAACCACTTTAAAAAGCACAGAAGTCACTTGCAACAGGAACCAGACACACCACACAAGATATGAAGATCTTAAAATAATACCCTGCAGGTTTAAAAAATGGATACCTGCTGAAAACACTCTTTATCACTTATTTTTGGAGGGTGGGGAAGTAATGGTGAGCAGAGTTTCTCTATAAAGCAAACTATTGGGAAATGATAATCACATGTTGTCTGTTATGCCAGAGAACAATGGGCGGGGTCACAGAATTTTTCAGTCTTTTCAGTAAAAAATACTTTATAGCTTTTCCCTGTATTTGTGCGGGGTTTGCCTGATGCTCTTAATACTGACCAGTTATTTATGATTAACAACTTAAATATGATTAATGTAAGTTTGCAAAACTGAGGTAGATTTTGCCAGGTATGCTCACAATAGAAACCCAAACATCATGTGTTCAGAATGCACTGAGCTAGGAAAAGAAGAAAGGTTTATAGTTACCTAAATACTTACTATATGGCTTTTTTTTAAATGCCTAGAGGTAAGTTAGCAGATACAACCCTTGTGTGGCAAATCTAAGGTGGCGAGGTTCAATTCTTTCCAGAAGCTGCCTAAAGCAAATCCCCAGTAGTTTAAATGCTTCAAACAAGAGGCTTGCAAATAAAGAACTGGGCTTGTCTCTCCAGGCTAGCTAATGGTTTATCTTTTGGAAGAAATAACAGCTCATGTATGTAAGAAAGGATGATTAATGAGTAGCTCCGCCCTTGCTTTAACTGGCCAAAAGTATGTCTAATTGCATGGACTGAAACTGGACAATATTAAAGCTATTTATCAAATCTCACCACCTCCCTAACAGCAGAGGAAAGCTACACTGTGTCCAGCCTCTGAATATTTAGCAGTGGCCATCACATAAACAGATCTGGCAGAAGGCAAGGCAGGGTGGCATCTTGGAAACTACCGTACCTGGTTCAGAGAGCTTTCATTGGCAAGAGCTACGTTGTCAGATAGTATGAGAAATACACTCCCTATGAGGGTGGGGTAGTTACCTGGCTAGTAAATTTTGTTATTTCTGTCAAAACAGTGTTTTTCATAATGTTAAGGAGTGATGTAGAAAAAGCATACCCAGTGTCCTACAGCAACTTTCCTTCTGGATGCTGAAAACAAGGACATTTTCCAAAAGACAGATTTAACTAAACATAGAAAAGCTAAGCTTCATGCTGTTTAAAAATACTTTGTGTGTGTGAGGCAGGGCCAGGCAGATAAAAGAAAAGTCTGTTTCTACCATATCAGTCACTAGGGGTGGGTGTCCATGAGTGTGGAGGGTGCATTGTGTCTCCCAGCACCAGGAGATCACACCAGCAATAGTCTCCTGGCTCCAGGGGACTGCCTAAACATGTAAATTAAAGCTGGATAGAAACCACCAATAAAGTTATAACACATTTTCAGGCGATAACTTTATAGCTGGTTGAACCTTTTAAAGGTGCAATAGTTAATCTCCACATGTAGCTGGTCTAAACTTATTGCGCAATTAACAAGTTAATTTTCCAATAGATATAATGTATAGAGGGGGCCTAACGTGCACTCATTCCACTTCCATTCTTCACAAACTTGCACCTAAAGGCTGGGACATTTTTATGAAGGTGCCATCTTCTGTCAGTAGTATATAGGTTCACCGCCCTTCAGTGCAAATATGACAGGTGGGCGGGACCGGAAGTCCCACCCCTTAGTCCCACCCCCTTTCCCCCTGTATGGTGTGTGGCACCACCAGCCCTGCCCCTGACCACACCAGCACCAAATGGTCCATGACATCAGAAGGACAGCCCATGCAGACCCCCAAAGCCCAACCACTCATGCTGCAAGAACCACCCTAGATCACGTGGTGCAGTTATGGCCTATCAGGTCCCACACTAATCTAGTTCGCCTGCCAGAGCACAGGTGTGGTCTATGGGGTGGCAGGGTGGTGGTATGACTCCTCTCACAACCTGCCTCACCACTCCCAACCAAGTGGCAGAGGTTTCAGAGGCCTCAGACCTCCCAAGAACGATGCTGAACCAATTGGAATGAGTAGAGGGGGTAGGATTTGGGTGGCAACCCCACCATGTCTATCTGCTTTCCCAAACGACCCCTCTGTTTATCTGAGACTGTGCTAAGGCAAGCAGGGGCAGATATGGAGTCTTTCACAATGCCTGTAGGCCCACTCACTACAACCCCAAGATGGCTTTATAGAAAGCGTTACCGTAGAATTAGTTTTGAGGAGAAGACATGGCCCCTTGCCCAGAGACTCTTTGTCATGACTGACCCTGTTCGGGAAGATCCAATGAACAGTCAAACGGAGGAGGCCCAGACCCTTGAAGCAGACATTGAGAATTTGGAAGAGGGTACCTTTGTGCCAGAGCCTGTATGTGAAGTAGAGGTCATCGCAGAGGAGAGACCGGTAAGAGACTTGGAGCATGTTTGTGGGGGCACTTGGGTTTTCAGGATATTGGTATGGGTTCACTCCATGGCATGTGTGTTTGGAAGGACTGATTAAACAGCAGCTAACTAACTAAGTTGTTTATTTGAACTCCTTTGCAGTTAGATGAAGCCTGTTTAATGACTCCAGAAAACCTAATCACCAGTACACAAGAAGGAGGTGTATGCTTTTGCAGAGAACAAAGACCAGATGAGCCTGAAGAGTTTAGAAGACAGCTAGGAATTGAATCAACATAAGCTATTACATCACACGAACGTAAAGTTTTTATGAAGTCTCTTGTTCGCGTTTTCTTTTATGGCATAATGAAACTTGTCCTTGTTCAACAAGGACAAGTGCAGAGTGCTGCACCTGGGGAGAGGGAACCAGCATTATGGTTATAGGTTAGGGGCTGGCCCTCTCAGCAGCACACAGGCAGAGAGGGATCTTGGAGTCGGGATTGACTCCAGGATGAACAGAAGTTGCCAATGCGATGAAGCAATAGGCAGAGCCAACCGCACCCTTTCATACATCAACAGGGCATCACTAACAGGTCTAGAGAGGTCTTGCTCCCCCTCCATGTGGTGCTGGTCAGGCCACGGCTGGAGTACTGTGTCCAGTTCTGGGCGCTGCACTTCAAGAGGGATGTGGAGAACCTGGAGAGGGTCCAGAGAAGGGCCACTCGTATGGTTGAGGGCCTCCATGGCCGGTCCTATAAGGAGAGGCTGAGGGACCTAAATCTCTTCATTCTCCGCAAAAGGAGACTGAGGGGGGATCTTGTGGCTGCCTACAACCTTATCAGAGGCCAGCAGCAGGGACTTGGGGAAAGTCTGTTCACCAGGG
>NW_017728947.1:87261538-87305849 GCF_001723895.1 Crocodylus porosus | reverse complement strand
TTATTTAATTTTTTAATACAGAGGACTTACTTATTGTATCATTTCATTCATATTACAGAGAGCTTATCAGGTGGGGAAGCCCCATGCAATTTTACCACAGCAAGGTAAAAATTATTTTAAAATGGTGTGTTATTTGTGGCTGTGTTACTATAATCACACTAAGTTATAACAACTGTTTGTAACTCTTTGTTTTCCAACAGAACCTGTTCTTCTAAAACAGAAAAGCAGAACAAGCACATACAGTCACATTTTTATCCAGTAGTAAAGGGTAATTTTTCTGAAATCAGCTTCTGAAACTTTGTGTTTCTTGTGGGAGGAGAAGTGGTGTGTAGGGGTGTTGCAGTGCACGCGGGTGCCCTATGCCTAAAAGCATAAATGGCAGGAAAGACCCCTAGTGGTGAGAAGGGGGAGCTCAACTGCCAGTCACCAGGACAGCACAGGTGCTGGTTGCCAGGGAAACCAAGGGGGTCAGCTGACAGGAAGGGGCAGGGCTTGGCCCCTTCTTAAGCCCAAGCATAAGGCCAGGAGAGGAGTTCCCCTCCGGCGGCTAAGGAGGGGGGAGCTTAGCCAGTACGCAGGGAAAGGGGAAAATAGACTACAGGAGCATCCCCTGGTTGCGGCTGAGCGGAAGTATTTTTCCGGTAGGGACAGAACATGGATTTTTGACCGGGTGTTTTAGTTTATGTTATAGCCCAGGGACTTTATGTTTTGTGTTTACTATTTAACCGGAGGACCGGGTGAGGCTATTAGGGGTGGAGGAGGCCTCATAGGGATGCCACGGTAGCGTGGGGTCTCCTGGCGCCGGAGAGGGTGCAGCATTGTTTGGGGGCACATTGGCCCCGGCCCTGAAGCCCCGGAGCAAGAGTGGGCAGCGAGAAGCCCCAGAGCGAGAGGAGGCAGCAGGGAGTTCCAGAGCGAGGGGGGGCAGCAGGGAGCCCCAGAGTGGGAGGAGCCAAAGCGAGAGGTGGCAGCAGGGAGCCCCGGAGCCAGAGGAGGCAGCAGGGAGCCCCAGAAGTAAAGAAGAGGGCCAAGGCATAGGGCAAACCATGTCAAGTACCATCTGCGAGGCTTGGGCTGTGGTGTAGGGGAGGAAAAGGAGCTGCAGGTAGCGCCCCCTGACACCGGGCATATAAAGTGGGCAGCCTCCTGCTAATTACATCACTCAATCAATTAAGATCAAGGCATGGCGGGCAAGTAAGCAGGCGGTTAGCCCAAGACGGGAAGGCGGAGTCACCAACAGAAAGGCTTCAGTGCGCTAGACCTGTTACAAAGGGGTTAAGCAAATTTTAAATTTGTAGTGTGTGAGGAAAGTGAATTCTCAATGCTGAGATGTAAATTTTATATTTCCTAAGTGATCACACACACCACTCCCGAAAAAGAGTGGGGGCCTGGGCAGATACCTCTAAAAGCACAAGCAAAAAACCCCAGAAATGCTCAGCCTGCAGATCATAACACCCAAGGATCAGAAGACCACCAGGACAGAACAGAAGGGTATGATTCCTCGGAGGAAAACAAGCCACATAACTCTGAGAGAGCCATATGTAAAAAGACAAGGATTCATACCCCCAAAACAGGTGATCTGGACCCTTTGAATAAGAAACCCAGGACTGATTGCTCACACAATTTAGAGAAAGAGGAGAGTCTTTCTCCTTTTTGGAAAGATCATGATTATTGTGAAAAATAGAGAGTGGATTTTCAGGGTGGGTATAAACAACTTGTCTGAAAAGATCATGATTACTGTCAAACAAAGGGGGGATTTGGGGTGATACTGGCAGACGTATACATCTCAGAACGAGTGTGCAGAGCGCCTTGAAAGATCATGATTACCACCAGAGCAAAAGGGTAAATTTTACTCCGAGAGGAGGTAGTCTGTGTAACTCGGACAGCAGGCATGATCTGTATCATAAGAGGGGGAGTCATGGTAAAAGTGGGGGTAAGAATGGGTGGAAAACCAGCAAGTAGCTCACGGGGCGAAAATCAAGGGCCTGGTTAAAAAGGAGCATGGGGAAGGTTAAACACTGATTGAGGAAAGAAAAAAAAAGAGATCCCCTAGGGATCCCTCAAACACTTCTCCTCCTTCCAGCCCTGACCCTTCACCAGGATCCCCCAGAGCCAGAGATAGAGGGTGGAGAATATGGTTTAGGAAGCCCATTACAGGGTCCCTCAAATGTACCCCAGCCTCCCAGACCTGACCTTTCACCAGGACCCACAGAGCCAGAGAGGGGAGATGGTGACTACGATTTAGGAAGACCTCAAATGTTCCCAGACTACCTAGGCCTTCCCCACCACCAAGACCTGGAGGGTCAGAGGGTTGGGATAATGAATCTGGTATAGAAGACAGTTTAGAGGACCCCTCAAGTGCCCCCTGGTCTCCTGAGTCATCACAGGATGCTTTACCGGACGTACATATGGTGTGCGTGAGAAGGCAAGAGTGGTCTGTACCAGGTTTGAAGGCATGAGGTACACTGAGGAGTTCTGTTTTGTGAATCTGGAGCATGTGCCGTTACACGTGGCATATGAAGCCATAACCCGAGGGGTGGACAAAATTGTAGCAGAGCTCCGACAGAGATTCACAGGCAATGACTACGCACAGTTACGTATTCAGGCAGATAACATGGCAAACTGTTTATACTCTCTAGCTATTAATTTAAACAAGATGACCCCGAGCTGTTTTTAGAGTGGTTCAGTAACCTGTTCCAAAGCCAAAGAGAAATATTGCACATTTTGCCTGGTTGTGTCATTGTGAGAGGCTGGGGAGGTGGAAGCCATAGAGTTATAAGCTCTATCCCCTATTCCCAGATCATTACTAAAAAGAGGAAGTATTTAATTGACTTGAATACCTATGATACTATCCTGTGCTTTGCAGGCAGTCTATTGGTTGTTACAAAACATTGAGGGGCCAGAGATGTCAAGCAGCTAGATGGTGCCAAAGAACTGCATAGGGAATTAGGCATGTCTATGTATCAATAGGCTATGCTCCTTCAAGTACCTTTGTTTGAAGACCTTGAACAGGTTAACATTCACACAGTGATGCATAAGGAAAAAATTGTGTGGAGTTTATTTAAAACACAGGACACACCCAGATACCCCGACACCTGTTTTCTTCTGCTACATGGTGAACATTATTATGGTATTTTGGATGTGAAAAAGGTGTTTGGCACGAGAAATTATTGCGATCTTTGTCAGACATTGTACAGCCATAGCCACACGTGCAGGTTCTGATGTCATCTTTGCCTGAGCACAAACTCCTCTGAAAACGTGGGCAGGACACAGAGGTGCCCTAATTGTAAGCTGTTCTGTCATTCCAAAGAGCGCTTAGAAAGGCACGTGGCCCTGGCCTCTGAAAAACAGATTGAAAGTCGGACTAAAACCGTGCGATGAGTGCAAATCTTACGTGGACAAAAAGCACGAGTGCAAAGGGCGGCAGTGCAAACAGTGTTATAGGAAAATCACAGCTGTAAACAAACATTGGTGCTTTATGCATCAGATTAAAGAGCCTGAAGAAGGCGAGGGGTGCATTTTTTATGATTTTGTGCAGGAGATGCGGATGCATGTGCCCAACTACATTTTTGCAATAGAGCTAAAGATAGGGGGAAAAAAACCTCAGAACGCCGCCGGCAAACCCCCCCCAGAGTCTTGTAAAGCTAAGCCCAAAAAGCCAGAAAGAACTTGGGAGTTTAAGGGAGAAGAGTGCCTGTCTGATTTTATTAAGGTCTTTATGGATAAAAAGTTCAAGGACTACACCTTCATAGCTCACAACGCCAAAGGCTACAATGGTTACTTCATTGTCAGCCAGTTATTGAAGGAAAAAATGGGTGTGAAACTAATCACTCAGGGTGGTAAACTCATGTGCATAGAAGTGACCAGACCAAGTGATCTGTTTCATAGATTCTTTAAACTTTTTGCCAATGAAACTTAGCAAGCTTCCACAAGTGATGGGGTTTGAAGGATGAAAAGGTTATTTCCCACATTTTTTTAACACAGCAGAAAACCAAAATTACGTGGGGCCTCTCCCAAAGAGGGAGTATTATGGCATTGAAAATATAATGTCCGGTGAGAAAGGACAGTTTTTAGAATGGTATCAGAATAACCATGATAAGACCTCTGACCTGCAAAAGGAGCTGGTCTATTATTGCCAGTAGCACACAAAAATTTTGAAAGAGGCCTGCTGCCTCTACAGGGATGAGATTATGAAAATGACATGGCGGGTAGACCAAGTGAAAGTAGATGGTGAACTCCAAAATGTAGGACGCTGCATAGATCATTTCCAGTACATTACGATGGCCTACGTCTGCATAGCCATGTACAGGTTTATGTTTTTGGAACCGCAGATCATAGTGCTTCTCCCCCTGGGACAACTATCAGAGACAGAAAAAGAAGTTTTCAACCCCATCTATTCAGCGGCTAATGTACATTTTGGAGAAAGAAAATATTGAAATTCAACATGCTTTTACAGGGTAGGGAATTTCAGGTAGGCCCCTATTGTTTAGACGGCTATGCCAACATTGATGACAAACCTAAGGCGTTTGAATTTAACGGATGCTTTTTCCACAGTTGTGTCACTTGCTACAATGAGAAAGACAAGAACCTGTTGATGGGGACCACCTTTGGGTTTCTGAATTATCAGGCATTGCACAAGACTGATTATCTCAAAAGAGAGGGGTTTACCGTTAGGGTTAGGGTTAGGTCTTCCATGTTTTTGGCTACATTTTGGATTTCTGTTTTTACATGGAATTGAGTAATATCTAGCCCTCTTCCCAAAAGAGATACAGCTTTCCTGAAAGGGGCAACAGAATAGTCCTTTCATGCGCTAGTGTTAAATTTCATAGATGTTCCAGGATATCTGAGGAAGGCACGTCCAACCTGCTCTTTGTATTAATTTCTAAAACAGCCCATTCACTGCAATTTGAGGGGTTTTCACTCTGCTTTGATTTTTGGAATTCCAGTGCATTCTGGGAACACAGATGCAGGTTGGTGACTGTGTTGCCAAATTAAAATGAAGTATGTCTGTTCCATTCCGTCTCTGTTTCGGTAGTGACAGTATCCATGTGATATTTATTCAGAGGGACATAATACAGCTTATCATATGTGATCATGATCATCTTCTTGTTCCTTTGGCAAATAAAGACACAATGTAACACGAACACAAGAGCCCCCACATACTGTTTGTTTTGGTGTCTGTATACAGATGGCATTTAAAGGAAGAGATTCTTCAATACTGTGATCAGAGAACAACCACAAAACATTGGCTAATTCCTCACCATTAGAAAAGGTGGGAGAGCTAATAGAGATTTAAGACAAACTTTCTATCCATGGAACTGTAGCTTGTGATCACTTTCCATGGTTCAGGTTGACTCACTATAACTTTATGTGGACATAGCTACATTTCTTACCTACAAAGAACATTTTGAAAGGGATGTCCTTGTTGATGCCACTCCAAATATGTGGGCACTGAACTTCCATTAATCCTATGTTCTAGATACGTTGAAAATCCAAGATTTTAACAAACACCGTTGTAAAGTTCCGTGAAAACCCCAGTGCCGGGCTTTCTGGGTAAAGTGATATAAAATCCCTATCGCTCAGTTTTCCTGCCAAAAAAGATAATGATTTTCTTTTATATTTAAATGATGCAGAGTTGAGAGACTTCCACTCAACTACTGAATTTATTAGCACACTCCAACCATTGCATTAGAAATCACCTCTTCAAATTTCATTTCTTTTCTCTGCTACAACTTGTTTTAGTGATATATACCATGCCCTGCTAAGAGTTAACTTTGTGTAATTCTTCAGGTTAAAAAGAACCAACAATAGACTCAGACCTATACACCTACATCGGTATACAGGTCTTTGCTCCTTGGTTCCATTATGAATATTTCATAGTAAACATCTGTTTGTAACCTTTGCCAAATGCTCCTTTTGTTTCTGATTGTCCCATATGTCTTTCCTTTCTAAAATGTACCATGGATTGCTTTATTTTAAAACTGTCCCCACAAACCATTTTCCACACAGCAGTTTGCTAGGGTAATATCAAAAGTGCTAGAGATAGTTTGTGAGAACTTTCATAAGTAGGGCTAAGGTTCAGAAGGACCTAGACATACTGGAGAATTGGACCAAAAGAAATCTCATGCAATTCAATAAGGACAAGTGTGAAGTCCTGCACTTAGGACAGAACAATCCCATGCACTTGTACAGACTGGGGACAGCAGCTCTGCAGAAAGGACCTGGGGATTAAGGTAGACAGTAGGCTGAATATGAGTGAAAAACATGCTCTTGTTGCCAAGAAGGCTAATGGCATACTGGGCTGCATTAGTAGGAGCATTGCCAGGAGATTGAGGGAAGTGATTCTTCCCTTGTATTTGGGACTGGTGAGGCCATATCTGGACTACTGTGCCCCGTTTTGTGCCCACCACTACAGAAAGGATGTGGACAAATTGGAGTCCAGTGGAAGGCAACAAAAAAGGATAGAGGACTGAGGCACATGACTTATAAGGAGAGGCTGAGGCAAGTGAGCTTATTTAATCTGGAGAAGAGAAGACTGAGGGGGATTTATAGCAGCCTTCAACTACATGAAGGGTGGTTCCAAAGAGGATGAAGCTGGGCTGTTCTCAGTGGTGGCAGATAAAAAAACAAGGAGCAATGGTTTCAAATTGCAGCAAGGGAAATTTTGGTTAGATATTAGGAAAAACTCTCTCATGGGGAGGGTGGAACAGGTTACCCAGAAAGGGTGTGGAATCTCCATCCCTGATGTTTTTAAGACCTGGGTAGACAAAGCCTTGGCTGGGATGAGACAGTTGGAGATACCCCTGCTTTGAGCAGGGCGTTGGAGTAGATGAACTCCTATGGTCTCTTCCAACCCAAATTTTCTATGATTCAATTATTCGATAATAGGTAGAAGTGTGCCACTTGTTGCCAATAAGGTTAACAACCTTGAAGCATCAGGTGGGTAGTAAAACACTGGAACAGGTTACCCAGAGAGGTTGTGGAAGCTCCATTCTTGGAGGTTTTCAAAACCTGGCTAGACAAAGCTTTGGCTGGGGTGATCTAATTGGGAATGATCCTGCTCTGAGCAGGGAGTTGGACTAGGTGACCTCCTGTGGTCCCTTCCAATCCTAGCTTTTTATGATTCTATAGAACATTTGACACCGACTGTTGTGCAGACTTATGGCCAGGCCATAAAAAAATGTCTATTGCTGTTAAGAGGCATTTCAAATGCCAGTCGTATTTGGAGACCTGCTGAGTATCTACTAAATCCACCTGCGGTTCCACATCTACTTTTTAAATATCTGTCATGTTTCCTTTAACGCAAATCTGTGCCAGCTTTTATAAGGTTTAAGTCTCCTGGCCTAAAGTTGATACCTGTCTTCTATTCAAACCTCAACTATGTTCTTACTCTGCTTCAGAAGTGTCCATCCCTGTAAATTTCTCCACTTCCATAACAGGGTAATGCATTTTATTTTAACAGATCCTCCTTTGTAGACACAACTAGTAGCTGGATCATTATTTGCTGATATGAGTATGCACCCCCTGTATTCGTCCCTGGAGGTCACCTTTGTCTTACAGCCTGGAAATGTTTTATATTTGCTTAAACTCTGCTAAACTCTATATTTGCTTAAAGTCATATTTCGTATACACCCCACTTAAACCATTACCAAAACCTCGTAACCTAAACTGTAACAGGGTACTCTGATTCTAAACCAGGGGTTGGAAACCCCTGGCACATGTGCCAGAGCATGGCACACAAAGGCATCTTGCTTGGCATGCCACAGCTGGCCCAGGCTCTGGGCAGCTGCTGTTGGGCACCAAGTCCGGGGCTACTCACAGCAGGGTGAAAGCCCTGCAGCAAGCAGTCTGGACTCCATGGCAGGCAGCAACTGCCCAGACCTCTGGCTGGATGTGGCAGCAGCTGAGAAGTTGCAAACAGCTGCACCAGGCTCTGGAGCTCTGGCACCAGCAGCAGCTGCACACATGCCTGAAGGTGCAAGGCAGGGAAGGGGCTGAGGCAGTGCAACCCTGGCCCCTCCCCCATGGTTCACCCAGAGGCGCGTGTGCAGCTGCTGCCAGCAATGAGTCAGGTCAGTGCTCCACAGGCCTTGGTGCAACTGTTTCAGCCTCCCTGCCAGCTGCTGAGAACCGCCCAAGTAACATGGAGGGCAGCAGGGGCTTGCCAAGAGCTTGGGCGAGCTGTGGCAGGTGGCTGGGAGGCTGCAAGCCACTGCACTGGGGTCTGCAGAGCTCCTGCTGGCAGGGAACGGACTGGGGTAGCGCTGCCCTGGTGCCATTTGCATTGAGACGCGTGTGCAGCCGCCACTGGCCATGGAGCTAGACCAGGGCTCTGGACACTGGTATAACTGTTTGCAGCCTGTCCACCACCTGCTGCAAGTAGCCCAGGCTCCATGGATGGTGATGGCTGCATGCACAACTCAGGGCGCGTGGCGGGGAAGGGCCCAGAGCAGCACAACTTCCCCTTTCCCACTGTCCACCTGGACGCGTTCATGCACTTGCCACCAGCAATGAAGATTGGAACCTCAAAGATTGGACCGCAACCCATCTGCCCCGGCATGCCAAATCAAAGCATGGGTTGAGGTTGGGCCGTTTTTGGCACTCTGGCCAAAAAAATGTTACTGACCCTTGTTTTAGACTAAGAGTATTCAGACAGAGAGTTATACTGAGATAACTATAGAGCTTTCACTCAAGTCTACTGCCCTGTTTAGATAAGCTCTTAGTCTAAAAATGTGGAACAAGAAATCAACACTTGAGTCTCTGTCATTGTCACATGGTTGCTTGGAACAGGTCACCCTGAAGCAAAGTTGGTTTTATGTTTTTAACAGATCTATTCAGTTCTTAAGCAACTCTATCAAATTTACTTGATTCCAAGATGAGGCCCTGCCCCCATTTAAGATGGGGGGAAAAAGCCCCTCATCTTGGACTCAAGTAAGGGGTGACAGGGGCCAGGCAGCTGCTGTACCTCTGGCTCCAGCTCCAACCATAGGTCAGGATGTAGCTGCAGCTGCTACCTACCTCCTGCCACCTCTGCATCCCCTACCACTCCTCCCATGCAGCCTCAAGCCCTTGCCACCCTCTGGCACCTCTCCCCATGCCACTTCTGCCCTCCTGCCGCACCCCACCTTGGCAACAGCCAGCTCTGTCCCTGCAGCAGCCTGGACCACAGAGCACAGCCACAGCATGGCCATCTCCACACCACTGCTACAGGGCCAGACTAGGGCCATGCTCCTGTGACCCTGATGGTGCCAGAGCAAAGGTAAGGAGGAAGGGGAGGAGCAGGCAGGAGCTGTATGGTTGTGGGGAGGAGAGATGTGGGAAAGAGGGGCAGAGACCTGAAGCTGGTGAGGGATGAGGGCAGAAGTGGCACAGAGAGGAGAGAGGTGGGGACGACCTGAGGCTGAGGAGGGAGGGGCAGGCACAATGAGATTTAAGTGTGGGGGAAGCAGATGGCAAGCTGCTTGCTTCCCCCATCATCTCCACACTGTCTGCCCTCTACCAGCTGCCTGCCACTGCTCCCTCCACCTGCCCCTACCATGTGCTCTGTCACTGTTTCCCCCACTGCCAGTCCCTCCACCACCCGTCCCATTACTGCTCCCTCACTGTCTGTCCTACAACTGCTTGCAGTAGTGAGGGAAATGAATTTAAGATAATCCTACAATAATTAGATTCTAAACATGGAAAAGTATAACAAATGTATACATTTTCCATGTACAGAATCTAATTACTGGGGGGTCTCTTAACTTAAGAGACCCCCCAGGTAAATATGATAATACCTAGTTCCCACAAGCATGCTAAGTGTTCTAAAATATACTTTATGTAAATTAAATATACTGGGAAATAGCTAAATGATTTCCATAATATTTCAATATTTTACTATGATTAGCTACATTCTTATGATTAGCTCTCTTATTATTACAACAAAATCAAGAGTTTATGCTACAGTAACATTATCACTTGCAAGAATCAAGGGTCAAATTTTTAATCACCCCATCTCCTTTCTTCTAATCATGGATAATTTTGAATGTCAATTTAAAATGATAGGATAAGAACTGTCAACTTCATTCTGCTTTCATTTACACCTATCACGCAGGTTGCAAGAGAGATGAGAACAACAGCCTTATTTGCATAATGAAACTGTGAAATCTCATACTTATTCTATCACTCTGGCTTCTATATTCAGATCAAGAGATCTCTTTTCCTAACTGCAAAAATCAGTCTGGGATCTGACAGTGAAGCTGACTTCTTTCTGGCTCATGCTTCTCTATTGAAAATAAAGTTTCTAAGGCTAGAATTTACTTTACAAATGGATGTATTCCATCTACTGTACTAACAGTGGTACCATTTGCTTTTGTCTCTGAGAAAAGAAACAATAAATTGTAGAGAAATTAGTAAAATGCAACATCTGTCTGAGGGCCATTAATTCTGCACTCATTATTTACACACAAATTGAATGAGTGTGTGCAGATCTAAGCACCCGTACCTTTGGAAGGTGAACTAGAAGGTGGGATCTGAGCCCAGCCGGAAATATATTGCTACAGATAGTGCTTTAAAAAATGATTAAGATGGGCCGCTGCATGAGATGCTGACTGTGTAGTAACCAGCATTACCGCACAGTAGCATCCCCATACAGTTTCCTGGTGATGCTGACTGTGCAGTAGCTCATTACTACTATGCAGTAGCATCACATTGTGGTTCATGCCGTGTGATGCTACTTGCAGTAGTAATGAGCTACTGCGCAGTAAGTGTCTTGTGTAGATGCAGCTGGGTAGTCCTAGTCCCAAAGGGTTTACAATCTAATCACACAAGTTCATACTTATGCAAATCATCCTGAATCAAACAAGTAATCCTACTGAGGTCACATGACTAGGAACTACAAGAATAGATCTGGATAGTTATGGTAAGGAGAAGTCATTTTTTGACAACAATGTGTTTTGGTAAAAATACTCTTACAATATGCTAATACAATGGCTGGTCCTAATAGAGTCCTGATTCACATCAGGATTTTGGCTACTACAACACTACAAATTAACAATAATAGCCATTTTGCACTTGAGCCACTGCTTAATGGCCCCAGTGGAATTTCTGAATATGCAAAGCAGGCAAGATTTGGGCTACTTCTGGCTACATAACATGTTCTGAGTAACCTGAACAATTAAAGCTAAGCACCTATTCTGGCATGATATGTCTAAACATGCAATTCATGCACCTGAATAAACTGGTGCAGTTTGCACTGGAGTTTATTGTTCCCAGGTGCTGTATTTGCATGTGGCTGCAGCTGGGACTGCAGCATGATGAGCTGGGGCAGAGCAGCCCTGCCTAGCAGGAGGCCCCAGAGGTAAGCCTGCCAGCCCAGGGCTGCTTAGACCCAGCTTATCATGCTGTAGAGGGGCTGACTGGGGCACAAGGGTGCTTCAATGTGGGGCTAGCTGGCAGACAGTCCCTGCACTGAAACACCCTCATGCTGCAGCCATCCTGTTAGTATCTACACATGCATTGTGGCAGAGTAAATCACTTTGCTGTAGGATAGAACTTGTGTCTGGCAGTACTATCCTATGGCAGAGTTAATTATTTTACAATGTCCTAATAGCACCACATGTGGAGACAGTGACATTTTACTGCAGAGCTAATAAGTCAACTGCACAGTAAACGTCATGTGTAGACATGCTCACAGGTACTTGCTGCTGAATGTAGGGCTGCTGTAGCAGGGCACTGGGATGTGCCTGCTCTTTTAAGGTGAGAAGGAAGAGCTAATGAAGGACTTACCTGACTGGAAGAGGGCTCAGGCTGGAACTAGATAAGCCTAGAGCTGGCACTGGTCAGGTAGCCTTTCCCTAGCAACCAAGAGGTGAGTTTGGGCTGAACAACTCTGAAAGCCTGGAAACAGAGGCAAGTGTCTTGGACTGAGAAAGATGGGGTTTACAGGCATGTGGTCTTTGTTTGTGTTAAACCTCTGGAGGGACTGGAGTGTCTGCCAGAGGGCAGTGATGTTTTTTGTTTTTAAGTTATGCTGGTAGTTTAGCCTTGAGCCCTGCTGGGGCAGGTCCAAGGTCTAATTAGAAAACTGGCAACCCAGGTAGGCCCAGCCATGGGTCCCAGAGCCTATAAAAAGGCTGAGACTGAAACCAGAGGGTCCAAGAGCCCAGCAAAGGGTTGAGTTGGGCCAGAAGGTCCATGACTCCAGAGCGAGCCAAGCTGGATTAGAGGGTCCAAGATCCTGGAGAAAGGGCTGCGTATGGGAGCTAGGGGTCCAAGAGTGCAAGGGGAGACTGGGAAAGGGACCAGGAGGTCCAAGGACCCAAGGAGGCTGAGTGTATACACAGTTACATTAATGAGAGACAAGACCCAGGAGCCATGGGGCACAGTATAGGGGAGGTGAAGGAGCTATGGAATTTGCCCTTAAGGCTCTTGGTGCTCTACATGGGCCTAGTCAGGCTGAGAAGGACTTATCAAACCTGAGGGCTGGACTGAGGCTCAGGAGAGTCCCAGTGGGAACTTACTAGTCTTAGGGCTCCCTTATGGCCTGCTGGCAGCCTCCTCGAATCAACATATAATATTTACAAACAAGGCATGGCAGCCTTAGGCAAGTAATCTAGGGAGAGTGGCATTAGCGTTTGAGACAGGCAGGATCAGTAAGGCCACTAGGGGGTGTCATGGCCGCCCCTGTGGCAACAGGCATGTCACAGCTGTATTGACTGGAGGAATTTAAATGTCACAATGCTGAGTATTGCAGCATCCAACTCTTAGAAGGCTAGTGGAACAAGAACCCTGAGTTAGGCTGAACTGGTACATGGCTACCTACATATGCCCATTGTGGATGCATAAGTACATGTAAGTCACGAAAACATAGCTGGATGGAAATCCACAACTACCAGGTGTTAGATGGTAAAAACAGGCCTTCCCATGTTTTAGCCCTGAAAGCTGAGTGGCCAGACTACACAATCAGGAAGCAGGAGATCTTAGTTCTATGCCCCCCTCTGACCCCAAAAAGTTTTCACCAGCCTCCCTCTGATTTCCCACCATAATGTATTAACCACCACACTATGGTGCGGGCATTATCAAGGTCTTTTTCCAGCACTCCTATTGAAGCTTGCAACATGGATAGCCAAGAGACAAGATATGTTGTTTATTTATTAGATTTTTATGCTGCCCTTCTTTGTAAAGTTTCAGGGCAGCTTAAAGAGATAGAATAACACATAAAAGCAAATTAGAGATTAAAATAAAAGGTGAAATACAAACTTCCTAAATGATATCCCAGGTTAGCCTTGTTTGCTAAATGCCTGCCAAAATAGGAAGGTCTTACAGCACTTATGGAAGATATCTCAGCTTGGACTCTGGCAGGTGTCAAGGGGCAGGAAGATCTGGAGCTGAGGGACAACTACCAACAGTGACCTCCATGAGTTTTTGCCATTTAGTACTGTAGGATTCTTCTGAACGCAGGCCCAGTCAAGCTGCTGCTGAATAATAGTTATGTTCTAGAGAAAAGAAAGGATGTGATAGGCACATATCTCTTAGATACCATTTTAAGATAAAGAAACGCCCTGAGAAAGATATATGATGGGTACAGGTTTCTCAGTTGTGGTTTTAACAGAAACATACATAATGCCCTGAGAACTGAGCAGAAACATGCAGTATGCCCAATACAATGATATTCATGTGCAAACTTCCATCCTTACAAACTCATTGGGATGAAGCAGAAGACCACATCCTGTTAATTTTTCAGACTAACCAGAAGTCTGTAGAAATTCAACAGCAAATCTGTATGCCATTCTATCTAACCAGGACAAGAAAGAGAATCCTGAATCCTTACAAATTGTTCCTTTTCAATATATAATCATTTAATTACTGGAATAGTTAGATATTAACCAAAAAATCCTTAGTACCTGGTGCTAAAAGAGAATGATACCTTCTCCCCGGTTTCACAGCATAGTGGCCATTTATACATGTGCATTCCTCTTTCAGCATGATGGAGGAAACTGAGACTACTGTAATCAGTTCAGCTACTTAGGCAAGGTTCGTGATATTATTCCTAAAATTACGTTAAGTGCTTGAATTTCGTAACTAATTATGCTCATTTCCAGTGTTTACAGCACATATACACATATATTAATGCAGAAGAGCCTAGTTGTTCCAGAAGTGATTACACAGTGCTGTTTTCAGTGCAATCAGATTTTCCTACCAGTTTTCCATGATCACCGATCAGACAAAATCATTGAGCAGAAAGATTCTAGACCAGATATGAATATTTTAGCAAAGCAAATTAAAAGCAACTCTGTTAAGGTCAGATTGGTTTTGCACTGATGTTGGCAAGATCAGAATTAGCCTCCTCTGGGGCTCACTGAGAGAAGGCTCTTGTCTTTAAAGCTAGGACTGTGTCATGATTATCCTTTGGACAGCTTCCAACACAATGTGGCTTCAGTGGAAGGCTGCATGGCCTGTTGACTAAAATGGTGGCCTGGGACCTATGAAATTTGCATTCTTACTCCCACCTCTGCCACTGGCTTCCTGGGTGACCTGGGACCAGTTATTTCTCTTCCCTGCATCTCTCATTGCCCAGCTTTTGATGAGTATAATAATACTGACCTGTTATATCAGTATGTGTTTTGAAATCTATGTATGAAAAGGCGTAGGTGTTATCATTTTTCTGACCCTAGGTGCCATTGTGAGATTGATTATTTGTACTGGAGACAGTACCTGGAACCCACTCAGACTCAGAAAGCTTAAAAAACACAGCCAGCATGCTAAGGTCCAATCACAGCAGTGTACAGAAGTGGGTGCTCATTCAGGGCTGTGACAGAACGTTAGGCAGTCTGGCACCTTTCATTGCTGAAGGAATGAGAAAGCCACACAACTTGAGAACTACCTGCACCACCCTGAAATAGTATACTTTCATTTACAGGGGACAAGAAATCACTTCCTGAGGGACCAACTGCTGCACTGTGGAGAACACGTGGAAACAGGCTACATTTCAAAGAAATATTCATATGAGACATGGGAACAGGTATTCACTGGGCACATCTACATGAGATGCTGACTGCACAGTAGCCTGATACCACTACACAGTACACTGCCAGCATCGCGTGGCAGAAACCACGATGTGACACTACTGTGCAGTAGTATTAGGCTACTGCACTACAGCATCGCCAAAAAGGTGTTCCCCAGCACTGCTGTGCGGTAACTGAGGTTACTGTTTATACAAGTACTAAGTAAATGTGCAGTAACGACTGCGCAGTAGTGTCTTGTGTAGATGCAGCCATTGTGGAGCAAATTCTGAAACCATTGGTAAGCCCTTAGCCAGGGAAAATTCCTAGTGAAGGCAGGAGATGGATAAAACAGGATTTGAGTGTCAATCAGTAATAATTTCTTACTTGCCCTGTGGGCTATGTAATACTGTCCTCTAATGGAGGCTACAGAGGGGGTTAATTATATCATCTGCCTCACAAGGGTGAATCTACCACATATTTTGTTGGGAGACACTGTTAGACCTGAATGAGTAATTCATTATCAATGGTATGCTCAATGCAGATGACCACAGAAGACAGCAAAATCTTCCCTATCCAACTGGATAGCAGAAGTAGGGCACGCAGGGCGAGTCCCCATGAGCATGCATGTGTGGTTTGCAGTACCGCAGATGAGTCTGTAGTGTTGCAAACCACATTCGCCACACATGCAGGCATTCACCATGCTGCTAACTAGCAGTGTGGTGGGTTTTTCTGACACCAGAAAAGCTGGTGTCAAAAAACCCATGCCAGAAAATAGTGGGGTGGTGTATGTGGCATGTGCCACCAAAAACTGGAGCCTGGCAAGCCAGAGTTGCACTCTGGCTGCTGGCCAGGCTCTATTTACACATACACGTACCTGGATTGCTGCTGCTGGAGCCCCGTGAGGCCCCCAGGTAAGGCTGCTATGGCTAGCCTCCCCTACCCCACCCAGAGAAATTTGCCATATACTAGAGCGTGCATGAAGGGGCATTCTCCAGGGACAGGTAGCAGCAACACAACTATGTGCCACTGCTATTTGTCACCAGAGAAATGTATGTGTGCACTCGTCAGGATGCATCCCCAGGGTTGGGGAATAAGAAGCAGGAATGATCCACTTGGTATTGCCCCCAAATAAAAAGGCAGGAAGGGGAGAGACAGAGGCAGGGAGGGGCCACAGGAGATGAGCTGGCATGAGGGGTTGGAATAACCTATATTCTGTAAAGTGCCTATATTGTAATCTATATTCTGTAAAGTGTAGCAAAATCCTTCCCAGTGCTGGGAACATAAAAAAACTTAGAATGTTTGGCCTCTGAAGCCAGGTCCCTTCCCAAAACCCTTCCTCGGTCATCACAGCTTACAATATAATACTTCAGGTGCAGAAAAAAGCCTACAATTAAATCTGCCTACTACTGAGCACATCTATACAGGCAATGCTCAACTTACATCATTTTGAGTTACAACGTTTATAAATTGACGCCCTGTTTCAACTTTATGATGTCAGTTTCGACTTACAATGCTTGATCTGATGCAATGCCACGCCAGCGAACAAGTTTGCTGCATCACCCATCTCCCTGGAGAACATCTGTCCAAACTTCCTTGGACACTTTCTTTAAGAAAGCAGACAAGACTCCAGAAAAACCTGCAGCCAAGACTCCTGAGAAGACTCCAGCCAAAAGCCCTTCAAAAAGTCCAAACGAGAGCCCTTTAAAAAGTCCAGCAAAGTCACCTCAAAGAAGTCCTTCCAAATCAATATGATTACTATTTACGATATAAATACACTAATGTAGCTACATTACTCATCTATAATTGATCAAGTACAAAATTCTGTGGTATTTTTGGTGAAAACAGGGTATCAGGCCTTGGTTCAGGAACCAATCCCCCATTTATAAAATTGTTTCTTATGAGAAAATTGGTTCCAAGTTACAACATTTCAACTTAAGACACGGTTTTCAGGAACCAGTTGTGTCGTAAGTCCAAGGACTGTGTGTAAAAGACACTTTACTACAGAACTGACTAATTAGCTCTGCAGTAAAGTGTCACTATCTACACATGCAGTACTATTAGGCTGCAGTAAACCAATTAACTCCACTGTAGGATAGTACTAATTGACACAACTATGTCACTGCAGAATAGTATGTGTGTGTGGGAAAATGCACATTTAGAAGGTGATGGGGCTGGCTAGGACGCAAGGGTGCTTCAGCGCAGGGTCTGCCTGCTGCCTAGCCCTGCACTGTAGCACTCTTGTGCCCAAGCCAGCCCCTCTGCAGCACAGCGAGCCAGAGCAGAACAACTCTGGGCTGGCAGGCTGACCCCCAGAACCCACTGCCAGCTGGGGCTACTGTGCCCTGGCTCAACATGCTGTGGTCCTGGGCGCGTGTGTATATGCTGCACCTGGGAGCAGTATACTCCTGTGCAAACTGCACAGGAGTTTATTGCTATGTGCTAATTGTACATGTAAACTCACCCACTGTATCTGCGAATAGTCTCAGGACCAATAGTCCTTCTTCATATTTAGGTTTGTTACTGTAAACAAACTTTGATCTATATATACTTCCTGAACAACCCAGTGCTGGTACTTGATATTCAAAATTCAAATAGTGATACTTGATCTTGACTGGAAACATATATCGCACAGTAGGATTTATCTTTCCTGACTGGTATGTGTAACTTCTAGAATACAGTTTTCTGTGCACTGTACTTGTGATTATGAACTCACAACACATCCCACAAATATTCTTCCAAAGGCACTTGGCATTATCTCCTCCCCAAGCTTTCCTGCTAATTGCCATACTTGCTAGAACATCACAGAGCAGGATGATCAGAGTGAATAGGTTTTGAAATGTAACACTACACAGTATTAGCTTTTTGGGTATAATGGAGTGTATAAAATTAATATAACTGTAAAAGACCTCACTCCTGAAGTAATTTGTTCTGGCTGTGCACAGGCAAATTTTCTGTCCGTTTAGCTCAAGGTTTTGCCTGAGTTAGGACTGAGTGAAATTCTCTGGCCACGGTTAAAGAGTACACCAGACAAGAAGGTGAGAATACTAGTTTATAGCTTTAGATCACTGGCAAAGGACCTAACCTTGGGTTTATCTGAATAATGTCCTCTCCTGACTACATCCTTGAGCATTTGTAGGATGCAGCCTTGGAAGAGTGACCACACTGGCCAGTTTGTGAGCAATACCACAATGTATTTCTGTTTTGACCATGAGATTGTAAGTTGAAAGCTGATGGACTCCAACCTCCTTTGAAATATATGAAATATGTCCCCTGCATGAGCAGAAAAGACATCTGGGGTCAGACGACCCTAGCCAGGTGACCGTCCAGTCTTCTCTTGAAGACCTCTAGGGTAGATGATTGTACCACTTCTGGGGGGAGCTTGTTCAATAGTTGGGACACCCTAAGTGTAAAGAAGATTTTCCTAATGTTCAGGCTGAAACTATCTTCCGGGAGTTTGTGGACGTTGTTTCTAGTTTTCCCCCAGGGTGCCCTGGTGAACAGTTGTTCACCGAGCCCCTGGTGTACGCCTCTGATATAGCGGTAAGCAACAATCAGGTCCCCTCTCAGCCTTCTTTTCTTTAGGCTGAAGAGTCCGACATCCCTCAGCCTCTCCTCACATGGCTTGCCATGCAAATCCCTGATCATGCAGATGGCCCTTCTTTGGACCTTCTTGAGCTTTAGCATGTCCTTGTTGAAGTGCAGTGCCCAGAACTGGATGCAATGCTCCAGCTGTGGCCACACCAATGTTGAGTAAAGCAGCAGAATCACTTCTTTGGGTTTACTGGAGATGCATTGATTTACTGGAGATGCATGCCAGAGTTTTATTAGCCCTAGTGGCTACTGCATCACACTGCTGGCTCATATTCATGCATGGGTCTATTGTTATCCCCCAGACCCCCTTCATTTGAAGTGCTGGTCAGGTTAGCGATGCCCAGCCTGTAGGTGTCCTGGGGGTTCTTCCTTCCCAGATGCAGCACTTTGCATTTCTCTACGTTGAACCTCATCTGGCTCCACTCTGCCCAACGTGCCAGCCTGTCTAGATCTGCTTTATCTGCAGCCTATCTGTGGGTGTGTCCATACAACCCCATATTTCGGTGTCATCCACGAACTTGGCCAATGGGGTTTTCACCCCCTCATCCAGGTCGTTGATGAAGATATTGAACAGCACTGGGCCAATGTTCCCTCTAACAAGTAGCGGTCTGTGAGTGTGCCACTTTGGTCCATGAAAGCACTGCTTCAGTACCGTCTCCTCCTTTCGGCACAGTCCGCCAGTAAGTGTTCCACAGTAAGGTAAAATTGATGTTGTGGCCTAGCCATGGGCTGGACACAATCAATTGATAGAACTGAAAGGGAGGCACCGGGGCCAGCATAGGACATTTACCGAAGGTAAGCTCTGGTAAGCTCCTCACTCCTCATGCGGGGCAGGCAGCAGCTCCTCTTCAAGGTGAAGTAAGACAGGGCTGGGGGCTGGGGCTGGGGGCTGGCGAGGGCTCTGCCAGCTCTGGGGAACTGCACTTCTCCCCAGCCCTGACGCCATGTGCCTCCTCACTCCCCAAGGTGATGCAGGGGTGTGCAGCAGTTCCCCAAAGCCAGCGGAGCCTGTGGAGCAGTTCTCTGGAGCTGGCGGAGCCCATGCCAGCCCCCAGCCCCAGCCTCCATTCCCACCTCTCCTCCCCTCATCTCAGGGAGGAGCCGCTGCCTGCCCTGCATGAGGAATGAGGAGTTTACCTTTGGTAAGTGTCCCATGCCAGCCCCGGTGCCTCTGCTGCACTCCACCTCCAGCTCCTCTCCGGGTAGATGTGTGGCCTTAAAAATTTTTTTACTTGTGCATGGCAGTGCTTGTGTACAGCTTAGAGGGAACCTTGCACTGGGCCAAGTACCAACCCCTGGGGTATGCCGCTGCCCACATCTAGCCAGGACAACATCGATCCATTCATTTGGACTCTCTTTGGCCTACCCCACAACCAGTTTCACACCCACTTGGCAGTCCTGCAGTTGAGCCCAATATCTTCCAGTTTTCTGATCAGTACCTTGTGGAATACCAGATCAAAGGCTTGCTGGAAGTCAAGGTATATGAAGTCAACTGCTTTTCTCTTGTCCAGGTGATGAGTCACCTGATCATAGAAAGAAATGAGTTTGGTCAGACAAGACCTGCCCACGATGAAGCCACGCTGGCTGTCATTTAGTATCTTGCCTTCTGCAAGTTTATCACATATAGCCGCTTTGATGAAAGTTTCTAGGATTTTCCCCAGAACAGAAGTTAAGCTAATTGGCCTGTAGTTTCCCAGGTCTTCACGCTTCCCCTTCTTGCAGATGGGCACAACACTGGCTCACTTCCAGTTCTCTGGGATTTCTCCAGAGGCCCATGATTTTTGAAAGACCTTTGCCAGGGGCTCTGTGATTACTTCGGCCAACTCTTGCAGCACTCTTGGGTGGAGTTCATCTGGTCCTGCTGATTTATATATGCCTCATTTCTTTAATTGATTGTACACCAGTTCTATGGCAATGGTGGGAACGGTGTCAATCCCCCCCTGCTCGTTCTGTTGTTCCCCTTGGTTTTGTGAAAGACTGAGGCATGGTAGTCATTTAGGAGTTCCATTTTTTCCTGAGTGGTAGTGACCGGGTATCTTGAGGCGTTGAGCAGTGGCCCCACACTCCCATTAGTTTTCCTTTTACTTCCTATGTAGCTAAAGAAGGACTTCTTGTTGTCCTTGGCTCTTGTAGCTAGTTTTAATTCAGTTTTTGCCTTAGTTTGCCTAATCTGTTTTCTACAAGTGTGGGCCATTATCATGTAGTCCTTCTTAGAGGCTGTCCCAAGCTTCCATTATTTGTACGCCTCTTTTTCTGTAGGAGGGCTGCAACTTCCCTGTTTAGCCAAGAGGTTTTTTTGACCCTTCTGCTACTTTTTCTCCATAAGGGAATGGATTTTCTCTGAGCCTTAAGGATTGTATCCTTAGGGAATGACCATTCTTCTCATGCTCTCTATACCTGTGGTCCTTGGTCTCTCAGGGCATTCTCTACTAGTGACCCAAGCTTATTAAAATTTGTGTTTTTGAAGTCTAAGACTTCGAGCTTGATATCTGTTTTGTCAGCCTTGTGATGGACTGTGAACATAATGATTTTATGGTTACTATCACCTAGGCTGCCCTCTATGTTTAAGATGGTCACCAGGTCATCCCCTTTGGCCAGGACCAGGTCAAGAACTGCATTGCCTCTAGTTGGCCTGTACAACTTCTGAGTCAAAAAAAGCTCTTCAGTGCGGGTCAGGAAGGACCGTGATCAATCCAAGCTGGCTGAGCACTCCTCCCAGGAGACGTCTGGGTGGTTGAAGTCACCCATGACAACCAGGTCCCATGCACACATGGCCTGCATTAGAGCCTAGATTCCTAAAGCAGGTCCATATGGGTTTGTCTATATGGCTTCTATAATGCCCTCGAGAGTGCTGCTCAGACATTTCTTGCTGACACAGCCGTGTTGGCAAACCCCACCCCCCGGTATAGAGTCATGTACACTGACAGAAGAGTGCTTTTTTGGCATAACATGTCTTTCTGGGAGGAAATGCAACTCTTCTGGCAAAAATTACAGGATCAAAATCAGGAAGGCAAAGACAAAGAATAAGCTGCACCTGGCAAAGGAGGTTAAGGATGTGGCAGACTAGTAGGGGGCACTCTTGTGCTGAGCCACCTGTCTCACTTGTGCCTGGCCAAAAACCAAGACTTGAGTGCCTCCTCTAGGGCACCTACATCTGGCTGACAACCCTTCCTGAAGCACACCCACAAGCCTGGCGTACTACTGTCACCGCCTGGACTCAGGTCTTTGTCTGGGCCCTGGAATACACAGGCCCTGTAGACCTAGGGATTTTGGGGTTTCTATTAGCCTGAAGCATTCACCAGTAGCCTCCTGTGCAGGAAGAAAGTAAAATAGCCAAGAGCACCTTAGCAGGTCCCTTCCCTCTTAAGCACACACAGTGAGGTGTGCTAAAACAGATAGATTTATTGATCAAGAAGGGATAGGGAGGGGAAGGAATACCAATAGCAAAATACAGAAAGAAAACCAACCTTGAGCAAATCTGTGTGGCTTGTCAGCTTTTTGATACGTGATTAAATTACAGTCAACTAAGTTCCTAGCTAAGTTTCTGGTAAGTTACTCACTTCTACATCCAGAGAATAAGAGAGTATTGTGGAGGTCCAAGCTTCTGTGTGTTTTAAAATGTCTGCCTGTCTTCTTCCTGGAGGGACCCTTTTAAATAGCCCTCCTGACCTCACAACCTGGACTCAGTCAGGGACAGGTGTTATTTCATAGATTTCATAGACATTAGGGCCGGAAGGTGTCAAAGATTAAAGTCTTTGATTTCAGATGCCAATGGCAAAAGGTCAGATGACAAAAGGGTCAGAGGCTAACACAGCAAACTCTGTGGTTGTAATTTATCCCTCTGTATTGACAGTGTTGCATATACACACCCCTGTCTGTGCCTCATTTCAAATTACTTGAGTTTTCCATACGAGAGAGAGAAAGAATCTGACCTTGACGGCCCAGCACAAAAGATAAAGTATCTATAGTAACGAAATTAGCTAACTTTAGTGAAGTTGTAAAATTAATTAAATATGCTACGCACACCATCCTGTGACCAAACAGAACGAGTACCACCCAAGTAAAAATAACCCCCCTTTTTTATGAAACCTGAGCAAACAAAGAAAACACAAGTGCCAACTCATTAATTATTTATAATTGGCGTATGGTGGCATATTTATAATTGGCGTATGGTGGCGTATTGGTCACCTGTGTCAGATAAAACTTCGGAAGAACTTCCGCCCAAAGCAGAGAACAGAGAACAGAGAACTGTGTATACACTTAAGAAGAACAGATCGTGCACGAATATTTCTCTCCGCCTACGTTATCTTTTTGGCGTACCCCCCGTTTATCTCTCTATCTCCGACGTTATCTTTCTTATCAAGAGCTCCCGTTAATCTGCAGACTGCAACGACTTATATGAATCGCTCAGAAGCAACTGTCTTACCCACCCTGTAAATGCTGGGTAACGTGATATCTGCATGCTGTAACTGAATGAATAAATCAACCCCACTGCCTGCGCTCTAGCCATCAGAAGCGTAAGTAAAATAAATCTTTTGTGAAAACATCACGCTGTGTTTAAATCATCCTGACTCCTGTTCACCGTTATCACCCACCTGCCCGGTCATAAATCCCCCTCCTCGCGCCAAGCCGGTCATTGCCGACCCAGGCTCGCAGGTCAAGGGTGCACCGGCATTATGGGGCATGACAGAAGGGACCTTGGAAGATAATCGAATCCAGCCCCCTGCCCCAGGGGCAGGAAATCAGCTAGGATTAAAGGGTTCCAGCAAGATAGGTGTCCAAATGTTTCTTAAAAGAGTCCAGAGTAGGTGCTTGCACCACCTCTTGAGGCAGTCTATTCCAGGCCCTGGGGGCTCAGACAGTAAAGAAGTTTTTTCTTATGTCCAGCCTAAAACAGTCTTGGAGGAGTTCATGACCATTGGATCTTGTCATACCTTGGAACGCGCTGGTGAATAGGTGTTCCCCCAGATCCTGATGCACACCCCTTATATACTTATAGGGAGCCAGTAAGTCACCTCTGAGCCTGCACTCTTCCAAACTGAAGAGTTGCATGGCTCTCAGCCCCTCATCATAAGGCCTGTTCTTCTGCCCTCTGATCATACACATGGCTCTCCTCTGGACTCCCAAGCTTTTCCATTCTTTTTAAATTGTGGAGCCCAGAATTGGATGTAGTGTTCTAACCGTGGCCTCACCAAGGCATAGTACAGCAGGAGAATGACATCCTGAGATTTACTTGAGAAGCATCTATGGATGCAAGCCAGAGTTTTTCTAGCTTTATCAGCTGCAACATCACATCAATGGCTCATGTTCATCTTGTGGTCAATCATGACCTCTAAGTCCCTTTTGGCCATGGTGCTAGCAAGCGTAGCGCTGCCAAGCCTATAAGTGTGATGCAGAGCTTTTTTCCCCCCAAGGTAGAGTCGGGATTTGATGCCGACCAATCAAAAGCATCAGCATTACCTATTAGAGGGACATTGGCTTAAGCCTAGCCCCCATGTCATGAGGTCAGAATGCAGAACAACGGAGAGGTCAGATCCACCCCCTCTTACCTGAGCCAGGTCACATATGCAGTAACCCAGGGCAACCAGGTTGACAGACATGTGAAAGGACAAAGAAAAAGGGAAGGGATAAAAGACCTAAGAGAGGAGGCTGGGACAGAGTTCTCTCTCTAAATACGTTAGCCAGGGGGAATAAGAAAGCTGTGGGTCCTCTGTTAACAAGCCAGGGGGAACTCTTAACTGACGATACAAAGAAGGCAGAGCTACTCAACAGCTACTTTTCCTTAGTCTTCACAAAAAACTTAAGCAGTCAGACATCTAATAGGGATTATCTGGATAAGGAAGGGGGCAAACTAAGAGAGAAGATAACAAAAGAGACATCAGAGAGCTTTTGTTGGGTCTGAATGCATTTAAGTCAGCAGGGCCAGATGAACTCCATCCCAGGGTCCTGAAGGAACTGGCAGAGGAGCTCTCAGAGCCCTTGGCCAATTAACTTCATGAAGTGGTGGAAGATGGGCCACGTACCAGGAGACTGGAAAATGGCCAGTTTAGTGCCTCTCTTCAAAAAGGCAAGGAAGACCCAGGGAACTACAGACAGGTTACCTGGGAAGTTACTGGAGCATATCCTAAAGAAGATCATTTGCAAGCATTGACTGCAAGTAGCCAACATGCATTTATGAAAAACAAATCATGTCAAAGAAACCTGATTTCCTTCTTTGACAAAGTAACTACTTAGGTGGATGAAAGGAATGCTGTGGACTTCAGCAAAGCTTCTGACAAGGTCCTACATGAGCTTCTCATAAACAAATTGGAGAAATGTGTGCTGGATAAAACTACTACTAGGTGGACAGATAACTGGCTTGATAGCCATAAGCAAAGGGTAATTATTAATGGGTCCATATCAGACTGACAGGAGGTTTTGAGGGGTGCCACAGGGGTCTGTCTTGAGCTCCGTGCTGCTCAAGGTTGCTTATTAACCATTTGGATTCTGGCATAGAAAGCTTGAACAAATTTGCAGATGACATAAAACTGGAAAGGATGATGAACACTTTGGAGGATGTGAGCACAATTCAGAAGGATCTCAATAGATCGGAAAGTTGGGCTAGAGCTACCAGGATGAAGTTCAGTGCAGACAAATGCAAGGTGCTGCATTTTGAGAGGAATAATAACAAACAAAAATACAAAATAGTGGGCACCTGGCTGGCTGGTAACCCTATGGAAAAGGACTTGGGAGTCTTGATAGACCACAGGCTCAGTATAAGTCTGCAGTGTGATGCAACTACACAAAAGGCCAATGAGGTTTTCGGCTGCATCATACAGAAGTTTTAGGTGCAAGACACAGGAGGTAATAGTGCTCCCCTAATCAGTACTGGTTAGACCTCCTCTGGACTACTGTTAGCAGTTCTGGGCTCCACATTTTTAAAAAGACAACCTGCCTGCGGCCCCATCCTGTCCGCCCACAGGCACACTCTGCCTCTGCAGGTTCCAGCCAATCTCCATGGAGAGCCTGGGATTGCAGGGCAGTGACAGCACAGGTTCAGCATGGGCAAGAGTTGTGATCCACTTCCCCCATGCCCCTGCCTGCAAAACTTGTGCCCGTCACACGGGTTTGCAGGCAGTGGATCATAACTCACCCCCAACCCTGGCCCTGGCTCTGGCTCTGCAAGTAACAAATTTGCAGGTATCAAATTTAGGTGCAAATAGCTAAGGTGCCTTGATGCATGTGTAGACATGCTAAGGCACATTAACATTCTGCACGTCGACTGACCTAGGACTAACTTTAGTACCAACTCAGTCCACATACTGCGTTAATGCACCTTAATGCATGCATCTGTAGATACGTGTCTAAATCGCCTTAACATGCATTTGCCTAATGCATATTGAGTTTAGGCGCACATAAAAGCACATGTAGACATGCCCTCTGTCGGGATACCTAGACTGGCAGAACTATAATGGCAGAGACCATAGTATAGACAGGCCCTTGGTGTCTTAGTGCCTCTTCTCAGTGGTTTTGCTTTTCAAACACATTGTGCTCTCTGGGTTTAACACAGCTGTGTTCTGATGATACATTTCCCGTAAGTCCCTGAGCACCAGGGAAGGTGCAGACAGCTGAGTTCACTCTGCAGTCACTGCTGGCACTGGCCAAGCTCCACTGCAGAGCTGTTGTATCACTAGAAGCTCCCTTGACTGGGTGTTGCTCTGGGAAACACTATGCAGGCAGAAAAAGCCAGAGAGATAAAGTGAAAAAGACAGCCCAGCAGGAGCAGCTCTCTCAAGACTGGTATAATCACTAGCTGATCTAGTGTCATTTCAGATTGGCAGCTGTTCAAGTGAATTACAGCTGGCACATCATGGTCTTGAGGTCAACTCTGGCAGCACTTTGGGGCACAAGCACTTCTTGCTTGTCTGAGGGAAAGAAGCCAGCTAGATCTCTGAGGCTGGAAAGCAGATGACCTGTTGCAATGGAAGGTGGATGGAGCAAGTGAACAAATCAGCTGGCTCAGCATGTTTCCACTCTGCCTTCTTCCCTGCTGCGGAAGCCAGCTGAGCCACGTTCTGCGGAGGCAGGGCTGTCCATGGTGATGAAATGACTATTTCCTCGCTCGCTAACTGCACACAGTTAAATGTTTCATTTTGTGCCATCAGGGAGATTCAGTTTCTATTTCTCCAAAGGCAATTGCAGAGCATCCAAAGAGTATACAGATGGTGACACAAGGCAGATTAATGTTAGCATTTCATCTGCCAGGAGAAAGGCTAGAAGTACAGGGAAGAATATCTTTCTTTCTCTATATCACCACTGAGACGCTATCAAACTGAGCTAACCTCACCTGTGTGTGGCCCTGTCTCTCACCTTTGGTCATTTCACTTTTGTATCTAGGGGCCTGAGAAACAAACAGGTGACAACTCAATACATCTCTCTCTCCATGCTAAGAGTTACACTGTGAGCCTCTGGCCCCAAAACAGCAATGAATTCATTATGTCACTAAGATGCCTTTCGCTTTCTGTGGGCTGTCAGAGACAATGTAAAGAATCTGCTTTTCTTTCTCATGTCCTTTCCACTTGCACGTCGCTAACATCTTTGTTCCACCCACCTCACCCAGGGGAGGCTGGAACGCTGCAGGGAGGTGGGGAAAGCTATGTCTGACTTGGTGCATAAGCCTGACAGAATCCCAAACGGCCAAACAGACATGTCCATTTTGATCATTTTGCACACCTGAGAGAGCTGAGCCTGCTATCTTGCTACTCCTCTGACCAGGAAAATATTACTTTGTTTGTCTATTCTATTTCTCCTCAGATGATCTGTCAACTATATAGGGCAGGAGTAAGCTCAACACATTTTGCAGACTACACCCACACCACTTCACAACTGATTTCAGTGAGGAGTCATGTGGAAGTGAAGGCTGCATGAAGCACTGCTGTGAAAACATTGCTCAACCTTCCTCCTTCCCACACACTGTCTAGCTGCATTTACAGGTATTTCTCAGCTCAGGTGGCCTTCCTCTTGCATAGAGTTCAAAAAGCCAATTGCCAGGTGGGTGGAACAAATATCCTTACAGTCATGGATGGGTTGATGTGTTGCTCAAGTCTGATTCACATCTCCCAGTCCTCCACAATCAGAAATAAATGGTTCACTATACAGTGGGTCCTTTCACTGACAGTGGACTGAATTAACACAGCTCAATTTTAAGGCAAGCTGGAGGTGGTAGTTGTTAGACATCCTGTCACTAAATGATACATTCATATGTAACACTTACTAATGGCCAGATAGATACACCACCATAATATAATTTTTTGGTATGCTTGACAGGGTGGATAAAATCATTTTGTGGGCTGGATCCAGCCTGTGGGTGTTAAGTTGCCAACCCTTGCTCGAGAGTTGGGCTGCCCATCTTCTACATGGCCAGGGGTTGGGTGTCACAGGCACAATCAGCAGTGGCTGTGCACCCCAGAGGCCAGGCGATTGAAAGCCACAGGCCCCCAGGCCCCCTTGGCTGAGCAGCCTCAGGCCCTGGGGTGGGAGCAGGAAGTGAAAGGTAAGGGAGAGAGGGGGAGCCTAGGGACCCCAGCTGCAGCAGCAGCTAGAACAATAAGGGGAGTGGTGACTGGGTAGGAGCTAGTGCTGGCCTTAAGGAAAATGGTGCCCTGGGTGAACTTGTATTTTGGTGCCCGCCCTGACAGTCCCATCCCCCCCAGTCACTGGTGTTGTGTGGGGGTGTTTGTATGGGGTGTGCATGTGGGAGGGTAGGGGTGTGTTTGTATGGGAGGGCTGTGTGTGTGCGTGAGGTGCACATGTGCCTCAGTGACTGCGGGTGGCAGGGGACCCTGTGGGACATCATGGGGCGGTGCGTATCTGCTCACCCAAGAGGCTGGCCTGCGGCAGGGGATCAGTGCAGGGTGGCCAGAAGGACAGCTGGGCAGGCAGCAAGCATGGCTGCCCAAACAGGAAACCTAGCAGCAAGGTACCACCGCCAGGTGCTACCCAGCCACCTGCACCCTCGTCCTCGGCAGTGTCTGGCTGAGGCTCCAGCTCAGCCTCCAATCCCAGCAGGTTGGTGATGGTGAAGCCTTTGGCCTGCAAACCAGCCTGCCCAGCTGTGCAGCCTTCTCACTGGCCACTGCCACCCTGCCCTTGGCCCAGCCCTCAGCACCTTCCCCCTCGCCTGTCGTGCTGCCTGGCAGTGACCACCACTGCCACTCAGGGGCTTTTAATCCTGCTGCCCTGGCTGGCCAGCGCCAATCAGCTCTAAGTGCAGCCAGGAGGGACAGGTTCTGCTGTCCAGCCCCCGATGGCTCTCACCTGGCACAAGCAGCGGGGCACAGAAGGGCAACCTCTGACCATAGTGCCCCGAGCAGTCACCCACACCACCCACCTCTAGGGCTGGCTCTAGTACGAGCCCATGGACTAGACATTAAACCCTTGTGGGCCATGTGTAGCTCACAGGCTGCCAGTTGGACAGTTCTGCTCTAGAGCAGGGGTTTTCAACCCCCGGGCTGCGGCCCGGTGGGCGCCACAGCAGGTCAGCTGCCGGTTCGCACCATGGTTGGCTGCCAGACTGGAAGTGGCTGCAGACTGGTGAACCGCACCCCACCCCCATGCTGGGCAGAGAGGCTATGGCTCTTTTTGCAGGGCCCGGGGCAGTGCAGGGTTTGGGTCCCCCCAGCCAGGGGGCGCGGGTATCCTCACGTGTCTTCCAGATGGAAATTCAGGCCGCGGTATGACTGCTGGGTCACCGTTTGCCAGGCCATGGCAACTTCTGGGCCACAGCATAAAAACTTTGGGAACCCCTGCTTTAGAGCATAGAAGCACATACATGGGACTCCACCTCTCTCTCACATATACTGCAACAATTTTCTTGAATTAGACTTTCAGCAATTTTTTAAACATTCATCCACTTCAGGCTGAAATCTACAGGGACCTCATTTAGACAGTCTCTTCATTCATAGCTTTGGGATTCAGGTTTTATAATACTTGCCCCTAGAGGGCAAGAAATTGACCGCAAAAAATGCAAGAATTTATCAGATGATTTCCAAGCAGGTTTTTAATTCCCACCCACTATTTCTTTCTTCCCTTTCCCAGGGCAGATACACAAGCTCTCTCTCAGAAATTGTAGACAAGTATTCTTCCCCAATTTATGCCTCAAACTGAGGCATAAATTCAATGAAGGATGATTTTACCTATGTTCAACTTCCATGAATTCAAGTCAATCACACCAACAATTTCCACATCTTCTAGCCTCCTCTTATTCTCTTGTATTATTAAGTGGGGACATTAAAAGTTTGCTGACGCCTTGTGAAAAACTCTGAGAAAAGTTCCAGTTAAGTGTGATTCTGCCTAGAGACAATATTCAGTTTCTTTATTTCTCTCTCCACTGGCTTCAAATATAAGCATATTTGTTTGAAAACAGGCTCTGTGTTTCTTAAGGGTTCTTCTGTTCCTCATGTTTATCCCTCACCAGAATTTGTTAGTGTTATATCACATCATGGCATCACATTCATGTACATGGCGACTAACTCTGATGTTGCACGCAGAAAAGCATGCCTTTACATGGGAATTAAGAAGCACTTGAAACACCTAAGGAAACAATAATAATTAGGTGTGCACCGATAGAGATTTTTGGGGCCGATATGTAAGGGGGCATATCAGCTGATACTGATCCAATTTCCGATACAGCTGCCTCCAGCTGGTAAGTCCAGTGTGGTGGAAGGGAAGGGGGGAGGGAAGGGAAGGGGCAAGGGGGTGCAGATCAACACCCCCCATGGGGAAGGAGAGGGCAGGGGTAGGTACAGCCCAGGTGGGGTGGGGGGGGCAGAACTGTGGGTGGGAGGCAGCTCCCGCCACTGCTTGCACCCCAGGAGGGTATTGGGGGGTGGTGTCCCGGGATCTGCACAGGGCAGGCTGCAGCTGGGGCTCTTCTTAGCAGGGGCTAGGCTCTAAGCAGGTGCCAGTGGTGTTGGGAGGATGCTGTATCAACCCCAAATTTCAATGCCACTCTGCTCCCAGCACTACCACCACCTGATGCTACTCCAGCTCAATGCCCTGTCTCCACCCATGTGCTGGGAAGAGCCTGGGCTGTGCTAGCCAGCTGGAGGTGGTGGTGCTGGAAGCAGAGCGGCAGCAGAATTTGGGGTGGCTACAGCATCCTCCCAGTGCTGCTGGTGCTTGCTTTGAGCCCAGCGCAGACCCAGCTGCAGCCCACCCCACTCCACCCCACAAAGATCCAGGGGGCACAACCCCTCCATGCCCTCCTGGGTTGCAAGCAGTGGTGGGAGTCGCTTCCGCCCCCCACCCTCACAAGCTGTGTCTCTGGCCCCCACACCCACCTGGGCAGTGCCTGCCTCCTCCCTCACCATGGTGGGTGTTGATCTGCGCCCCCACGCCTCTTCCCTCCCTCCTCCCCTTCCACCACACTGGACTTACCAGCTGAAGGCAGCTCTCCATGCTGCCGGCTGTGCTCCTCACTGCCTGAGTGCTGCATGCAGCACGGGCATCTATCGGCCAAATTATCAGTCTCATTGGGCCGATATCCAATACAGTCAATTTTCTTTATATTGGTACTGAGCCAATATTGGACTGATGTATTGGTGCACCTCTAGTAATAACAAGAATAATAATAGTATTTATATGCGTAACAACATGGGAGTGCTGTTGCATGGCATCATAATACACTATTAAAACACAACAAACCTATAGATTAATTTTTCCTGTGTTACATATTCTTAAAAGAGTTACATTTGACTGTGGTATACCTGATATAATGCAATCTCTGGGAAAAATAATTAAGATGGAAACAATTTTGATTTTGCTCATGTGGAGGGTGAATCCTATTGACTAATACTGTAAAAGACACGTTTTCAGTAGGGCGGGTGAAATTTTAGACTTTTCTATGAGAGGCACATGCACACTGTGGAATACAGGCCGCGATTTCCATGTAATAACAATGCATGGAAAAACAGGAAGACCGACTTAAAAAAAGGAAGAGAAAACAGTTGTTGATTGTTCATTCAGACTGCGAGATATGCGCTCTAGGTAAATCAAGTGGTTCCTCAGATTCACAGGCACAACCTCCCCTTGAATGCAAGCCTGAAAGGTGAATGGCTTTCATTGAAAACAGGGGTAGAGAAATGAAACTTTCACTATTCCAGTCACTTGGTAGCTCCCACTACAATAATTGATTGTAGCACTACTTTTAGGTTGCTTAGCGGTATGAGTCCTTCACATTAAGACACCAAAACAAGTATAACATAAGTGGATCCTGATCCTGCAAAGAATTACCCATTTACATAATTTTATGCCAATGAATAGTTCTACTGACTTCAGGTCATATCACAGTTACACATGCCATGTGGGTCCTCAGTGGTAAACAGCTATTCACTATTGCTAATCACACAAAAGATCTTTTTCTTGTCATGGTAAAGCAATTTTACAGTTTTTTTTTAAAAACAGAGAGTACAGTTCCACTAATGTCATATACACACTAGATGCCCCATGCAGTGTTGCTTCCATGAAAATCCAATGAGCCAATTTTTGCTTGAGATCACACTTTATTGCACTTCAACAGCTCCACAACACTTCTACATACATAAAATCCTGAGACATATGACACTTTCTTACTGTAAGCGCTTTACAATACATCCGTATACACAACATTTCTGGTTTTGTTATTCAAGCCAGCAGTCACTGCAAATCCGATGTTTTCTGGGTGGGAGATTCTGGAAGCAGCTACATACAGTTGTCCATGGGTGAAGACAGGATCCCAAAGAACACTCCTACTCTTTTTAATGTTTGCCCCTAGGCTTTATTGATGGTCATGCTGAATACCAGCCCAGGGAACTGTCAACGTGTCCATGTGAATGGAAGTGTGTCATCAGACGGCTTCAGTGCTATCCAAGGAATTAATACTGTTCTTTCTGATCCAGCAATTTTTGCCTCAAGTAACCTGCTGTTGGTGCAATCTGTCATCAATAGCCATGTTCCACTGCACAGACCATCCTTAGGAGCAAGGTTTCGCAGAAGTATGATAAGCATCGCAGGCTTAAAGTCGAGCTGATGTGGAGGCAAGTCTGACACCTCCATGGAATTCAGGTACTCAGTTGGCATAGCCATATATACAAATGTGCTTGGCCTGGAAATTTTGCCACAATAGTGTTGTTGACCTGTACACTGGAGTAATTTGGAGCCAAAACAGCTCTTTCAGATTTCCATCCTGGATTTTGATAATTACCCAATAGATTTGGAAATGTCCATTCTATCATTGCTGAGAGAGCCAGAGGCATGCAGAACTAAGGAGGCAGGGTAATGATTTCGTCAATATTTGGAACTTGGCCATTTCCCAGATCCAAAAGCCATTGAGCGTATTTTGCACTTTGTGGCTCAAAACCTTCCTTACGTATTCACATGTTCTCACAAAGCTGGAAAATCTGGAAGTGATCTGAGTTGTGGAACCACTTCAAGCATACCTCCAGCATTTGTGGCTGTGAGGCATTTTTCACAATGGGCAGGATTTGCCAAAAATCACTCCCAAGCACTATCACCTTGCCACCAAAAGGTAAATTGCTCTGCAATAAATCTCGTAGCATCCGTTCTACAGCCTCCAGCATGTACCAGTTAGCTATGGGTGCTTCATCCCAGATGATGATAGCTGCTTCTCAAATCAGTTTAGCAAGGTCAGACTACTAATATGCTGCAGGTGCTGGGTTTCAAACACATTCAGAGGTATCTTGAACCTTGAGTGCACAGTCCCGCCTCCCATAAGCATGGCAGGAGCAATTCCACTGGATGCCACAGCCAATGCAACCTTCCCTTCCCCGTGCATTGCTGAAAGAATCGTGTTGAAGCAGAATGTTTTTCCTGTACCACCAGGTGCATCAACAAATGCACAAAGTGGCTTTTGATTCTTGAAGTGGCAGCACAAACAGGCATTGGTTTGACTTTTATTTATAGACTTGTTCTCAGGTATCAATATGATGCTACAATATTTTGATGGCAAACATTGCAGAGAAATGTTCATTTGTTTAAACAACTGCTTTTATGATCACCATTACCTCCATAATAATGTATTCATCAGCATGTGGAACTTGACTCAAAGGACCCTGAGGGAAGCATTATCTTGGCTTCATTTGGGAATTTATGCTGTCCTTTGAGAGGAATACCTTCTCTAGAGCACGTTCTCCCACACACTCATATTTAAAGTCAGAGAAATGTAAGGAAGAGTAACTCTTCTCTCCATTACATCAAATGCATCTGTGTAATGCACTAAGATATGGTAAACAAACCACTGGAGGAAAAAGCTGTTTTCTCTTTAAATGTGATCCCATGTGTTGTAAAAAGAAGACATTACTCAGGGTAGGAGACCTTGTCTAAAGCAAGAAGAAAGATATTCATAGTTGCTTCCCTTGACTATCTCTTTGTACTTCCTTGGACATAGCTAGTAAACAGAGTTAATACCTCTATTGTTCCAAAGAACAGCACTGTAACCTATACAGGTGGTTCACTTAAACCTTCCAGAAGAGCTAGTTTGTTAAAAAACAAACTCGAAATGAAAGCATATTCAATTATATATGCTGGTGGCCAAATTCTGGCTCCCATTCCAACAGCACAAAAGAAACATGAGTCCAGCTAGCCAAAGCACAATTTCTCTGGCTTGGTGCAGGCCTTTTGAGCTCTCAAGCCACAATAACTACTGTGTGCTCCACTTACGTATATTGGACACATGCTTAATTCACTTAATCACATAACTTATCATTAGTCACAAGCATTGGTTATGTCCATAGCCTCTTTCAGACCCACTGGGTACTTTGTAAAGCAGTTGCATGCTGATTAACTGCATAAAGGTGGTGAAGGAGAAAGTTTTCAAAGAGCTTCTATTAGAAGTCTTGCTGAAAATGGGTGTTTAAAGGGAACCTCCTCCCCCTGTAACTGCTCCAGACAGATGCCAGCAGCAAAAAGGAGGTGACATCTACCCTTGTACCAGCCAACCTCCACTCCTGCTCCTGCATTGTGTGCTGCCACTGCCCAGGGTGCACAGACTCCAAGGGCATTTTTACATGAGCTCTGGGGGGTGGGGGTAGGGCGCTTTAATTAGAATGGTTCTGAGAGTCACTTTAATTAAAGCACTTGGAGCATCTTGTGTATCAGTGTCCCTGTGCTTCAAAATGGCGGCAGGGGCACTTTATCTAAACGTTGTTGAATGAACCCCCGCTGCCATTTTGAAGTGCAGGGACACTGATGCATGAGATATGGGGACTATCTGGAGCACAGTCATTACCACACTTCTTCAGACTCAATTAATCAAGCCTGTTCTGATGTGCTGTACTTACAGCACCCATACACTTTAGGTCCAGAAAGGACCAACATGATCATCTACTCTGACCACCTGCAAAAGCCAGATACAGAGCTTCCCTGAAGGAATTCCTGCCCCAAGTCCAAATGCTGCATTTGAACTAGAGCACATCTTTTAGAAAAGCATGCCATCTTGATTAACAGTTTCCAGTGGCGAAGAATCCACTACAACCTTAGTAAGATGCATCAGAGGTTAATTACCCTCCCTGTTAAAACCCTTAGTTGCAGTCTAAAAATCAGGGGTACTTAACCTCTGGCCCATGGGCCAGATGCAGCCCAAGGAGCTGTGGCATTCAGCCTGCGGGGCTCCCCAGAGATTGGGAAATTTGGTGGCGTGGGAGTGGTGGCAATCGATACTGCCACCCTCCCCTGCTGCCGAATTCCAAAGCCCTGCTCAGCTGGGCCAAGCCACTTTCCTGCCCCCTCCCCTCGGCCTGGCAGGCTCTGGGCTCAGTGACACCCCTTTCTGTCCCCATGGGGCCAGATCAGGGCTAGATCATACCTCCTTCCCCCCCATGTGGCTGGTTTGGGCCAGGCCAAACCATACCCCTTCTCTGTGCCACCCCCTCCTCCCTGCCAGACCAGACCCACAGAAGTCTAAGTACCATCCATTCAACCCAAGGGGGAAAAAAATTGGACACTACTGGTCTACATGTATCTACATTTAGCTTTCAGCCATTCAATCTTTTTCATCTTTTTCTACTAGATTGATGAGCCCTCTAATACAGAAATCCTGTTGCCTGTGTAGTGACTTTTTGACTGCAGTCACACATTCATCCTGTTTCTTTAATAAGCTAAATCATTTTAGCTCCCTGGATCTTTCAGTATCAGGCACATTTTTCGATCCTTCAATCGTCTTTATGGCTCTTTGACTTTTCCAATTCTTCCACATCCTTCCTGACGTGTGAGCTGACCCAGTAGTTCACTTATACTTGAACAAGTGCCTAACGCATAGATGATATCACCTCCCTACTCCTTTTCAATTTTATACAGTCAAAACTCATCATATTAGCTCTATTAGTCACTGCAGCACACCAGGAATTCACATTCAGCTGATTATCCATGATGACCCCAAAGTCTTTTTTGTAGCCACTGCTCCCCAACACTCCATAACTGCTGGCCAACATGTCCCCATCATTATGGCCCTCATTATTTATTCCTAAATATATAAACTTAAATTTGGCTTGATTGAAAAGCCTACAGTTTGTTTGTGCCTATTGCACCTAGGGACCCCCCCTTACTCGTTATCAATGGCCTGCCCACTTCAGTATTGACCATCCCCACAGTCTTTGAATGTGGATATGCAAACAAATTACATATAACTGCTCATTTACATTAACTTGCTTTTTCACTGGGGCTCAGCTATATTTGTGCTCTGGTGACACTCAATGAAGTAAGGGCTCTAACTGGCAGTAGCATAACAATGGCGGGTGCAAGGGCTATGAGCATGTATGCTGGTACTTAGCATGGGGCACCTGAAGTAGGGGGAGTCTCCATCACCTTTTAACTTGCTGTAATTTGTTCCTTTGTCCAGATGTGTGTGTCATCTGCTAAGTTTATCAGAGGCTATTTTGTTTTTTTTCAGGTTATCCATCATCATTATCATCGTTATCTGCTTAGGAGACAGATGCTTGTGTCTGAGCAACGATCCCTTTACCAATGGTCACAATTTTCTGTAAGATGGATAATTTCTGCCAGAAGGAGAGGTCAGTCTGGATTTAAGAGGGTGGCCAGATATTGACAGAACTGACCTCCAGGCTGTCCTTTTTTGACTTTTCCCAGCTCCTGGAGCACACACAGCAAGATCTTGTTGCTGAAACTGGTGGTCTTACCAGCTCATCTGTTCTTATTGCAGGTGAAGAAAAGAGATACTTGGGGGGACATAATAAAGAATTTACAAAATACTAGATGGAGAGAAAGTAAATAGGGATTCATTCACTGTGTCACACAATACAAGAACTAGGGGTCACAATGTGAAACTAGTAGGTAGTAAGTTTAAAAGGAAGTTTTTCACACAGCCTGTAATTAAAGGATGTTATGGCATGACATCCTCGTCAAAAGATGTTGTGGAAGCTGACAATTTCTCCAGATTCAAAAAAGGGAGTAGACAAGTTTTTGGAGGAGAGAGACATCAGTAGTTATTGAGCACAGCCTCTGAATCAGAACTTCCTGGGCCTTAAATGCTGGACGCAAGTGGGAGATAAACAGGGTCACATTTTGTTCACTCTCCCTTTCAGCATGCACTCCATGCCACAGTGGGCGCATGTACATGTGCACCCAACTGCGGAGTTGTTACTGCTCAGTCATTTAGTACTTGCTTTTATGGCGATGTAGCATCAGCAGACATAATGCTGCTGCTACTACACAGTAGCTTATTATTACTGCGCAGTCATTTAGTACTTGCTTAGCAAGAACTAAATTGTCAGCTTCCACAACATCTTTTGATAAGGATGTTTATGCTGCGATATCCTTTAATTACAGGCTGCGTGAAAAAACTTCCCTTTAAACTTACTACCTATTAGTTTCATTTTATGACCCCTAGTTCTTGTACTGGGAGAGAGAATGAATAATAAATCCCTATTTACTTTCTTTTAGAGAGCTTAGCAAGTACTAAATGACTGCGCAGAAACCGCTGGTACTGTTCAGTCCAGGCACCGCGCGGGTTGTTTCTGACCGTACTGCACAGTAGCAATGAACTACTGAGCAGTAGCTTGTTGCTACTGCATAGTAGCAGCAGCGTGGTTTGTGCCCACTGACACTACGTCGCTGTAGCTCATTGCTATGGAAATGTAGTGTCTCATGTAGACACGCCCAGTGTGACACAGGATACTGAGCAAGATGGACTTACAGTGTGACGCAGTTCATGGCAGTTCTTATATTCTTATGAAGACTTGGGAACAAAATATTGATCGCAGCCAGCTTCTTCACCTGCAATAAGATAGCCTGGTTGGAGGTGCTGAACAACTGTCTTCTGGTCACAACATCTTTGTTTTGCCAAATTTTGTGCATGCAGTTATGGCACAGAGCCCAGGGTGTCTTGACACTGAAGGCCCATAGCACTGGCTATTTCATAGCCTAGATACTTGAAACTTGTCACCAATTGCAAGGATTTTCCTTCGTAAAAGTTTGTTGCAACTTGCCTAAGGGATAGGACTTTCCTTTTTGGCCATGTAACTTAAATCCACATTGTGCATCACTTAAGGGTTGTCTAAGCATGTCCTCAGCAGACTTGTTCCAGAAGTAACCCCTCTTGTTTTGTCAGGAGAAAATTTCAAAATATAACCTGAAAATGCCTGGTGGAGTGATGTGCAGATACTGCATCCATCTTAGGAAGGTCAGTGACGCCCATATCACCCCCACTGCCACTTGCTCCCATTACCAAGTCACTCGTGGTAACTGGAAACAGAAAATTCAGCAGAAAGAAAAGGACTCTAGGATGGTAAGAGGGTGGGGTGTAAAAGGGCCTGCAGTTGCTTCTGTGTTAACCTACTGGGTGCTGCCTATGCCAACACAACAGCAATAGCAGTACTGTAAGAGCACAGGCAGAAGCCATGGTGCAGATGTAGTGCAAAGCACCTGAAAAAGACAGCAGGCCAGATGACCCAATTGTAAATGTGCAGCAAAACAATGCTGCAAGTCAGATCAGGTTGAACTGTACCAGAGCCAAGAGTGGTAACCAATCACATACACCAAGGGTCAGCAACATTTTTGGGTAGAATCCTGAAAACATACCTGCAACTTCAACTTGTAAGATGCTGGCATGCCAGGGTGGACAGCAGGGGAAACCGTGAGGGGCCTAATCCTTGTGGCAGTGCAGCCACAGCTCCTTTCCTGTCATCTGCCCCAAGGCACAGGTGCACCCACCACCAGCAGTGAGCCCTTGACACACAATTTCAAATCTGTGTAATCTATCTGAACTTCTCATTTGCTCTTTGAGATAGTATATAGGCCAGTGGCTCCCAACCTTTTTTGCTGTGGCCCTAAATCACAACCCCTGACCCCACTGCCAACTCACACATGCACGGCAGCACCAGCAGAGCCCAGGCTGGGCTGGGATCGTGGGGGGCAGCAGTGGCAAGAGCCACGCAGACTGTGCACCGGGAGAGTCCCGCAGGCAGGAGGGGCTGGTCCCCTGCAACCCTGATTTGGGTCACACCCTGAGGTTGGGAGCCACTGATCTAGGCACTGCTATCCAGTTAAGATAGCGTGTGTTTTGCTCAAATTAGGGCAAAAAAACCCAACCAACCAACCAACCAAACAACCCCCCCCCCCCCCCAAAAAAAAACCCAATCCACCTAATATGTTGTTCCCAGTTTTACTATTGCTTAAATAAAACTGTTTTCCAGAGTGGAAACGTGAGTTTCCCATTTTTATAGGTTACCCCTACTTGGTATCTATGATATTCCAAACAAATTGTCAGCTATGCAGTATAAGGCAGCATGGCTCTTTCAAGAACCTGCTCTGTGTCACTGCTGATAACATGTCAGTGTTATTCCACAAAAGCAGGAGATGATTTTCAATCATTACATCTACTCCACCACCCCATGCTACATGAACATGGGCATAGCCATGTCACATCAACCCCTGGGTATGTCTACAAGACTAGATCATAGTATTGGAAGCATCAGAGAAAAAAGTCTGTTATAGAGCACCCCGTCTCTAAAAATATTTTTTCCTATCTATGTCAGAAAGAGATCAGCTCATGCCCCAAAGCAAGATGATTTTTGTATTTTAATTAAAAAACCCCCACTTCTTCCTCTATCTAAATCGCCACTGTTCTGATTAACTATGTAAAAAACCCTCATGGGAGGATGTTATACCAGTCAGAAGGCCTGGTTCACTGTCCTGTTACTCCATTCCAAAGAATACATTTATATGAGGGTAGCACAGTGATGAGTCAGGCCCAAAGAAAGCAAATTCAGTGACACATAATTGTGTGGTAAACAACAGATGTAAAGCTTTGCACAAGTGACTCAGACCCTAACAAACAAAACAAATATTATCTGGTAGAGATGAATAATATTGAGCGGAAAAATCTGAAATTACTTCTTTTTAATTGTTTGTTCAAAGAGTGATTAGTTCCACAATACTTCAGCTACATGCGCTCTGGCTTTACATAGATAATCTGAAAACATTCTGTATTCTAAAGCAAATTTTGAGCATCTCTTGCCTTAAAATAGAAGATTCACAGTATCACAGAATCTGATGGATCTAGCTGACAGAGTCCAAAACCCTGGAATTGCAGGGTTTTTCTTTATTGCATCTCTAGTTTGCTTGCACCAAAACAAGGGGCTCATACCACTTCTCAGGAAGAGACCCTCATGGGATAATTAACAGTTTAACAGAAACTGGGTTAATAGTTCCACAAATTTTTCCCCTCATAATTATTATGGGAAGGGAAGTTTTCCTTTCTACTCAGACCCTACTGATCATCTCCCTCTTCATTTTTACATCCTACAAATATTGCTAGATTGTTACCAGCTTATCTGGTGGCATTGAATACTTGCAGGCTGTTACTTAGCCCTCTTAAACCAAGCAATTAAAGTTTATCTCTTTTCCTTTTTCGTCATAAGTCAGTCCCTCAACCCCTTGATCGTTTGGCTGCTGCTTTTTCAAAATACCTTCAATTTGCCCCAAACTGAACATAATGGGTTAGATCACAGATATCAAACTCATCCAGTCCCACAGGCCACACAAGCATCTCTGAGCCAGTCAGCAGGCTGGACCATGACTAACCCCTGTGGAGCAGCCATGGCACCAGATCCAGCTCGATTGCCACACACAGCACCTACCAGCCCACAGGGATGGCACAGGGCATGCACTGCCCACAGCACACAAGCTGGACTCAGCACTGCACTGCAAACTGCACAGGGGGTTAGTCCTGGGAGTAGCATGTAACCTATGCCCTGGACTCATGTGCTGCATGCAGCGCTGGGTCTGGTCCACATGCTGCAGGCAGCATGTGCCCTGTGCCAAGTCTGGCACCATGTGCATAGCTAGCGTTGCAGCTGTCTTTTACTACACATGGTGACGGGCTGGCATGGGATGCGTGCTCCATGGGGTGCCCTAATGACTGGCCCTGTGCTCTGGCTCCAGGTCTGGTCGGGTGCTGCATGCAGCACATGCTTTGTGACAGCCCCCAGTGCTGTGTGCAGCATGTGCCAGCTTTGGCGCTCAGTGTGCATGTGGCCCCTGGGACCAGTGCCTGGGCCACATGCAGCACAGAAGGCTGGAGCAAGCAGGTGGAGTCAATCCAATGACCTGTGGCTGGATCACATGGTTCCATGGGCTGTATCCAGTCACAGGACATGTTTGACATCCCTGGACTAGATTCTGTTTGACCCATTGGTCATCTAAGCAGATGTAGGTGCCCAAGTGAGATTCTATTCCACCTTCCTGGAATCCCTGAAAATCCATAGTGCATCTACTTGTATAACATGCCATAATCAGACCCCGCCCCCTTTTTTTTTTTTTTACTGAAGAGTAAAAGGCAAGTAGCAAGGAGGAGAAGGATCCACCCACCTGTTGTATTAACAGTTTGTTAGGGACTCAAGCAGGTGAGAACAGAATCACACTAACATACCTGTAACAGGGGGCCTTCTCAGGGCTGACTTGCCTTTGGCCTGCCCACCTGTTTCTGGGCCAACCACCTGCCTTCTTCCCTGCCATGCTTTGTTGTTATCTAATTAATGATCTTAATTAGGCAGGAGGCTGCCCATTTCTTGCCCCGATGCCAGGGGGCACTATCTATGGCTCTGTTCCTCCCCTACACCACAACCCAAGTGTCACAGATGGCATCTACATATGTTAGTGTCACCAGCCCCACACTGGCCCCCAGAATCCTCCTATCAGGATCCCTCTAAGATCCCTCCATTCAGGCAGCCTATGCTGCCTTCATCCAGGCTGCCTAGCTCCCTGAAACTATTTCCCCTCTCTGGCATGGTCCCCCTGGGACTTTTGGCCACACAGGCCCTGGCCTCGCCTCCAAGACCAGTCAGGAACCCCAGGCCCTCAGCTCTGGGCATCCCTCACAGTGGGCCCCTGGCTGTTCTGGTCCTGGCGCCATCATTGATCAGTTGAGGGTACTGTACATCAGGCCTCTGAGCCTCTAGTCCCACTCTGTCTCTTGGGTTTGCCCTCTTGACCCTACTAGTGGGTGACCCACCCAGTTGTGGGACTTGGGGTTATTAAGGTACCTCAACCTGCCAGTGATAACTGGCCTGGCATTTCCTGGGGGCTCCTGCACCACTGGGAGTCCCACCAAGCCACCCACTCCTGGCAGGGTGCAATTTTAGGTCATGCCCATGACCAGGAGCCTCCTAGTCATCCCCTACAGCTCATCCCTTACCTCCAGGATGTTCCATGCAGGCTTGCATCCAGGCAATGCTACTGCCTGCCCTGCCAGCAGCAAACTGCTATGTTTATATAGGCAGCCAGGGGTCTAAAATGGCTGACACAATCAAGCACCTGCTGGCTGCTTGGCTGAGTCCTTAAAGTGGCAGGCACCAACAGTGTCCTGCCACAATACCTAAGACCACTTACATGTCTAAGAGGTGGACTAGAATTAGGCTAACATGAACATAAAGGGACAGATGAACTGTACCAGTCTGTACCTGTGAGGCTTAGGCCAGGACGATGATGGATGGGGTAGGCCATTAGGAAACACAGGTTACCGGAACCAAGAGGGGGAATCCAAAAGACAGTCTGAGACATAAACCAAAGTCAGGTGCCAGGAGGCAGAGAACCAGTGCTGAGGTCCAAGGAGATCAGGATCAAGAAAGCCAAGCTAAGTCACTCTACTTAAACCTTTAATCAAAAACCCCTCTCCTGACTGACTGAACCTGCCCCCTGCCACCTGTGATACTGGAAGGTCACAAAAGTATATTCTCAAGCAGGTTTTAGATTCTAAGCATGTCTGAGGCAAGCTCTACTACCAGATAAAGTAGGAGGGCTATGGGCCTGAAGAACGATCTTGGGAACTGGCTGACCACATTCATGGACCTGAACTAGTACAGGACTTCCACCAGAAGTACCCATAAAAGCCAGGGCCCAGGCCACCTAGGAGATGTCCTGTTAGGGAGGGGTGGGTCTGTCAGGGCCTCTGATCAAGCACGCCTGGCTGGGCCAAGCACCTGAGCTACCACACCTGCCCTGATCCTCGGCAAATGCATGTGCCTCAGTTCTCTGCAGTCAGATTGCCTTGCCTTCCTCCAGGGGAAGTCTCTTTCTCATTGCATCAATCTGCATGGCCTCCACCTGATGTTGTGTCAGCTCTTCTGCAACCCTAGCTGGCCTTGGCAGCTGAAGTACAGCTTCGTACTCCTGTTGCTGCTCAGACAGCAGAACATTGATACAGATACTAAGGTCAATAAATCTGTCCAAGGTAGTTGGAAGCTTCACCCAGTCCAGATCATCTTTAATGAGACCCTGCAGTCCCTGATGGAAGTAGAAATTTGGGCAACCACATTCCACTCAGTGTCAGTGACCAACCACTTAAACTTGGCAGCATAACTCGATACTGGATGGTGCCTCAGCCTGAGGGTCTGATTGGCTTGCTCCATAGTATGGACCTGATACAGGCCTCTGAAGATCTTAGCCATGACCTGGATAAATCTTTGACTTTGTCAAAGAGAGGGTCTGCTAATTTCAGAAGTGGGGAAGCCCAGGCCAGGGCATCACCACTCAAAAGGCTGGTTGCCAGTCCCATCTTGGCCATATCTGAAGGGTTAGTTTCAGGGTAGAGACAAAAAGTGAGGCAACACTGATTAATGAACCCTGGGGAATAGAAGGGACCCCCATCAAATTTGTCAGGTAGTAGAATACAAGGTTTGGGGTAGGCCTAGCTGCCCTGACGGACCTGGAAGCAGGATGCATTGCTTTTGCAGGGCCACAATCTGGGCATGAAACTCCTCCAAAGCAGACAGTGGCTCACCCCCGAAAATCTGACTTGGCTGTGGGTAATGGAGGCATACCTTGCTGTGGACTGGGACATAGGTGGCCAGACCTGCAGTAGGCCACTAGGGGTGACCTGGGGGTCATCAAGGCACACCTGGGCCACGGGTTAGCGAGGATTTAGTTAGGGAGCTTCTGAAGGGGTTGGGCGTATTCAAGTCAGCCGGTCCAGATGATCTCCACCCTAGAGTTCTAAAGGAACTGGCCGAGGTCACTGCAAGTCCCCTGGCACAACTTTCCGAGCACTTGGGGTGCTCTGGTGAGGTACCAGAGGACTGGAAGAGGGCCAACGTGGTCCCCATCTTCAAAAAAGACAGGAAGGAGGACCCAGGAAACTATAGGCCAGTTAGTCTTACCTCGATCCTAGGCAAGCTGTTTGAGAAAATTATGCTGGCATACATCCAGGAGGGGCCAGCAGGGGACTGCATGCTTAGGGGCAACCAACA
>NW_017728947.1:87245230-87260671 GCF_001723895.1 Crocodylus porosus | reverse complement strand
ACATCTTGCTGGGGTCGTTTGACCCCAGTATTCTTTCCTGCCATGGCAGGGGGTTGGACTAGATGATCTGCTCAGGTCCCTCCCGACCCTAGAAACTATGAAACTATGAAGGTGGGGGCACAGGTTACTAGAGCCAAAAGGTGGGATCCAAGAGATGTAGTCCAAGACATAAGGCAAGGTCACAAGTCAGAGAACCAGTACTAAGTTCCAAGGAAGATCTGAGGTCAGGGTCAAGGAAGTCAAGCCAAGTCAGGATGCCAGGGAAACCAGAGAGAGCAGAACCAGTGCCAAGTTTCAGGGGAGATGCCAGATCAGGGTCAGAAAAAAAACAAAGTCAGGAGCCAGGAGAACCAGAAAGCAGTGAATGTGAGGCTTGCCAGAACAGACTGAGGCTGTGTGAAGGCGTGCATGTAGCACAAGGTTGCAGGTGTGCTTATAGGGGGGAGTGGCACTTTTGGCAGGCAATCTCGTTGCAGAGAGCTGTAACAGTTGCATTTGCTAGGGATCAGGGCAGATGTGGCAGCTCAGGTGCTTGGTCCAGCCAGGTGTGCTTGATCAGAGACCCTGACAGTACCAGCTAAGATTATATCTGGATATACCTAAGCCCAGAATGTCTCTTCTACTTCTGTCAGGTGAGAAGACCCTTCACACAACCACCTCCCCATGCACTCTAAGTATGGGCAAGTGACAATTCCATGGAACTGTCTACCTTTTATGGGACTGTATTTAGGGTTTATGGGACAGGTAGCAGTATAGCAGGGACTGACTGGGTGCATCTACATGTTCAGGAATGCACAGTGCCTACTGCACATCAAATTTAGTACTTGCAAAAGGAAATACTTAATAAATGCACAGTAGGCTGCCTTACTGAGCATTAGAGCAATCACACACTTTTTTCGTAACAGTTAAAGCACAGTAAACTAATATTAGTGTGCATTAGCATGGCTTTTGTCATGATGCAGTAATGTGCAGTCAATCAGCGTACAGTGCACTAAGCGTCTTGCGTGCTACATTGGATAGCACTACAGAAGAAAGAGACTTGGGGGTCATCATTGACCACAAGATGAACATGAGCCTGCAATGCGATGCTGCGGCTAATAAAGCGACCAAAACGCTGGCTTGCATCCGTAGATGCTTCTCGAGCAAATCCCGGGACGTCATTCTCCCCTTGTACTCGGCCTTGGTGAGGCCGCAGCTGGAGTACTGCGTCCAGTTTTGGGCCCCACAGTTCAAAAAGGATGTGGAGAAGCTTGAGAGAGTCCAGAGGAGAGCCACACGCATGATCAGAGGCCAGGAAAACAGATCTTACGATGACAGGCTGAGAGACATGGGACTCTTTAGCCTGGAAAAGCGCAGGCTCAGGGGTGATCTGATGGCCACCTATAAGTTTATCAGGGGTGACCACCAGGATCTGGGGGAACATCTGTTCACCAGAGCGCCCCAAGGGATGACGAGGTCGAACGGTCACAAACTCCTGCAAGACCGTTTCAGGCTGGACATAAGGAAGAATTTCTTTACTGTCTGAGCCCCCAAGGTCTGGAACAGTCTGCCAGCGGAGGTGGTTCAAGCACCTACATTGAACACCTTCAAGAGTAAATTGGATGCTTATCTTGCTGGGATCCTATGACCCCAGCGGGGCTGGACTCGAAGATCTCCCGAGGTCCCTTCCAGCCCTGATGTCTATGAAATCTATGAAATATATGGATGTATCCACTTGTGAGGGGGGTCAGTTCGCCGACCGACCGTCTCATTGGGGACCCTGGTAGGAGGGGAATGTGTCGTCCTCACGGCACTCACGCCAGTCTCGCCTGCCACGACTTTGATAGTAACTTAGGGGTTCACAATATTGTGGCGTGTGCAGTTTGGAAACGGCACTGCGTCTCTGCTGGGTCCAGGGGTCCTGAGGGCTCCTCCTCCCCTACACCCTCGCCTGATCCTCCGGGAAAGTGGCCGCCTCTCGGGGCGGGCCACTCGTCAGGATGCTAGTCCCAAAAATGTTCGTAAAGGAAAAAAATACAAAGTTCAACACAAAGTTCCTGGCAGGGATTCACGGGAGCTGGGGTTTGTTTGGCCCCTTGGCTGTCCTCCCCCATATTCTCTATCAGCTGCGGGGCTGACCCCCTTCCTGGATCCGGGCTGGGATCTTCCGCCCTCTCCCAGGGGCCTTCTTCCGCCCCTTAGTCCTCCCGAGAATCACAGGCGCGGTGGTTTCCCCACCTGTGATCGCCCCTGTATTACAGTACTTATGGTACCCGGCTCCTGCCGGGTGCCGTCGCTTCCTGCGGCGTTAAGCCGCTCATCTCTTCGCTGCCAGTTGGCCAGGCCTCCTCACCGCGCCGGGGCTTGCTCCTGCCCCAGTAGGTCCTGCCACATCTCCAGGCAGCTCGCACCCGCTCCAGGGTGTTTCTCCCGACGCCGGCTCTTCCCCAGCTCTCCTCCGGATCTGCCACTCTCGTCTCCGGACCCACCGCTCCTGCCTCCGAATCTGCCGGCCTCCTCTCCAGACCCGCCGCTCTCCCTTTATCCGTCCGGGTAGGCTTTGACCCGGGTGCTTCCGGGTTCCTGGAAGGGGGAAACCTGGGTGCTTGGCCTTCCGCCGGGACCCGGAAGTCGGGCCGGTCCCCGCTGCCGCCGGCGTCGCCCTCGCCCGTGCCCAGCACCTTCTTCACCCCCTTACACCACTGTATTCCATAGTCATTCTCTACAAGCTGGCAGATACCACAGAGGATTTTATAATGGTTGCTACTTCCAGCAGCATTAAATAATAGATTTCTTTAAAAGTGTAATTAATTGAAGGGAACAAGGCCAACTGTAGCCAGGCTCCCAAGCTGCCCAGCCAAAGGAGGAACTATCACAGCTGCATGGTGGGCCACCTTACATAGATTTTTGAAGATGAGAAAGGAGAAGTGTCTTCCCTATAATTCCTCTGGTTCCCAAAGATCAGGAAGCCTCCTCACTCTCACAGACCTCTACAGTACTCTGACCCAATGAATTAGTTATATGACTGCTGACATTTCAGGTTACAAGAGGTACAATTCAAGGACCCAACATGCCTTGCAAACAACAGCACACTTTCCTTGATATCTATCACTGAGCACATCTTCTGTGTTACACTAGGGAGTAGAGCTGTAAAAATACAGCCAACCCACTTGCTGCATGTGTGCTAAATGCCAAGAAGTGTTGTTGTTTTTTGGCACATGCTCATGACATACCTGGTGTCATGCTTTGGCTCTTGGTCTTGGGCGTACTTAGCATAGCTTAAATGGCAGCTACAAAACATTCTTTCAGCGCCTAGTGTGGGCAGAGCAGGAGTGAATGGAAGGGGTATGTGTTCTTTCTTAGCTTAGTCCAGCATGGTATAACACAGTCAATAAGTCATTTGCTATAAAGATATCTTGCTATCTGTGTAGTGGCCAAGATTGGGATTTTTTTTTGTAAAGAAAATGCTCACAGGAAAGGGGATGTTGTTACAAAAAATCTGTTATTTTTTTAAAGGTGCTATAGAAGGCTGGTTGGCAAAGGCTTGCAGTAGACTGCACACTACAGGCTGGAGATGTATGCAGGCTTGTGGGAGACTACAGCCAGATGCAGGCAGTCAGGACAGACTGCAGGCTGCCTAGGAGAACTAGACCAGCTGCAGAGGATAATTAATTGGCCACAGGAAGTTAAAGGCTCCTGTTAAAGGGGGAGGAGACAGGGGGTGGAGACTAAGAAAGGGTGTGGGTGCTGGCGCTTGGCTAGAAATAACAGAACTGAGCCAAGGACTCTCTCAGGGTTTGGTAAGAGACCCAGGCCTGCAAGGCTGGAGGCAGCAGCACCATCATGAGGCTATGACAGGGAACTCACCCAAGGAAGAAGACTGCATTGCAGCACTGAGGGAGCATCACAAAGCCAAAAGCACCTTCTCAGGGACTGGAGAGACTGTGTGTCTCCCCCTCTATGTGCTATATTATGTGTGTTATCGAGTATTGACTGATATAAGAGATTGCCTGTGGGGCACTGGGTGCTGACTGCAGCTGGCTGGAATTTTGACTGGGGTATGCCAGTTCTCCTGCTGGAATTAGAAGCCAGAGGTTCCTGGCTAGAGGGCCTTTCCCTTGACTCAGGGTCAGGCTGATTGCCACATTTGGGATCAAGAAGGAATTTTACTCCATGGTCAGATTGGTATGGACTGCAGGGGTTTTAGCCTTCCTCTGTAGCAGGGGACTTGGTCCTCATCCTTGGATCTCTCAGGTACACTTTAACAACACTTGCATCCACAGCACACTGAGAGTCGTCATCCCCCTGCTTTACCTGAGGCAGATTAGGGTGCTCATGGTGTTTTAGGGCAATATGCCTTGTGGTTGTGTGCCAACGTTGATTGTGTTATTTTAGGAATAAGTTACACAAGCACTTGTATGGGATAAATTAGATAGGGATGATCCTGCCTTGAGCACGGGGCTGGATTAGATGACCTCAAAGGTCCTTTCTAGCCCTACTTTCCCATTATTCTGTGATTCTCAATATTTTCTGGCTAATGCTCTTATCTGCATATTATTATTGGCCCTCATTAACACTGCCTCAAGCTGACTCCGGGATTCTGCAACAGTCAGGCACTGAACAATCAACTTTTAACAAACTCTTAGAACAACTCTAAAAAGCACCGAGGAAAAAATCTACAGCTAGCACCCTGCCAAATTCATGGTAGATAATTACTCCATAACAACTCAAATGGACCCAGGATGCAAATTTCACATCTGGATCTGAATTTAGGTTTCAGGTCATCTCCTTATAATAAACCACTGCACACTTGGCTGGGTAAAACTGCCTATGCAAGTATAAATGTTGCATAGGCACACATTTTCAGTTGTTAACCTGAGAGAGCAGGAGGGGTGGGAGGTTAAGCAGCTTGTCCCCCCACACCCTGCCCCATTGCCTATCCCCTCCCACTACTTGCCCCTCCCTATGCCTGCACCCTATGCCTGAAACCTGCCATCTCCCTGGTGCTTCTACCCCCTTGTTTACCCTCCCATTATTTTCCTCCCACACCAATTACCCTCTCACCCCACTCCAGCTGAAGGCACTCCAGCATCAAGCCCAGTTCAGCCTCAGGGGACAGGGCAAATTTGGCACCACTAATTTACAGAACTGGAAAGAAAAAGGTACATATATATGGCCCTGTGTAGTCTGCAGTATAATACAAGTTCTGTGGCTATAATCCTCTAATTCTCTGGCAAAAACTTATAAATTCTACAGCAGTATTATCTATTGTACTTGTATGAAATGTTCTTCATTTCCAGTCATCTAAACTCCATTCTTGGTATGGACTCCACCACACTCCCACTCCAGCCTGGGGCATGGAGCATGTGCTTGCTCTGGCCCCAGTCCAGCCTGGTAGTCTCAGTGGCAGCTCTAGCCCAGCCAGGCTCAAGAGCTTAGCCAGGGCTACCATCACCACATTAACTGTTGCTGGGTTGGTCTTGGGCCAGAACAAACTCATGGGATTGGGGCTGGAGCTGCAGAGGGGATAAGCAGTAGGGAGAAGGAAGTGGAAGGCAGGTGGGGAAATAGAGGCTGTAGGAGGCAGGGAGAGATGTAGCGGGGGGGCTGAGGCTGTGGGTGGTGGTGGCAGGGATGGGCAGAGAGAGGGCAGTGATGGTGGGGGGCAGGCAGTATCTGTGGCTCTGGCCCTAACCTGAAGCCACGTGTCCCCATGCTGCCTTATACTCAGATCCAAGATGAGAGGCTTTTTACCTGCCATGTTAAATTAAGAATTTACATATACATGATTCAAGTATATATGGTGCTATCATTTGGCAAGTTTGAATAGCATTTGCTTTTTAAAGACTGAATTCATGCAGTGTTTTAACTGTGATACAGTCCACACAGTGAAGTGTAAAACAAGACATTCTGGAGATGCTCAAGTCCCTTTTTAAAAATACAGATCAGTTCCCCATCCAGCTTTAGCTTTCATGGTAGAAGATATGCTGACAGCCCATGTTCTTGTGGACCAGCTGCAATTTGATGCTTTCATGACAGTTCCTATAAAGAGCCTCAGTCTGATTCTCCTCTATATGATTATGTGTTGGTGTAATTCCAGTGCTCTTCCTAATTTATACCAGAGTAATTCAGATCTGAATCAGGCCAACTGACTCTGCCTAAGGAGCAGCGATGTGTTCAGAAGGGAATCCACAGTAGAAACAGAAAATGTCATCAGGCCATAGAAAGAAATAAACAAAATACAAAATGGAGACAAAGTAAAATCAAAGGACTGCATGTTTTAATGAGCAAGTATAACTTACTACCAGCTAGTGGAGGGGTCACAGGAATGTATACACACACAGAATATGAATCATAATACACAGGGAAATGAGCTCATTCAACCCTACAGAACATGTTTTATTGCCAATGAAAAAAATTTGAGACCAAAAATAACTACGTTAAACTACCAGTGTCACCGAGAACAATGAAACCTCTGTTCCAAGTTAAGTGACAATCTAGAAAGTCAACCACATTTCAGGACATATAAAGAATACAATAGAAAATATCTGGAAATGACGCTGAAAATACAGCGGAAAGCAAACCTAGGCTTCAGCGCTACATCACGCTGGGGGTCAGAGCATCTGGCACCTTGCAGGATCTCTCCCTAAACCAAGCACTCACTCTCTCATCTGGTATACTATATTCAATCTTGGGTGACCTTAGATAAAGCAGACAGTGCTGAGCAAATAAAAAAAATCATGGAAAGTCTTCTGAATGAAGAGAGGGTTGGAAGGCTTGGACTGTGTAAAGAAAAGATAGATTATAGCAGAGGGATACAAAACACTAAATAATGTTGTGAAAATAACTGAAGTACCTCTGATTATTCTTTTGTATAATAAAAGACCAAGGGATATAGAGTCATAGAATTATAGAAAATAAGGGTTGGAAGGGACTTCTGGAAGTCATCTAGTCCAACTCCCTGCTCAAAGCTCAACTACTTTTTCTCAGCCAAGGTCTTATCTAGCCAGGTCTTAAAAACATTCAAGGATGGAGATTCCATAACATTCCTGGGCAGCCCGTTGCAGTGCTTTACTACCCTCCTAGCAAGAAAGTTTTTCCTAATATCTAACCTAAACTTCCCTTGCTGCAACTTGAGACTATTGCTCCTTATTCTGTCATCTGCCATCACTGAGAACAGTCTAGCTCCATCCTCTTTGGAACCACCCTTCAAGTAGTAGAAGGTTGCTATTAAATCTCCCCTCAATCTTCTCTTCTCCAGACTAAATAAGCCCAGTTTCCTCAGCCTCTCCTAGTAAGTCATGTGCCCCAGCCTCCTAACTAGTTTTGTTGTCCTTCACTGGACTCTTTTCAATTTGTCCACATACTTTCTGTACTGGGTGCCCCACAACTGGACACAGTACTCCCGATGTGGCCTCACCAGTGCCAAATAGAGGGAAAGAATAATTTCCCTCCATCTGCTGGCAACACTCCTACTAATGCAGCCCAGTATGCTGTTAGCCTTCTTTGCAATGAGAGCACAATGTTGTCTCATATTCAGCTTATTGCCCATTCTATCCCACAGGTCCTTTTGGGCAGAGCTGCAGCTTAGTCAGTCAGTCTCCCTTTTGGTGCATGGGATTGTTTCACCCTAAGTGCATGATTTTACATTTGCCCTTATTGAGCCTCATGAGATTAGTTTTGGTGCAACCCTCAATTTGTTTAGGGCTCTCTGAATCCTAGTCTTACTCTTCAGCATATCTACTACTCCACACTCAGCTTGGTGTCATCTGCAAACTTGCTGAGGGTGCAATCAATCCCATCTTCTAGGTTGTTGATAAAGATATTGAAAAAAATTGGCCCCAGGACCAACTCCTGGGGCAATCCAGTTGATACTAACTGCCTATTAGAAGTCAAGCCATTGATCCTTTGACCCCAATGATCCAGCCAGTTTTCTATTCACCTTACAGTCCCTTCATCCAACCCATATTTCCTTAGCTTGCTTGCAAGAATGCTGTGACAGACCTGATCAAAAGCTTTGTTAAAGTCAAGGTATATCATGTCCACTGCTCTCCCCACATCCACAGAGCCAGTTATCTCACCATAGAAGGAAATTAGGTTGGTCAGGCATGACTTGCACTTGGTGAATCTATGCTGACTGGTCCTAATCACCTTTTCCTCCAAGGGCTTGAAAATCAATTACTTGAGGACCTGCACCATGATTTTTCCATGGAGTGAAGTGAGACCATCTGTAGTTCCATAGATCCTCCTTTTTCCCTTTCTTAAAGATGGGCTCTATATTTGCCCTTTTCCAATCACTCTGGACCTCTCCCAATCTTCATGAGTTTTCAAAGATAATGGCTAGTAGCTCTACAATCAGGTCAACTCACTCCCTCAGCACCCTCAGGTGCATCATGTCTGGCCCCTGGACTTGCACCTGTCCCATTTTTGTAAATAGTCCCTAACCTGTTCTTTTGCTACTGTTAGCTGCACACCTCCCCAAACTGTGCCGCCAGGTGCAGGAGTCTGGGAGCTGACCTCATCTGTGAAAAAAGGCATTGAGTACTTCAACCTCCCCATTCAGTAAGCTAACCATACTTTCTCTGATCTTCCTCTTGTTGCTGACATACTTGTAGAAACCCTCCTTGTTACCCTTCATGTTCCTTGCTAGCTGTAACTCCAATTGCACTTTGGCCTTGATTTCATCCCTGCATGTCTAAAGAATATTCTTATACTCCCCCTAGCCATTTGTCCACGTTTCCACTTGCAAGTTTCCTTTTTGTGTTTTAGCTTATTGAAAAGTTCCCTGCTAAGTCAACCTGGTCTCCTACCATACTTACTAGTTCCTGCACATCTGGATGGTTCATTCCTGTGCTCTCAGTAAGGTTTCTTTAATGTACAGCCAGCTTTCCTGGACTCCTCTCACTCTCAGACTGGCCTCCCAGTGGATCCTGCTCATCAGTTCCCTGAGAGAGTCAACGTCTGCTTTTCTGAAGTCCAGGGTCCTTACTCTGCTGCTCTCCTTCCTTCCCTCCTTCATTTCCTCAGGATCATAAACTTTGATCACCTCGTGATCACTGCTGCCCAGGCTGCCATCCACTTGGAATCATACAGGTGAGAGTCGGAAGGGACTGCAGGAGGTTGTCTAGTCCAACCCCCTGCTCAAAGCACGACCATCCCCAACTATCTCATTCCAGCCAAAGCTCTGTCTAGCCAGGTTTTGAAAACCTCCAAGGATGGAGCTTCCACCATCTCTCTGGGTAACCTGTTCCAGTGCTTTACTATTACACTCCTAGTGAAAAAAATCTTCCTACTATCTAACCTAAACTGCCCTTGCTGCAACTTGAGACTATTGCTCCTTGTTTTGTCATCTGCCACCTCTAAGCACAGTCTGGCCTCCATCCTCTTTCATACCCCCTTCAGGTAGTTGAAGGCTGCTCTTCTACATTCCCCACCAATTCTTCCCTGCTCGTGAGTAGCAGGTCAAGCAGAGTATGGCCTCTAGTTAACCTCTCCAACACTTGAACCAGGAAGTTGTCCCCAACACTCTCCAAAAACTTCCTGGTTTGCCTGTGCACAGCTGTATTGCCCTCCCAGCAGATGTCATGGTGATTCAAGTCCTCCATGAGGACCATGGCTTGTGATTGGGAAACTTGTGCTAGCTGTTTGAAGAAAGCCTCATTCACCTCATCCTCCTGGTCTGGTGGTCTATAGCAGACAACCACCACGACATCACCTGTGTTGCTTTGCCTTTTGAAAGTCTCTGGGTTATGGTCACCAGGCCTATGTCTAGTTTCAATAGGCCTATTTCCAGTTTCAGACTGGAGCTCTGAGCAATCATATGGCTTTTACATATAGCGCTCCTCCTCTTCTCCTCTGCCTGTTCTTCCTGAATAGTTTATACCATCCATGACAATGCTCTGGTCATGTGAGGTATCCCACCAAGTCTCTGTTATTCTAGTCATGTCATAGTGCCATAAGTGTGGACTTCCAAGTCTTCCTGCTTGTTTCCCAGGGTCCATGCATTTGTGTGTAGATGCTGGAGGTAACTAGTCAATTATCAGGATGAATGAGAAGGCCTCCTCTGTTGCCCCCTTCTTCTTATGCTTCCCCCAAGCCACCTGTTTCCCCACACAAGTCATGGCTTTGGTCTCTATCCATCAGTGAAATATTAATCAAAATTTAAAAAACTACCACATATTAACAAATGATAAACAGATATATTTTCATGTACCATGTAAGCCAATAAATCAACATCTAAAAACCATTGACAATTTTATTTTTAGTTATTTCTATCCATTTTTTTTGTATATCTCCTACCTGGTTTTCATTATGACTTGGTTCTATGCCTCTTAACGGTGTCCAACATCCTTTGTAATTTACACAGTTCCTATCCAGCTCTTCCCCCAAAACTAGTGGATAAATTTGTTTGGCAAATTCTCATCCTCTTCTTCTGGCAAAATAGCAAATTAGTAGCAAAATAATTTCCTTGCAGTTTCCAGGTTCCTTTCTACAGTTCAATATTATCATGACTAGTGAACAGCCTCCTGTTTTACCTGTCAATCGTGGTACATTTAAGCTAATACATTATTATTCATAAAGATGAAAGCTATCTATCGTTCATGATCAGTTACAACCTAGGTGATAAAGTTCCCGTTCTTCTTCTTTATCAGTTAATTTGTGTTCTATATAATTCTTCTAATCATTGCTTAAAGGTGAACTGCAAAGCAAGAGCTTCCTCTGTGTGTGACTCTGGATCTGTGTAAAGATAGCCTCATAAATTTAAAGAGTTTTTTTTTTGCTTATTTTTCACTTTGAGAAATAGCAGGATTTGATTTCCCTGTTTTTGTTGGAGAACTCTTCAGAGGACAGGAGGGAGATAACAACATGAGCTTTTTATTCATATTTCAGTAGAAAAACAACATTGCATTCACAGTTTTGAACATGACCTCTGGCCTATTAAAATGCAAAACAAATATGAGGACTCTAGCGTATATCAGCACTGCATTCAGTCTCCTGACTAGCTTTTGTTTCATTATGTTCTCATCAGCCAAGTGGGCTTTAAAATCCCATAAAATACAATATTTTCTTTCATATTTGTTTTGTGCCTTTCATCAGGATGATTCATAAAATATACTGTCTGACAGTAGGTAGAACAACTTCCACCCACAAATCAGCTTCTGGCTATAAAGGGTGCTCAACAACTTGGAATAAAACAGCAGTTCAACACAACTCCTCTCAAGAAATTATTCTTTGACACAATATGGACAAATGCATTTTAAAAGGAACAATCAAATGTACAAATATCAAATTGGAAATGATTGGCTGGACTGCAATACTGCAGAAAAGCATTTGGGAATGGCAAAGATCACAAACTGCGTATGAGTTAACAATTTAATATTGTTGAGAAAAAAGTTAATCACATACTGGGCATGTATTGACAGAAGTGTTACATACAATCACAGAAAATGATTCTTTTACAGTACTGGTGAGGCCTCATCTAGAGTTCCATGTGGACAGCACACTTTGGACACTTTGCCTGAAAGCTTGCAGAAAAAGATATATTTTTGGCCAGTTAATTTCTTAGATTTCATAGATGTTCAGATTTCTTAGTTGGTCTAATAAAAGGTATCATCTGAACCAAGCGTCCTGGAGTTTTTCATTTATTTTTGTCTCAGCCCAACATGGCTACCAAATACATGCCTGAAACATAGAAGATGCTGAATTTTAGCTGTTTTGGATTTAAACTTCATTGCTGAACAACAAGAAAGATTCCTACAGGCCCCTGCCTGTCTGCCATCTGACACCACCAGGGAAAGAATCCTGCCTTATCTGCACATCAAAAAGAAACTCACAAAGACAGTCACATGGACCCAGGGGAACAGACTTCCACCTTCAGCTTCCTCTGTGCAAGAATGAAGTTTATTTTCTACCTATGGGGACTTTTTACTATCTTTAATTTTCCCTGAGCCCGAATGCCTGAAAGCTTGCAGAGAATGATTTTTTTTTGCAATTTCTTAGTCGGTCTAATAAAAGGTATCATCTCTGAACCAAGAGTTCTAGAGTTTTGCATTTTTTTGTCTCAGATCAACACAGCTACCAACTACACCCCTGAAATGCTTTGGACAGCACACTTTAAGACCCCCTCTGCACATTACCATGATTAAAATGATTGCAGCATAAATGACACATGCACTCAATTTAAAATGGTAAACCAACCACAAAGTGGCAAATTAGCCATAAGAGCATTCTATAAATGTAGAACATGTTTATGGCTGATTTGTGTGGTGACTTAAGTTGAACATGTAGCAACCCTGGGGCAGGGGCTGATAATCAGCTGACTGCTGCTTCCATCTCCAGGGCACGGGGCTCTTACACTAGGTCTGGGGGCCAGGGCTGACAGTGAGCTTATTGTTGGTCCCAGCCCTGGAATTGCACTGGGGCCACAGATGACAATCAGTTAGGGATGCACCAAAAAAGATTTTTTGGACAATACCGATGGCTGATTATTAAACAGCTATATTGGCTGATACCGATCCAATTGCCAACATGAAGCATGGCAGCATGGAGAGCAGCATCCAGCCGGTAAGTCTGTGGTAGGGAAGAGGCATGGGGGCGGGGGGCAGATTGAGGCCCCCACAGTGAAGGAGGGAGTGGGGCTGGAACTGGGGTGGGGCAGGTGCTGCCCAGCCGGGGTGGGGCAGTGTAGAGGTGGCTTGTCCAGGGAACACAGGCAGGGTGGGGCGATTCCCAGTGCTGCATACCTCCCCAGGGGAGGCATGGAGGACATGTACCCCCTGGACTTGTGCGTGGGGTGAAGGCGGGCTGCCCACTGCAGGCTTGGGGCCATGACCTGCACCGGCCTCTTCTCAGAGGGGGGCTGGGCCAGGGCTGCACTTGGGATGAGTGGTAGCAGTGCTGGGAAGGCACCTATAGTGAATTCTGGGGTGGCTGCAGGCCACCCCATAGCCACCTCTCCCAGTGCCGCCCCTACCCACCCTGAGCACAGCCCTGGCCCAGCCTCCACACCAGGAAGAGGCTGGTGCAGCCTGCCCTTGCCCTGAGTACAAATCCAGGAGCCACATGCTCCCCATGCCTCCCTCAGGGGTGTGTACAGAAGCAGGATCTACCCTCCCTTCCCCCACAGATGAGCCTGCCTGCGGCTCCATCCCACACCCAACCCCACCCCAGCTGGGCAGCATCTGGCCCAGCCAGCCAGCCAGCTCCCTGTGAGGGCCTCAGCCTGCCACCCCATGCCCTTTCCCCCTGTCACAGAGCACTTAGGTGCCCTGCTCCTTTTAAAGAGGAGAAACTGCTAGGGCCCTAGCAGGGAGAAAGGAGCCCAGCTGCTGGTTGCTAGGGCAACCAGAGTTAACTGGTGACTCACACCTGCCAATGATCAGCTGACCGGAAGGGGCAGGGCCTGGCTTACACTTAAACCCCAGCCAAAGGAGAGGCAGCTGTGCCTGGGCAAGCAAAGGGGAGAAGCCTGACTGCATGAACAACTCCTGATTGCTGTTATGGGGTGGAGAATTCCCCAGTAGGGATTGAATGATGTTATAGCCAAGCAACTTAGATTTTTATGGTATAGCCCAGGGCCTTGTGTTTTGTGTTTGCTGTTTAGAACCAGAGGTTTGGGTGAGGCTATCAGGGGTTGGAGGAGGCCTCATGGGGGCCCACGGCAGCATGGAGATCCCCAGCCCCAGAGAGGAGGGGCAGCGAGAAGCTCCAGAGAGGGGGGGCAGCACTGACAAGCACCCAGTGAGGCACAGAATGAGACGGGGCTATGGAAAACCCAAGCGCCAGTGAGGGTGCGGAGTGAGAAAGGAGCCCCAGATAGCACCCCCTGGCATCGGGGCAGAAACTGGACAGCCTCCCACTTAATTAACATATTCTAATTAATCAATTAAGAACAAGGCGTGGCTGGAAAGAAGGCGGGCAGTTGGCCCATAACCGGTGGGCAGGGTCACCAGTAGATGGACCCCAAAGAGGTGCACCTGTCACACCCCCACAACAGGCTTACTGGCCAGATGCTGCTCTCCAAGCTGCCAGGCTGATTCCTGGTCATGTGTATGCTACAGCTGCATGCATGCACATTACATTTATCAGTGACATAACTGGCCACATCAGCCAAAAAAGCCGATAATGTCAATTTTCCTTTTACCAGTGCCAATACAATATGGACTGATATATTGGTGCACTTCTACAATCAGCTGATTGTAAATGCTTGGCCTAGCTCCAGCCTGCACTGATGCTGGTTGGAGGCCCTGGTGGAGTCTCAGGGCTGAAGCTGACAAGCAGCTGATTGCCAGCCCTGGACCTGTGGGCACCTGACTGAACTTGCTGGTGCAGGAGAAGTCTGGGATTGTGACCCCTGGCTCTCCTTGCACTGGCAAACAGAAAGAATACAACTGGGATCTGATCTTTAATCCCAAAATCACATCTGCCATGAATGGATGGCATGGCAAGAGGCATGAGTGTTAGGATCAGAACCCATGGTGTCTGTATTTAAAAAATATATATATTAAAAAAGAAAAGTGTGCCAGAGGCCTAAAAAAGAAGTAAAAACAATTGGCAAAATAGCAACAAAAATACTTAGAGGTCCTGAAGCATGACATATGAGCAAAAGGTTGGGAGAAACGGGATTGTTTACTTTAGAGAAAACTGAGAGGGGACTTGATATTGGTGTACAAATACTTGAAGGGATGCAAATTACTCCTGGTCAGGCTAGGCAGCAGGAGGCCACAGGGGGCAGGGAGAGCTGTCTGGGCTCAGTGGGATGATGCCTACCAGTCCTGTGGAGCTCAGGATGGGTTCTGATCTCCACATGGCTGGGAGACAGCTGTCTGGCAACTGGGACAGCTCTTCTCACCCCACGGAGATCAGGACCATCCCCCATGTCTCCTGCCAGCCTGGGAGTGGCACTTGGGGAAGCCTGGAGCTCCCCCTGGCTGCTGCAGAGTGGGGCAGAGGAGGGCAGAAATAGCCTTAGACTGAACTGCTCCTGACATACGCTCAGATGTGTGCAGGGATGCAGTTTAATGCACTTGAATTCTCAGCGCAGAAAATTCAGGCGCGTTAATTGCACATATAAGTGTACCCATTAAAACTGGATCCACATTTTGTAAATGGGTCCTATCTTTAGAACGGACAAAATCAACCTTCTGCATGTACCTAACTGCTTCACTTTGGCTTACCTGAAATCCAGATCTTACTAACCCCTTCATTATTTCTAATGTCTGAGACCAGGTATTGGCAGGCATGCAATGGCTGCTACAAATACTCACATAGAAACAAACACAGAGATCTAACTGACTGCACTGTGGTAGCCAATTTTGAAAGTGCTAGTGTTCAGAAGACAGATAAGGTTCTTTGGGTAAATCTGATATCCTTTATTAAACCAACTCAAAAATTGGAAAAATTCTTCGTAGCAAGCTTTTGGGTTTAAATACCCTTCATCAGGCTGAGGAAGCATCTGCAGTT
>NW_017728947.1:87226088-87244235 GCF_001723895.1 Crocodylus porosus | reverse complement strand
AACAAAGAGAGAGTGATACCTTAGTACAAAGAGCCTTTGGTAGTTTTCCCTTCAATTTCCAACCCCCCTTCCCTCTCCCATTAAGGAGACAAGGAGGGCTAGCAGCTGTGTTTTTCTAAATCTGCTATTGATAATGTATTTTTAATAAAATTTCTAACACTGTGAGGAAATTCTTTTTCCTCCCCCACACGCAAGGAAGGGAACATTTAAAACAGGCTTGTCCAACATGCGGCCTGCGGGCTGCCATGAGGCCCACCAAGATGTTTTCTGTGGCCCGCGGTGCTGTGATGGGAAACGGTTCCCATCCTGTCCCTCCCCCAGCATCTTCCTGATGGCTGCTGAAGGGCTGGGGAAGGGACAAGGTTGCCGATGTGGTGCGTGTGGGAAGAGGAGTAGCCATGTGCTGCTGGGGACAGAATGAGCCCAGCCGGAGCGGCAGGGGCTCAACTGCACTTCCCCACTGCCTGCGCCGGTCAGTCCTGAGCCGCACACGGCTCTGCCGCTGCCTCTGCTGGCTGGTGCTGACCCGGGCGGGTCTGTCCCTTCCGGAGCAGCACGCAGCTGAAGCCGGATTCCCACGTGCTGCTGGGGATGGGAGGAGCCTGGCCAGGTCGGCACTGGCCAGCAGAAGCTGCAGTGGAGCCGTGTGCTGCTCGGGACTGACGGGCGCAGGCAGGGGGAAAATGCAGCTCAGCCTCTACTGCTCCGGCCGGGTTTGTCCCATCCCAAGTGGCACACGGCTCTGCTGCTGCTTCTGCAGGCCGTTGCAGACCCGGCCAGCCTCCTCCCATCCCCAGCAGCTCGTGGGAACCCAGCTTCAGCCATCCAGATGGGACGGACCCAGCTGGGTCAGCACCAGCCAGGAAAAGTGGCGTGCGGCTGAAGCAGCATAGACAAGAAACTGAGATATCACATTGTTCTGTTTCCCACGGAAATTCTTGCCCATGTCAACATGCTTCTTTTGAGGGATAATAGATAGTATCTGACAAATTTCCGAAGTATAGATACAGATGACTTCCTGTCAGGTTAAGACACCCACCTTTAACTAATGGCATGTGGAGCTTGAAATTGTTCAGCATTGGAACAAGCAACCTCTGTGAATTGGAGTCAAAGCTGCAATGAATTCTCAGATCCTAGTGTGACAGTTAAGTCTATAAGCACTGTGAAATATGTGTATAACTATTACCATGGTCTTTCCTGATGCACCAGGCTAATAGTGATTTCACTGCTATAGCTACTGCATCAGGGACAGAAGCAAAATCCCGGAGATGTGTACTGATATTCCAAAATGGAGCTTCCATTGTCACTCGAGATCACCCAATGAAGCCCAGCACCAAAGATACAGCATTCTAATAATGGTTCAGTGCCTTTTCGGCAGGTTTAATTCTCCTGTTCAATGTGCATTACTTCAATGTACATTATTTTATATTTGTGTGTATAAGTAATACACACACACATACTCATGCACACACACAAGCAAATATGTTGCACTAAACATTTTTCTTCCAGAAATCTGGCAGTGGAGGGTAGCAAATACTACTGTCATTATGCCCCAGCTGCCAAATTTCCAGACCCGTGGGGAGACTCATGGGTCAGATGACATGGCCTCACAAGTTGGAGATTGAGCACCACTGATTTAACTAATACAATCACAATAAAGTTTCAGGGGGGAAAAAGTCAAAGGTCTGCTCAAACCAAGCAGCAAGTTGGGGTAGTGCAGTTACAGCAAGATGATTTATGCAGCCAGAAGCACTCAATGAAATCACATAGCTAGCATCACATCCAGCCCAGATAACCAGGTACCTACTTACTCCCCAGGTGTTCAGGTCTGCCACCTTTTGTATAGATCCAGAGCAAGGCTTGAGTACCTCTGGAACCACAGGGAGACATCTTAATTGTTCTGCCATCTCAATCCACTAATAAGGTTTCAATATAGTCAAATCAAGATTAATTTGTACGCTATGCATTGATGACTTTTATGTTGCAATATCAGTCATAACCTTAACCACTCCTCTGTGGACAGCTTAGCATTAGAGGTGTGCAGAGATTTAATCTGAAACATGAACACCTAAAACAAATCAAGTTTTGTTGTATTTGCATTCATCCAGAATCATCTGTGTTCTCATTTGCACACGGTGCTTTCTCTAAGGGTGGAAACAGATTTTGCCTTTCATCACCTTTGTTCTGCCTTAAAAATGTTAATGGTGGCACAAAGTGACAACAAATACACACCCATACCTCTTGTCACAGCACAACAAAAGGTAGCAATAAATTGTGCTGCTCTATTGTGGTGGATGTCTCTTTATTTCATCGCAGGAGTGTGTAGTCAACAATAGCTGCCCAAGCTCTCTAACTGCCCCAGACAGGGGCTTGTGGGACCCAGTCTTGCACATCCTGGGAACTTCTGCAAAGGACCAGGCCCCGCAAGCCTTGGGAATGCCTGCCTAACTTTATCTGCTTCCAGAAATTTGCCTCTGGCAATTTGGGTTCCCCACTTCCACAGACTCATCCCAGAGATTGCTGGGGGCATGACTCTGGAAGTGGGGAACCCCAAGTTCTCCCGCTTCCAGAGACATACCCTAGAGATCCTGGGGGCACATTCTGCAAGTAGGAGAAGATGGGACACTCAGGTGCCAAACTGGCTCTGGCATGGTCTCAGGGCTGAGGCGACCAATCAGTTGATTGGTGGCCCAGCCTCAGGACTGCACTGGAGTGTGGGATTTCCTCTGGTGCAGTACCAGAGGTGAGACTGTCAAGCAACTGATCGGCAGCCCCCGCTCCAGGATTGCACTTGAGTGTCCCAGCTTTTCCCACGTCCAGAAACACACCCCTGGGATTTCTGGGTGTGCATCTCTGGAAGCAGGGAACACGTTGCTCATTGTCCTGCAAGATCAATGGGCAGGACAACAGCTAATGTGTTTTGTCCAATGTAGCAGATCAGCTGTGCTGGCATGAATCCTGGAACAGCTGTTCCATGTCATTTGGTAATATCTATTTCTAGCCTAATAAGAAGATCCCTAATCTGATTTCATTCTAATTTGACTCCACAAGGCTACAAACCAACTTTCTTCTATGTCTTTGATTCCAGACTCATCAGACTAACTGCAAACCAACTTTCCTTTAGGTCCTTGATACTGGACTTATCAGACTAAGTGTTTTAATGATACTGTGCCACTTTTACCAGAGGCTCTGTTTTTATTAAACAGCAAGAATTTCAGAGCAAGGCAAGGATATTATTAAAAATGTTAAAAAACACCTTTTACGTAACAGAGTTCTTACAGAAAATAATCATTCTTTGCTATTTTGTCTACACAGTTAAGTTAGAAGGGGGGATGAGAACAATAGAGTACTGTTTAAATATCATCATACCACCACATGAGTTAAAGTTCATACGGGAGTTTATATTTTTGAAAAAAAAATGTTGTAGAAGCCCTTTTAAAAATAGATTGAAATTTCTCAGTCTAATGAAGAAGCTGAAACGAACAGAAATAATTTCTGAGGACAAAACCTCTAATGGTAAAGAATGGGACATTGTCTATAGAAATAAATCCTAGGCCTAAAATCTAGAGTGCGTTTGACAGCTCTCTGGAATGGGATGTCTGATTCTAGGACCCTGTGTGGTGCTACAGAGCTACTCGGCTGACTCGTGTTGGAACCTAGAGGTGGCAGGTCAAATTAGATACAATATCATATAATGAAAGGATCTGTGTGCCACAGATCCTGTAATAGTTCAGGCTCAATTTTGTTCGCTTTTCTTAAAGTTAAGAATAAAGAAAAATCTGAGAAAGGAGCAGTTTTATACACCAATCCAAATAGCTTGTAATGTATTGAGACTGGGGCAGTCTCAGCCTACATGATTCCTATTTTAATAAGGGTCATAGAATTACAGGACCTCAAGTGATCTGATCCTTCTCATCAGAGCTAATGTCTAGCCAATTATCTCCCATTCTGTATGTGTGCATTTAGTTTTTCTTCCCTTGCTATAGCACCTTACATTTCTTTCTTTTCTTTTTTTATAAAAAAGTCATATATTAATGACTCCAACTTACAAAGTAACTAATGTAACATTTAAAAATACATCCAATCCCCTAAAATACATGTAAAAGCAAGTATTTATTTTCCAACAACATAGCTCTCTTAATTCACATCAGCGTTTACAGAGGAGTCCTGTGTTCTTTTCTCTTCTTCCTTTTCAGTCACTGGCTCAGTTCCTTTTTATTTTGAACGATGTTAAGCTTTTATATTTTTTCATCTTACATGTAATAACCTGCTTAATAATTAACACCTTATATTTCTGTTGAATACTATTTTACTGTCTGTAGACCAGCTCCCCAATTGATTAAAATCCTTTTGAATTCTAATCCCCTCCTCCAAAGTGTTGTAAACCCTCCCGCTATTATGGCACATGTAAACTTGATCAAGCACGTTTCTACCTGTAGTCATGTCTTGAATACAAGAAGCTGACCCACAACAGACACCTACAGAACCCCACCTGAATTTTGACATCAAACCATTTATAATTACTCTTTGCTTGCTGTTTATTACTTAATGAACTACATATCCATCTAACTATGTAGCCCACATTTCTCTAGTTTACTTACAAGCATGTTATGTAGGATTGTGTCATGCACCTTACTAAAGCCCAATCTATTGTATTCCTCTCATGCACTACTTGGCTTATCTCTTCAAATAAGGAAATAAAGTTGGTTTGGCATTTGTTCTTAGCAAATACATACTGACTGTTATTGATCACTCTTTCCTTCGCTAGATGTTGAAAGTTTTAATGAAAGTTTTATAATTTGTTCAAAAGGCAATCAGGACACATAGTAGAGATGATATCTTTTATTAGACTAACAAGATTTTTGCAAAAAAAAATCTTTAATTGCAAGCTTTCGGGCACAAACACCCTTCAGCAGGCACTGGAGAAAAGATTGTAAAAGTTCTTCTGGGTAGAAATGATTCAGTATGATTCAAAAGATAATTTGTTCAAGTAATTTCCAAAGTATTAGAGTCAGGTGGCTGGTCTGGAATACCTCAGGTCCTTCTTTTCCCATTTTTAAAGATGAACACTGACGTTAGCTTGCCTCTAGTCCTCTGGGACATTGCCCGTCGTCTGTGATTTTGCAAATAGTATTGCCAGTGGTTCTGAGAAGCCTTCAGCCAGTTACACTAACAGCCCATAATGAATTCCATCAGGCCCTGCCAACTTCATTCAAGTTCAGTCCAAACTAAAGTGTACTCATGGGCTGAAGCCTGAAGTCAGACAAACTCAAACAGGAAATAAGAAACAGTTTAATAATAACTGACAGCAATTAACCACTTGTGATGATTATGTGGTTGTACTGTTTGTTTTGATGTTCCATGTTTAAAATGTTTTCTTTGGATAGTTTCTTGTTCTGGCAGAGAAAGGTTTAATGGTTGAACTGTAGCGAGGCTGGGTGTGGGCTGGCTCATGGCACTCTGCCCTCTGGATGTTGCTTGGAAGGGACTGTTTCCTGAGGACATGGCTCTTTCTAGAAGCTGAGGGGAGGCAATATAAGCCGGGGAATGTGGATGAGGTCAACTGACTTGGTAGCTCATTATAATCTACCAGATTCCTGTTCACCTCACAGGAGTTACTGACCCTCTCTTTTTAATGGTCTTGATGTTCCATTAATCAAGCTATTCCTTTTTTTGGCATTTTTTGCTGTCTGTTCCTGGTTACTCTTCTCCCATCTCACAGCCCAGAAAACTGCTTTTAGCTTTTTTCCAAAATCCTACATCCACCCATAGACTCCAGTCTTCAGCACTAGTTACAGTTTCAGATTTGGGCTGGGCAGGAAAGGGAGGGTGAGTAGTTGACAGGCTCTGTCCCTGCTCTCTTCAGCCCTAACTCTAGAAAATCTTTTTTTCCCCCTCTCATTCTGCCTAACCAGAAACAAAGTATGCATCTTATCTGGGGACAGATCATCATTTTAGGTTTTACTTGTAATTCAAATACTTGCAGACAAAAGAAATATTTAAAGCTCTGATCTTATGAAGACTTATTCACTGTAGGTATGTTTACATGTGTGCCTGACTGTGCAGTAACCACCAGTACTGTGCAGCCTCAGCGCCGCACGGGTCTTTTCCCATCCTAGTGCACAGTAGCAGTGGCATCATGGTTTGTGCCCACTGACGCTACATTGCCATAGCAATGAGCTATGTCGCTGTAACTTGTTGCTACAGTGACATAGTCTCATGTAGACACACCCTGTATGTAGCCTATTAAGTCCTACAATTTGAAAGAGCCTACTCAGCAGACAAAGTTAAGCACCCGAGTATGTTTTGCAGGGTTGTGGCCTACACTGATAGCCCTCTCAAACAGGAATGTTGACAAAGGCCTTGGCAGGACAGCTCTGTAGAGATGTGATAGTTGTGGGGTTTTTTAAACCATTCTTTGCAACTCTGGTTACTGGAGCACAGAAAAACAGTAGTTGTGACAAACCAGTTAATAACTGCCGACTATCACAGCCAGGAAAGCGGTACATACAAAACAAAGGTGAGTCTAAAGAGAAAATTATGGTTCCCTCAAGCCAAAATCCCAAAAACAACAAAGTAAAACTATATCTCTGTCACCTGATTTATCCTTGTACCTCCCCACTGCTGGATGGTATGATGTTACCAGCTGCAGAAATTGGTTGCTATGCTGCCAGTTAGGCCACAAACTTTTCCTGGACATAATTTATGCTGCCCTGTGTGGCTGGTTACTGAACTGAAGGTAGCCAGAACTTCAAGTGACCATTTCCATGACATACCTGGATAAGATTCCAGGGCAGACTCCTGACTTCATGTCTGCTAGTTACAATGAGAAATTCACCCATCCCATTCAATGTTCCCTCTAAGGTGTAGCGATCCATGAGCACCTCGCTTCAGTCCCTGAGTGCATCGCTTTGGTCCATGAGTGCGCTGCTTCAGTCCATTCCTGAATTGGTCCTGCTTCCCCCTTTAATATTACACTGTGTACCAGATGCATTCTTTCATATTTGTCTCAGTCTATTACCTTTTTAGATGTTTTTCTTTAAAGGCCCAATCCTGCTTTTAATTTGCATTGTTGTAAATAATAGAAGAAACTAGCTGTAATACCCACATGCTACCTTGTAATCATGTCGATGTGGCCAGGATTAAGATTTAATTAATACTTAAATATGGGCAAGCATTTGAGTTCTCTGTCTTCAGTTACTAAAGAGCTGACTTTGTCTCTAGTACCTTTGTTACATGAAGTGTGTGTACCTCCCTGTCATGTCTCTTGGACCCACATACAGGCTGCGCTCTGCCTGCTCCCCACCTCTGCACCTCACTGCAGCCTTTGAAAGTGGCGTGGTGCCATGTGCACTCCTCCGCTGGGCAGATCAGGCAGTGAGGCACATGGCATCGCTTTCAAAGGCTGCGGTGATGTGCAGAGGTGGGGAGCAGAGCGCAGAAGACCTGTGGGACTGCCGGGCTTTGGTGTGGGAGCTGTGGGGCTTGCAGCACAGGGACGAAAGCTAAGATTAGGGTGAAGCTGGCAGGGCATGGGGCGAAGCTTGCCTGAAGGGGCTGGGGACTGGAGCAGTTCCCTGGAGCCAGTGGAGCCCATGCGGTGCCCACCTTGGTCCCCACCTTGGGGAGGAGCTGCTGCCTGCTCCACGCTGCAGGCATGGAGGAGGAAGGAGTGGAGGCGATGACTGCCCACTGATCAGTGGCCCAGACCCTCATGGGCTGCTTCAGCCAGGGCTGCACCCTCCCTCCCTGTGGGAATGCCGGTGAGATGCAAAGTGGAGCAGAGCAGCCCGTGCCAGCCCCGGTGCGCGGCGTTAAAAAGTTACTGTGTGGCAACATTTTTTATTGTGCGCGGCTGTGCACGTGCGCAGCTTAGAGGGAACCTTGATCCCATCACATGTAGAAGATAAATGTTCCAGGTCAATCCTGGAATATAATTGCTATTTCTCTTCTCATGACGTTTTTTTTTTCTCTCATTCAACTGAACCCCACTGAACAAAGCAGCCTACTTACAACAATGTGGAGCAGTATCATAGCCCAAATATTCTGTGGAAGAGCCTGGTCCTATATCAACTTCCCACCTTTGCCTTAGGAAAACAGGATTTTTCAAAGGAAGCTGCACATGGCAAAACCTCATCCCATCAGCCCCTTAGCTCTGCCAAGGGAGGACTCATATGAAGACACTATGTTTCATTTGATTCCCTCTAGAGTCTAGAGAAGTTATGATTACAATTTTATTCTTCCTGGTCCGTAGCAGCAATCTTCAGCTGAGACAACTCTTGGTTGAAGGGCAGTAACAAAGCTTCAGTCAGACATACACTGTCATAAAACATAAATCTGAATGGTCACAAACAAAGAATTACATCCTCATGGATAGCTAGAAATCACTGAGAACAATTCTCTAAATAAATAAAAGATGTATGATCCCTGGGTATTTAGCAATGACCAGGGATTGTCCTATCTCTATTAGACATCACATACTTCACTGAACATTGAAAGAAATTCTGGCACACCACTCAGATCCTACGAATCATTTAGAGTCCCTGAGTAGACCATTTCTTTGTACACTATGTGTCTGTACTAGGAAGAAACTTCAGGGTTTCTTATCATTTCTGTTATCTCTGTTTCTGGCTGAAATCAAATTAACGATTTTAGGAAACAAAAACAAGCCCATACAATCTGTCCTACAGAGTTAACTTTGCAACACTTATACCTGCCTCTGATGGGTATATCACCCTCTTTTACTCTGACAAGTTTTGTATGATCCCATAGAGAGTTAGTCATTTTCTTTGCCTTTAATGAGACTACAAAATTGTCCCACTCTGAAAGGCCAAGTGCTAAAAATCAAACTACCGTTGAAGAATCAATGGCTTCTTTTGAAATTTCAAAGTTTCTTTCCAATCTTTTGAAACAGCTGTTAATCTTGCATCTAAAAAGTTACATTTGATATAATTGGGGCTTTAACAAGCTATAGGCCCTTTGATCATCTCCTAATTAGTGAACTGATGACAACCGATGTTTACATATAGCACAAGGCATATTGTTAAAGCATGTCATATTCACTTCAGTTGATTCTCTTGAGTATTACCACAAAGTTGGCATCTGGAATATTTTCTACTTTCCCAGCCTCTACTTGGTGCATTAATCCTTCGGTTATTCCTTTTCAAGAAGTGAGTGTTGTTAGTGAATATTGACTCTGGGGGTATTTGATAACAATCTTCACATACCTGTTGGGGAATAATAAAAAGAATCAAGATTTCTCTAAGGCCATATGGGACAGGACAAGGAACAATAGTGTCAAAACTTCTGGAAAAGAAACTTTAAGGGCTGAGCCAAGTAGCCAACAGGTGCTTGATTGTGGCAGCCATTTTAGATCTCTGGCCACCTATATAAACAGACCAGTTTGCTGCTGGCAGGCCAGGTAGTAACATGGTCTGCCTGCAAGGCTGAATGCAACATCCTGGAGGTAAGGGCAGGAGCTGTAGGGGATGATTTGGAGGCTCCTGGTCCTGGGCACGACCTAAAACTGCACCCTGATGGCAGTGAGTGGCCCGGTGGGACTACCAGTGGCATAGGAGTCCCCAGGAAATAGCAAGCCAGTTACCAAAAGCCCACATCAAAAGCATCCAGGAATGACTTGAAGCCAAAAAGGAGGCATACGCCCAATGGAAGGGAGGGACCATCACCAAGGAGGATTATACCTCCATTGCTTGAGATTGTAGGAGGGCTGTTAGGCAGGCTAAGGCAGAGATGGAACTGGGACTAGCGACCTGGATCAAGATAACAAGACGTCCTTTTTTAAATACATAGGGGGTAAAAAGAAGGTACCAAGTAATGTGGGGCTTCTGCAGGACATGCTTGATAATCTGGTGGTAGCACCAGATGACAAAACTAATCTCTTTAACAGATTCTTTGCTTCCATTTCCCTGAGCAGGGACAGGGACATTTCCACCCCCCACTGGGATTCTGGACAGACCCAGGGGATGCGCAGCCAGGTCCAGGGTCAGTGAGGACCTAGTCAGGGAAATTCTGGAGGGACTTGATGTGTTCAAATCAGCAGGTCCAGATATTCTCCACCACGGAGTGCTGAGGGAATTAGCAGAGGTCATTGAGGGACCCTTGGCACAGCTTTACAAGCACTTATGGTGCTCTGGCAAGGTGCCAGAGGACTGGAAGAGGGCCAGTGTGGTCCCCATTTTCAAAAAAGGGAGGAAGGAGAACCCAGGAACATATAGGCATGTTAGCCTTACCTCAGTCCTGGGGAAGCTCTTTGACAAAATTATCCAGGAGCTTATCTGCAAGGGGCCAGCAGGGGAGATTATGCTTAGGGGCAATCAACATGGGTTCATTACAGGCAGGTCCTGTCAGACCAACCTGGTTGCCTTCTATGACCAGGTCACAAAATCCTTGGATGCAGGTGTCACAGTGGACGTAGTCTTTCTGGACTTTAGGAAGGCCTTCAACACTGTCTCTCACCCCATCTTCATTAAAAAAATTAGGTGACAGTGGTGTTGATGCCTACCCAATCAGATGGGTTGCAAATTGGCTGGAGGGACGCACCCAGAGAGTGGTGGTGAATGGATCATTTTCAACCTGGAGGGATGTGGGCAGTGGGGTTCCCCAGGGCTCGATCCTCGGGCCCACGCTGTTCAACATCTTCATAGGGAACTTGGACGAGGGGGTGAAAAGCACCTTGTTCAAGTTCTCAGATGACACTAAGATGTGGGGAGAATGAGCACACTAGAAAAGAGGGACAGGCTGCAACTAGATCTGGACAGGTTACAGGGGTGGGCAGATGAGACTAGGATGCATTTCAACATGTACAGGTACAAGGTAGTGCAACTGGGGCGGAAGAACCAGCAGCATACCTACAGGCTGGGGAACTCCCTTCTTGTCAGCACAGAGGCAGAAAAGGATCTTGGAGTCGCTATTGATTCCAAGATGAAGACGGGCCACAAATGTGGGGACGCGGTCAGGAAGGCTAACCGCACTTTGTCATGCATCCATAGATGCATCACGAGCAGGTCCAGGGAGGTGATCCTCCCCCTCTGTGCAACACTGGTCAGACCACAGTTGGAGTACTGTGTCCAGTTCTGGGTGCCACACTTCAGGAGGGACGTGGACAACATCGAGAGGGTCCAGAGGAGGAACACCCACATGATCAGGGGGCAGCAGCGTAGGCCCTATGAGGAGAGGCTATGGGACCTGAACCTGTTCAGCCTCCATAAAAGGCTGAGAGGGGACCTGGTGGCTGCCTATAAACTTGCCAAGGGGGACCAGCAAGCAATGGGAGGGTCCCTGTTCCCCCAAGCACTACCGGGAGTAACAAGGAATAGCGGCAATAAGTTGACTGAGAGTAGTTTCAGGTTAGACATCAGGAGGGACTACTTCACAGTCAGGGCAGCTAGGAGCTAGAACCTACTTCAAAGGGAAGTGGTGCTCACCCCAACCCTGGGGGTCTTCAAAAGGAGGCTAGACAATCACCTAGCCAGGGTTGTTTTACCCAGCATCCTTTCCTGCCCGTGGCAGGGGGTTGGACTTGATGATCTGCTTAGGTCCCTTCTGATCCTACCAACTATGAAACCACCCTGGTGAAAAGTGGGTTGGAGCACCTTAATAACCCCAGCTCCCACAACTGGGTGGGTTACCCCATACTAGGGCCAAGAAGGTGGACCCAGGTTAGAGAGTGGACTATAGACTCAGAAGCCTGACTTGGAATACCCTCAACTGGTCAATGCTGGAGCCAGGACCAGAATGGTCAAAAGGGCCAGGGGCTCACCATGAGGGATGCCCAGAGCTGAGGGTCTGGGGTTTCTGACTGGCCTTGGTTTTTGCCAGGGCCTATGTGGCAAAAGGTCCCAGGGGGACCACACCCAAGAGAGGAAAGAGTTCAGAGAGCTAGGCAGCCCCGAATGAAGGTGGAGCAGGTTGCCTGATCAGAGGGATCTGGTTGGAGTCCAGATTGGAGGATTCTGGGACCCAGTGTGGGGCCAGTGATGATAAGAACAGTGGATGCCATCTGTGAGGCTTGGGCTGCAGTGCAGGGGAGGAATGGAGCTGCAGATAGTGCCCCCTGGCATAGGGGCAAGAAATGGGCAGCCTCCTGCCTAATTAATATAATAATTATATATCAAGGAGTGCCAGATGAGAAGGCGGACAGTTGGCCCAGAAACAGGTGGGAGGGCCATTAGTAGACTGGCCCTGAGGAAGCCCCCTGTTATACAGCCAAAACATTTTCTATGGCTATTGCTAGTATCACAAAAAAAAAAAAATTGGTGGAGGAAACTGGACAAGCATGCAATATGCAGAAGACACAAAGCTGTACTCATTCTGCCTCACCTTCAACCATAGCACTAGCACCAGAATAGCCCTTTGCTTTGATTAGACTGGTTTATAGATGAAGAATGCCTATTAAAAACTGAACAAAAGCAAGACAGAGCTGATACTGGGGACAGTTTTTTAAATAATTTGCAGCCATAGTGCAGTTTCCTTTGGTTAAAGGTACAAACCATCAAGTGTTTAATTCAATTTGTAATGTAGGAGCACTCTTGGGCTCCTCAGTGACCCAAGCTCTCGCATAGCATCATCTATGCATAATGTTTTCAAGCATCTCTGGCCGGTTAAGGGCCTCTGCTACATCCTCATAAATGATGACCTGACCTATGTTATTCATGCATTATTCATGCGTTAGTCGCTCCTCCACTGGACTACATTCCAACAAGGCCAGGGCACATCCTCAGCAACAATGGGCTACTGTGATCATATCACACCTGTTCTCCACTCTCAACACTAACTTCCCTTAAAATACTAAAGCAAGTCTCAGGATATTCCACGGCATGGGCCCAAAATATCTAAAAGGCTGCCTACAGAAATGAAACAATGACTGTAGATTGATAGCTTCATCTCTATGGCAGAATGGAGTGCTGTATATGCTGTACAGCTAAGTGAGCTGTCTCGGGGGCTAGTCTGAAACCGTAGAATAAAGGTTCCCATGATCTAAAGACCATCAACCTCACCACTTTTTACAGTAAGTATATGATATATGTCTTTTACCTCGCCTTCTCTAACAGAAACACATGCACACGTGTATATGTATGCCAAACATTCCTACCAAAAGATTCTACTGAATGCACTTCTTTGCCTGACATGGGACAGAACAACATATAGCACTGGATGTCAGGTCTGCAGTCTTAAACTGAGGGTCTCAGCCTAACCAGTACACCTGTGTACCCAACCCTGCCACCCTGATGCTGCTCCCAGACCATAGATGGGGCTTGCCTAAAGACCCCAGCAGACCCCAGAGACTCCACCCACTCCCAGATAACTGAGTGGCTTCACTTCCACTGTTTAAGACAAGGTTTCATTCATAGATTGCGAGGCTGGAAGGGACCTCAGAAGATCATCGAGTCCAGCCCCCTGCACCAGGCAGGAAAGGCAACTGGAGTTAGGTGACCCCAGCACAGTGACTGCCCAGTCTCCTCTTGAAAATGTCCAGGGTAGGCGATTGCACCACCTCTGGAGGGAGCCTATTCCACAATCTGGACACCATAGCTGTGAAGAAGTTTTTCCTAATGTTGAATTTAAAATAGTCTTCTAGGAGTTTATGACCATTACTTCTGATTTTCCTTAACAACACCCTGATGAACAGTTGTTCACTGAGCCCTTGATGTATACCGTTGATGTAGCAGTAAGTTGCTATCAAGTCCCCTCTCAGCTTTCTCTTTTTCAGGCTGAAGAGTCCCCTCAGCCTTTCCTCATATGGCTTGCCATACAAGTCTCTGATCATATAGATGGCCCTTCTCTGGACTCTGTCAAGCTTTACTATACGTTTGCTGAAGTGTGGCGCCCAGTACTAGATGCAATACTCCAGTTGCGGTCTCACCAATGCCGAGTAGCGTGGAAGAATCACTTTCCCTAGTTTTGCTGGAGATGCATCGACTGATGCATTCCAGGGTATTATTTGCCCTGTTGGCTGCAGTGTCACGCTGCTGGCTTATATTCATACTGCGGTCTGTTCTTACCCCCAGGTCCCTTTCGGTCATTGTGCTGGTCAGTTTGGCATTGCCAAGCCTGTAGGTGTGTAGGAGTTTTTTTGTCCCCAGATGGAGCACTTTACATTCCTCGACACTGAACTTCATTTGATTCCAATCCAGCCAACTTGCCAGCCTGTCTACGTCCGCCTGTATCTGCAGGCTATCTTCAAGCATGATCACACTTCCCCGTAACTTGGTGTTGTCTGTGAACTTGACCAGTGAACTCTTCACCCCTGCATCTAAATCACTGGTAAGTATGTTGAAAAGCACTGGACTGAGCCCTGAGGGACGCCACTGGCCACTTTTGGCTAAGACAACACCGATCCATTCATTAGAACTCTCTGGGTCCTACCCCACGACTTGCTCCCTACCCACCTAACTGTCTCCCGGTTAAGCCCACAGACGTCCAATTTACTCATGAAGTCAGGGAAAAGGAAGCATCTGGGCAATAAGGTTCTTTCTGATTCTAGATTGCACTCTGCTAACCTGCTTGCCTCTTGACTTCCTGGTTTGCTGACCCAGCTTGCCCCTGGGTTCTGCTTGCCCTCTTCAACTCCAGCTTTTGCCCATCTGGTAACCTTGATCCCTGCTTGGCCCCTAGTTCTGGCTGCCCGTGTCTTGGCACTGACATCGTGACTTCATGTATGACAGTGGCCCTCAAAATTATAGCACTACAAAAACATCAACAGGTACAGGCAGCCACATGTTAAAGCCCCCCCTGGGTGGAGCATGACAAATGCCCCATAGTCAACCCCTGCCACTGCTGCAGCTTCCCTGTCCCTGTTGACACCAGGCAGCAGCACAGACTAAGCAGTCTGCAAGCCTCCCTGACACCTTGTTCCTTAGATGGGCTTTTAAGAAGCCAGCTTCTCTCCCTTGGAGTAGGGGAGTGAAAATAGAGTACTGTAGCTAGTGGAGGGTCTAAGACTGGGCCACATGTTAATTTGTCCTGGCACAACGAAGAAGTTGCTGTTTGAAAGAGCAAATTCTTTTTCATGGATCTACCATTTATATGGCAGATCAACCATTTTTACTCGGGGACTAATTCCTGTAATGTGTGGCACATTTGTCATGGGAAACTCGCACACATTCTGCAGCAACTGGACTGTTGCTCAGACTGGTCTCAGATACTATGAGGATAAGCATGGTGTAAGAACCAATGTAGAACAGAACAGAAACAGAACAGCAATATGGTTACCTACAAAAGAGTCAGAGAAACCGGATGTGCTGTTTCTTTTTTTTTTTTCTTTTTTCTTTTTTTTTTTTTTACCAGTCAGGTAAGTAAACGAAAAATAAACACCCATAATTTTGAGAATTTTGGTGCTAAGCACATGACTGTAAGCTAAAGGAGACTTCCCAGCTCTCCCACAGATAGTTCTCATAAACCAAAATATCTAGACCTGGTTACTTAAAATTAGGGATCTAAATGTTTTGTCTTAAACTCAATTTGTTTGTTCACTGCTGCAAAACCTCAATCCTCAAGAATGGTTTAGGAAAGCCAAATTCAACTCATTTTCTATGCAAGGGACACTCATCAGCATTGTAGCCTCTTATGCCAAGCTTGAGTTTGGTCCAGTGACCAGGGTAGAGGCTAGTCCTCTGTCAATAAAGACTTGTTTTCTGTGGATTTCTGTGAAACACACTGGCTACCCTACTTTAATTTGTGCTGGGCAGAACAAACCATATTTTATGTCCTGAGTCCCATGATTATTGCTTGACATGAGAAAACTTGATTTTTTCTCTTTCTTTTGTATCCTTTATTGCCAGAAGTTTGACTCAATGTGTATTTAAAAGTCAGAAGATCTTAAGAAAAAAAGAACAAATGAAAACAACAGACCAAATGCCTGATATAAGCAGTAGAGTCATTAGGGAATTTTCTGACAAAACATTATTTCACTGGGAAATATCAGTTTGTCAGCACCTAAACGCTGCATGGAAATATATTACTGTTGACTTTCACGAAAACAGACAGGGTTCTAATGACTTGGGATCTTGTTTCCTGCCAGCTTGCTTTGTAGGCTGCTACCAGGCCCAGCCTCCCAGGGTTCACAGCCCCAAGGCAGACCTTTCAGGTGCACTATCCAAGGACCAGGGACACCTGGCTTCCAGGCTCTCTGTCACAGAGCTGAGAGCTCCAGTTTTGAGCAAGGACTCCCAGGTTTCCTAGGCTCCCTGCTCTCCAGCAACAGACTCGGTAGATTCTGCCAGACTACCTGAGTGTCCCCAGGCTCTTGACAACCCCTCCCATTCTACAGGACTGGGAGTGCAGCCTGCAGAGCCCTAGAGAGGGGTTGCAGTGTGGGGGGTCCTCCAATGCCAGGGCAGCCAGATACCACATCAGAACAAAAGCTTTTTTAAAGTGTTGGTATTTCCCAGTTTCCATATTTCCACCTGTCTGCCAAGCAGCACAGTTTCCTCAAGCCCTCCTCAAGTCTCTAAACAGCCTGACTGATTTTCCATTTGCAATGTGTATTTTATACCAGAAATGTGACTGAGCTGCAAAGCTCTGATCTGGAACCTCTTTGGGGTTCAGATAATCAGTTTGAGATTGTGCCTGTCTCTAGTTTCATTCAAGCTAGAGTAGAACATCTTTTTTACAAACAGGTCGGTCAGGTAAAGCATCCTCATCACATCATCATGTGTGCTACAGAATTACACAATGGAACTTGGAGCACAGCCCTGTGCAGTCGCATATACCTCCAGGCCTGAGCCACCACTGTGACATGAAGGAAATTGTAGCCAAAAAGCTTTGCAACTGCAGGACGAAGATTATAGGAACAAAGATAAGGATGATCATGCCTCATTCTTCTCCTCAGAAGTTCATCTTCCACAAGAGTCAGATGAGAATTCCCCCTTGATATACCCCATTACAAAGTGGGGCTGTGCAAAACAGCACCGTTTTGTTTCGGCTTCCACTTTGCCATTTCGACAGCAGTGTTTCATTTCAAGTTTCATTTTGTTTCATTGAAACTGTTTCACTGTTTCAATGCTGTTTTGATGTTTCACCCATAGGTTACAACAGGGAAGCACAAAACTGCCTATAACTTTGTCATTTTTTGGCAGATTTGGATGAAAAAGGTAGGAATGGTAGCTCCTTCTGAGGGCATATAAAGCCTGCCAAATTTCAAGGAGATAGGTATAGGGGTTTATGGGAAACTGTACCTCAAAGTCTTGAAAGCAAAACTCGTGTCACGTGTGTGTGTTAAGGCACAGCAGGGTGAAAGCTTCAGGTGTGCTAGGCCCTGCTGAGGGCATGAAGCCTTCCAGCTTTCAAGGAGATAGGTGCAGGGGTTTCTAGGAAACTGCACCTCAAGCTACTGACAAGCAAAACTTGTTGGGGGGGTGTTAAGGTGCACCACTGGTGCTGGGGCCTCTACATGACATGGAAGTGTGCCCCAATGAGGTCTCCTTCTCCCCTACAGCCTCAGGCCAGTCCACCACTTAAAATAACAACACGTAAAATAATAACTTAGTGAGGAGCAGTACAGTAGCACCAGCAGCATCTCAGGCAGCCAAACTGGGACAAAGCCTTTCTTTCCTTTCCTGCAGGAACTTCTTCTCCAGCATGTGTGTTAAGGCATGCCTTCACTGTGTCCTTCCCACATCTTCCCCCCCACTCTCCTTACTTTCTGTTTCCCTGCAGGCAAGCCGAGCTTCAGCTTTGAAACGCGAAATGTTCTGACTGCCCTTGTTTTGTTTCAAGGCTGTTTTGAAGCCCTTCATTTCATTTTGATGTTACTGTTTCAAGCTCGAAATGAGTCGAAACAGCATCAAAATGAAACAGCTGGTGAAATTTTGCACACCCTATTACATATAGAAAGTTTCAGGATACAAATCCCATGACAGTCTAGAAGTCAATCTGGACAGGAGAGAGAAATAGGCTGGAGGAGTGCATGAGAACAAAACAACATAATGACAAACAGTGACAGGAAAATTGATGCCTGGAGGCAGAGACAACCATAGCAGGGTGCGAGCCCTGGGGCAAATCATAGATTTCATAGACATTAGGATTGGAAGGGACCTTGGAAGATTGAGTCCAGCCCCCTGCCCAAAGGGCAGGAAGTCAGCTGGGGTCATAGGATCCCACCAAGATAAGCATCCAATTTACTCTTGA
>NW_017728947.1:87211549-87225265 GCF_001723895.1 Crocodylus porosus | reverse complement strand
ATGGGTCCAAGGACAGAGCCTTGGGGGGACCCCGCTGGTCACAGGACACCATGATGATTGACTTTCATCAATTACTACCCTCTGGGTCTGACCATGGAGCCAATTTCTCAGCCAGCAGATCGTTGTGGACCCAAGGCCAGAATTGGCCAGTTTCGTCAAGAGGTGATCATGGGATACCAAATCGAAGGCTTTTTTGAAGTCATGATATATGACATCAATCTTTTCTCCCTTGTTCAGGTGATAGGTCACCTGGTTGTAGAAGGAAATGAGATTGGTGAAGCAAGACCTACACACAACAAACCTGTGCTGGCTATCCCTTAGGATGTTGGCGTCAGCCAGTCCATTAAGGATGGCCTCTTTAATAAACTTTTCTAAGACCTTCCCTGGGATAGAGGTCAGGCTGATGGGCCTATAGTTAGCCAGATCCACTTTCTTCCCTTTCTTGAAGATCAGTACCACATTGGCCTTCTTCCAGTCTTCCGGCACTACACCAAAGCACCAGGAGTTCTCAAAGATCCATGCCAGAGGCTGGGCTATGATGCTCACCTGGGGTGTAAATTGTCAGGGTCAGCTGACTTGAAGGTATCCAGCCTCTCAAGGTGCTCCTTTACCTCTCTCCTAAAGGCAAGTGTGTCTTCTCTTCCAGGTTCGCTGATTTTGTATGGCGAGCTTTAAACTAGCATCGCTGGGGGTGGGGGCCGCAGGAAGATGAGATACCACCCGAGCAAGCCAGGTGACAAATGCAAGGAGTGCCCAGGTAAGAAACAGAGGTCCAAATAGGCTCCCAAATTGGGGGGTAGCACACACAGGTAGGCAAGGCCTTAAATGCCTATATAGCAATGCTTGTAGTATGGGGAATAAACAGGAGGAACTCGCCCTCAGAATAGCCAGTTCAGACCCAGACATAATAAGGCTTACAGAAACTTGGTGGGATTCACCCCACGACTGGGCAGTCAGCATTAGGGGCTATAGGCTTTACAGGTGGGATAGAGAAGGAAGGAAAGGTGGGGGTGTGGTGCTCTATTGCAAGGAGCAATACACATCCTCTGACAGCAAAATGGGGTCAGAGGGGCAAGCTTAAGTGCTCTAGGTCAAAATACAAGGGGGCCATGGGGAGAGGGATCTAACAGTGGGGGGTCTACTACATCCCCAACCAAGGGGAGGAGCTGGACTGGGAATTTTTGGGCCAGCTTGCAGAGGCACTTAAGGCAAGGGATGTAGTTGTCATGGGTGACTTCAATTACCCGGACATCTGCTGGGAGGAACAGTCAGCCAGGTTGGACTGTTCCAGGAGGTTCCTGGCCGAGATACAGGACCTTCACTTAATTCAGGAGGTGCACAGTCCCACCAGAGGAAATGCCCTGTTGGACCTGGTCCTGGCCACAGGCGACGAGTTGGTAAGGGGCCCCCAGGTCCTTGACCACCTGGGTGATAGCGATCATTGCTTGCTGGAGTTTACCCTCCAGCACAGGGTGTCAAGGGCCTGCAGCAAGGTGGTAGCCCTAGACTTCAAGAGGGCCAACTTCAACGAGTTGAGATTAGTGGGAGAGGCACTGGGATTCTCAAGGGCAGGGGAACTCAGTGCCCAAGATGAGTGGTCGTTCCTTAAGGAGACGATACTCAGGGCCCAAGGGGTCACCATCCCAACAAAAAGCAAAGGGGGCAGAAGCGCCCGAAAGCCCCCCTGGCTTACCAAGGGTGTATGGGAATGCCCAATTGCCAAAAAGGTGGTGTACAACCAGTGGAAGGGGGGTGCTATCTCCAAAGAGGAGTATACCTCCTCTGCTCAGGCCTGTAGGGGGGCTGTCAGGAAAGCTAAGGTGGACATAGAGCTAGGACTAGCATCCAGAATTAAAGATAATAAAAAGTCCTTTTTCAAACATATAGGGAGGATGAAGAAAGCACTGGGAAATGTGGGGCCCCTGCAAGATCCTCTGGGCAATCTGGTGGTTGCACCAGAGAAGAAAGTAAACCTCTTTAACCAATTCTTCACCTCCATTTTCTTGTGCAGGGACCAGGACTTCCCCACCATGATGCAAGATGGATTCGAGGGGAACACTTCCAGACCTCAGGTTGGGGAGGACCAGGTTCGAGAACTTCTAGAGGGGCTGGACGTGTTCAAATCAGCGGGTCCAGATGCTCTCCACCCCACGGTGTTGAGGGAGCTAGCAGAGGTTACTGCACGGCCCTTGGCATGCCTTTATGAGCACTCGTGGTGCTCAGACCAGGTGCCAGATGATTGGAAGATAGCCAACGTGGTCCCCATCTTTAAAAAGGGAAGGAAGGAGGACCTGGGGAACTGTAGGCCCGTCAGTCTTACCTCAATCCTAGGGAAACTCTTTGAGAAGATCATCATGGAGCACATTTGCGATAGGCTGGCCTCAGGAATGCTCAAGGGCAACCAGCACAGTTTCATTAGGGGCAGGTCATGTCAGACGAACCCGATTGCCTTTTATGATCAGGTCACAAAAGCATTGGATGCAGGTGTCGCCATGGATGTAGTCTTTCTGGACTTCAGCAAGGCCTTTCACACCGTCTCCCACCCCATCCTCATTAAAAAACTAGGCGACTGTGGCATTGATGCCTACACAGTCAGATGGATTGCAGATTGGCTCAAGGGTCATACTCAGAGGGTGGTGGTGGACGGGTCATATTCGGCCCGGGGAGAAGTGGGCAGCCGAGTCCCCCAGGGCTTGGTCCTTGGACCTTGGACCTGCGCTGTTCAATTTCTTTGTCAGCGATTTGGACGATGGGATGAAAAGCAGCCTGTTTAAATTTGCTGATGATAACAAAATTTGGGGTGAGGTGAGCATGCTAGTAGGGAAGGAAAAACTGCAGCAAGACCCGGATAGGTTACAGGGGTGGGCTAACAAAAACAGGATGCGATTCAACACTGACAAGTGCAGGATGCTGCACTTGGGCAGTAGTAACCAGCAGCACACTTATAAGATGGGAAACTCCCTTCCTGAGAGCACGGAGGCAGAAAGGGATCTTGGAGTCATTACTGACTCCAAGACAACATGGGCCGACAATGCAAGGTCATGGTTGCCCCCCCCTCCCCGGACAGCTCTGACTGGAGGATTTGTTTTCTGCTATTGTAACAGGCATTAGTTACAGCTGGAGATGGGACAGCAGATTTGATAGTAAGCCAGTAAACCAAGACTTACCCAGTAAGACAAAGATAAATCCTACCTTTCTATTTGTAGGACAACCTGTAATAGTCAATGACTGTAAAAGAGCTGAAGGATTTTACACTGCACCCTTTCACTTCAGCCTGATGTTTCTTAATGTGTGAGCTTTCAATTTTCCATGCTATATAATTTGGACACTGTACACACAACAACAGAAGCAATGTGGGGGCTGTGCTTGGAGATAAGATGGCATTTCAGACAAAAGAGAAATGAGCATATGCTTACCTCCATCTTGGGCTGATCTCACTTTAATATTTCATCACAACCAAACAATTCTTCCCTGCCTCACTGTAAAAGTTGTGTATTAGTTTTGATTCTTCCACTAGTCAATGTTAACTCATTAATATTTCTTCATCCCACAGCTATTCTTAGCAGTTGCTGGTTAACTGGTCTTCCCAATGCCAGCAAGAAGTAGAGTTTCACCATCCCAATAAGTGCTTTACAATGCAAAGTCTTAGATTCCAATAAGTTCATTTCTGATCATTGGCATATATCAGTATCAAGACACTAAATCACACATTTTGAGGAGGTCCAGATCTTCTTGCTCTGGTTCTCTTGCATTCAGTAGTGCTGGTCAGGTGCTTGTAACTCCAAAACAGCTCTATACTGCCTATTTCCACTACTTAAATGTGTTTATTACTCTAGCCTCTTTCTTATTACTTCAAGATTTGCCAAGATTTCTACCTTGTGGTTGCTAGCCTTTGCTAAAACTCCATCTGCAGGGTAAGTAATTCTGCCAAAGAGCCTGCTGCATTTTACAGCTTTAGCAGCAAATAAACACATCAGAAGCTGAGCTGAAGTCTTTGCCCACTTCTGAGTTCTTCATTTTCATGCTGGATCTGGGCTATTGCCTATTATTTCTATCTTGTGCAACATTTTCTCTGTCATGGAAAAAAATATCTGTTGTCAATTTAAGGTGATGCTGACTGAGTGCACTGCTGCAAGGAAGATATAAAGATGGGAAAACATTTTGAGGACATTTATTCTAGCCAGAAACAGCAAATAAGGCAGGGAGGGCTTACTTCACTCCAATGGAAACCGTGTTGGGGCCACCAACACCCCAGGCATCCACAGGGGCTATTTCACTGCAGAGGAAACTGTCCTCCTTTAGAGCACTGGCAGCAGTATCATACCCTGGGATCCTACCAAATGAGGGTACCTTTTCCCAGTCTTCTATTGCTCCAGTCCAGTAAAATCCTGCAAGAAAACCTTCTGTCAGCAGTGATCCCCAATCCAGTTCCTTGATGTAGGGATAGCCTAGTGGACCTCATTAGTTTCTATTAGACATACTCCCAGAACTCCAAAACACAGAACCAAACAATCCAAATTTGGGGATAAGTTGGCTTCTGGATCTAGAGGAAATATGTATTTGTTTCTTCAAATCTGCAGCAGAAAGCCTTGGCAAGAGCAGGGCTGGAAAAGGTTCTAGGCAACAACAAAGGGGCTTGTTACACCTTACACTGTGAGCCACACATTGACTGGTGTTAATGCTAGTTCCAATTTGAAGCAGTCACACTTCAGGCCAGCAAAGGCCTGGAGGACTCTTTAAGGTAAGAAATGCCCTCCCTTCCCCCGCAATTTTAGACCCCCAGGACATTACTTGCATCTGCTGGCACTGTCTCCTAGGAGAGCAGGCAGGGCAGGGTTAATCTGCTTGCCCAGTTGCTCTAGGCCTGCTGCTGTACTGGTCAGGAGAGCAGCAGCAGAGGTTGGTGCCTGGCTGAGCAGGCAGGTTAACCCTTCCCTGACCACTCTCCTGGGACAGACAGCGTGGGCAGCCACAAATATAGATTCATAGAAAATTAGGGTCAGGAGGGACCTCAGGAGGTCATCTAGTCCAACCGTCTACTCAAAGCAGGACCATCCCCAACTAGATCATTCCAGCCAGGGCTTTGTGGAGGCAGGCCTTAAAAACCTCCAAGGATACCACTGCTCTAGTTAACTCATTCCAGTGCTTTACCACCCTCCTAGAGAGAGTTTTTCTTAATAACCAACCTAAACCTCCCTTGCTGCAACTTGAGACCATTGTTCTTTGTTCTGTCATCTGTCACCACTGAGAACAGTTTAGCTCCATCCTCTTTGGAACCACCCTTCAGGTAGCTAAAAGCTGCTATTAAATCCACCCTCAGTCTTTTCTTCTGCAGACTCAATAACCTGTTCCCTCACTCTCTTTCACAAGTCATGTGCTCCAGCCCTCTAACCATTTCCACTGCTCTCCGCTGGACTCCCTCCAATTTATTCACATCCTTTCTACATACAGTGGGGGGCCCAAAACCAGACACAGTACTCCAGATGTAGCCTCATCAGTGCTAAATAAAGGGGAAGAATCACTTCCCTCTATCTGCTGGCAACACTCCTACTAATGCAGCCCAGTATGCAGTTAGCTTTCTCCCCAACAAGGGCACATTGTTGACTCATACTCAGCTTATTGCCCACTGTAACCCCCAAATCCTTTTCTACAGAGCTGCTGCTTAGCCAGTTGGTCCCCAGCCTGTAGCAGTGCATGACAGATCCTTCCATCCTAAGTGCAGGGATTTGCACTTGTCCTTGTTGAACCCCGTGAGATTTCTTTTGGCCCAATCAACCAATGTGTCTAGGTCACTCTGAACCCTAGCCCTACCCTCCAGTTTATCTATTATACCCCCTAGATTGGTGTCCTCCGTGAACATGTTTAGAGTCAGGCAAGCTGGACCTGGGTCACTTTCTTCTCCTCCAGGTGCTTAGAAATGGATTCCTTGATGACCTGCTCCATGATTTTTCCAGGGACTCAAGTGAGGCAGACTGGTCTGTAGTTCTGTGGATCCTCCTTCTTCCCTTTCTTAAAGATGGGCACTATATTTGCCCTTTTCCAGTCATCTGGGACCTCTTCCACTCACTACGAGTTTTCAAAAATAATGGCCAGCAGCTCTGCAGTCACATCACATCAACCAACTCCCTCAGCACTCAGGTGCATTGTATGGACTTATACTGTAGCAGGGCACTGTTGGTGGCTGCCACTTTAAGACCTGGAGCCAAGCAGCCAGCAGGTGCCTGACTGAGACAGCCACTTTAGATTCAGGGCTGCCTATATAAGCAGAGCATTTCCCTGCTGCCAGGACAGACAGCAACATCACCTGGCTGCTGGAACAACCTGGAGGTAAGGGAGAAGCTATAGGGGATGATCTGGAGGCTCCTGGTCCTAAGCATGACCTAAAACTGTACCCTGCCAGGAGTGGGTGGCCTAGTGGAGCTCTCAGTGGCGCAGGAGCCCCCAGGAAATACCAGATCAATTACCACCCTGGTGAAAGGTGAGTTGGGGCGCCTTAACCCCAGCTCCCACAACCGAGTGGGTCACCTGCTAGTAGGGTCCAGAGGGCAGACCTGAGAGAGTGGGGCTAGAGGCTCAGAGACCTGATAACAGAATACCCTCAACTGGTCAATGGTGGGGCCAGGACCAGACCGGTCAAAAGGGCTGGGGCCCACTGTGAGGGACACCCAGAGCTAGGAGGGCCCGGTGTTCCCGACTGGCCTTGGAGGCGAGGCCAGGGCCTGTACGGCCAAACGTCCCAAGAGGGGACCACCCACGAGAAGGGAAAGGGTTTCAGGGAGCGAGGTAGCCTGAATGAGGGTGGGGTAGGCCGCCTGAATGGAGGGATTGTGGAGGGGTCCTGATAGGAGGATTCTGGGGCCCAGTATGGGGCCGGTAATGTGGATAACAGCTGGATGCCATCTGTGAGGCATGAGCCGCAGTGTAGGGGAGGTACGGAGCTGCAGATCACACCCCCCGGCATCGGGGCAAGGAAATGGGCAGCCTCCCACTTAATTAACAATTAATTAGTTAACATCAAGGCATGGTGGTGAGAAGGCAGGCAGTTGGCCCAGAAACAGGTAGGCGGGGCATTGGTAGATTGGCCCTGAGCAGGCCCCCTGTTACATGTATCCATCTGGCTTTTCTAAATAGTCCCTAACCTGTTCTTTCACCATGGAGGGCTACTTAACTTCTCTCAAAACTTTGCCATCCAGTGCGGTAGTCTGGGAGTTAATCTTGCCTGTGAAGATGAAGGTAAAGAAAGCATTGAGTATTTCGTCCTTTTCCTCATCTATTACTAGGTTGCTTCCCCCCATTCAGTAAGGGACCCACTTTGCCTGACCTTCCTTTTGTTGCCAGCATACTTGTAGAAACCCTTCTTGTTATCCTTCACTTCCCTTGCTGCTGCAACTCCAATTATATTTTGGCCTTCCTGACTTCCTCCTTGCATGCCTGCATTCTTGCAATCTTCCCTAGTCATCTGTCTAAGCTTCCACTTCTTTTAACCTTCCTTTTTGTGTTTAAGATCACCAAAGAGTTCTCTGCTAAACCAAGCTTGTAGGGGGGAGGGGGCAGTGAGTGGGGGATCTGGGGTGCTGAGGAGGGCAGGGAGTTGGCTCAATGTGGGCCAATAGAGGAGAGGGTGGCAGATGAGGTGGCTACACCTTAGTGCAATACAAGCTGGGTAGCACAGATCAGAGAATCTTGTCCTGGAGTGGTGTAACATTGAGCCACATAAGTGCTTAAAACCAATTTTAGGTGTTCATATGCAGATAATCCAGAGGTTAAGAGGTTCAGGAACTACTCAAAATTAACATTTAACAAGGCCCAAAGAGAGTAGCTTTAGGGGTAAAGTTTGTTTTCTGTACTCTAATAAAGCTCCTTGTTAGAAAGAGGTGACTCCTGTGATTCATTAGAAATGTCACATGACAGTGCATGCTGATTCATGAAGTGTTGCCTATTGGCAGAGATCAGAGACTGTGGTCTACAGAAGCCTAGAAAGGTCAGGTGGACAGTGGGGTGGAAGGAGAAGAATGGGGAGGTAGGAGAGGGAGAAGAGGAGAGAAAGAAACATACCCATATTTTATCCCATATAACACAACTCCAAATTTTGGGAAGGCCTCAAGAAACAAGCTCTTAGAGTACGGATAAGTATCTGGGGCTGAGAAGCCACACATGTAGCTTGGGGGCTGTGCCAGGACTGGGGGCTTGGAGGTTGAGAGCCATGCACCAGGGCTGGAGGGTATGCCCTTCCTGGCTGTGCCAATGCTGGGGCCAGAGCCATGCAGCAGATCCAATTCAGCTGATGCTGGTCTAACCTGGCTGTACTAGAACTGACTCCAGAGCTACATGCTAGATGCAACCTGGCCCACAACCCAAAGGTCAGGGGATGATGTTCCTGGACTCAGCTTGCCAGGTCCAGGTCCATGTGCCAGGTTGAACTTAGTGCATCGGGTCTGGCCAAAGCCCAACCCTGTCTGCCAGCCCTCATGCCCCAGTCAACCCCTCTGCAGCACACTGAGTCAGGGCAGAGCCCTTAACATGCTGTGGTCCTGCATGCATGTGCAAACACTGTACCAGGGAGCAGTTTTGTCTGGTACAAACTCTGCTGGAGTTTATTGCTCCAGTTTAATTGCATGTGTAGATGCACTCACTGTGTATGAAATAAATGGATGTTCAGCCACACTGAAAAAATACTTTAATTACATTAGAGCTTTTCTCTCTCCAGGATATATAGGTTTGTCACTTATCAAGGAAGCCTCTAGCTGTAAGTCTCTAATGAAGAAAGGCAATGCTGTACAAAGCACCATTCTTTTGGTGCAGTAATTGGAGTGAACTTCCTCTTAAGACTCCTTACAGCAAGCATTTGATGACAGGAGATATAAACATGCAAAGTAGAGATTACAGAGCACAGCTACTGCTGGACAGGGTTGTGATGAGTATAAACAAGCTGTATGTGCTCTTTAGTTAGACTCCTGCTTATGCAGCATCTGGAGACTGGAAACTCTCTGAATGAGGGGCACAGAAACAGTATTTAGCATGAAACCTATTCAGTGGCACTGAACTGAGAGGATTGAATTATTATTTAGCAGTATACGCAGAGGAAAGGGCTGGAGTTGTCTGTGCTGCCCTGGAATTGAGGAGGAACCAAACTGATCCACAATCCTAATTTCCTTCCTCCTTCCTCCCTTGTACCTGGGGATGGGGAAGAAGGAACTTTCCTGGCACAGCTTGTCCCTCCATGCCTGCTGGCAACTCTCTTTTCATCCCTGCCTGCCCCTCCCCAGTCACTTTCTTAGGGATAGGTAATAGCAGGTCAGTAGTGACCCACTCTCCCTCCCATTCATGGGAGGGGCTGCATAGACAGATTGTGCAGGAATTGTCTGCCCCTTTACTCTCTTGCATGGTTATATTAGATGGCTCAAAACAGAGCTCAGATAATTCAGAAAGGGCTTTAGAAATTGTCAGCATTGCTGCCACCATGAGTCCCTCAGGGTTGATCATAGGAAAGTAGGGCTGGAAGGGACCTCACAAGATCATTTAGTCCAGCCCACTGCTCAAGGCAGGATTGTACCTGACTACACCATCCCAGCCAAGGATCTATCCTGCTCTTGAAAAGTTCCAACATTGGTAGCCTGTTCCAATGCTTGACCAGCCTTGTAGGCAGAAAGTTCTTCCTAAACTCCAACCTAAATTTCCCTTGATCCTGCTTGAAGCCATTGTTCCTAGTCCTGTCCCCTATAGCCAGAGAAAAGCCCATTTTAATGCTCACTATAATCACCATTCAAGTATCTGTTCAACTTCTTTTTCAAGTGTGGAGCCCAAAACTGGACACAGTACTCCAGGTGAAGCCTCGCCAGTGCTGAATAGAGCAAAAGAATCACTTCCCATGATTTGCAAGTGACACTCCTGTTCATACAACCCAGTACTCTGTTGGCTGTTTCTGCAACAAAAACACACTGTTGGCTCATATTCATCTTATGGTACTCTGTAATCCCCAGATCCTTCTGCAGCCTAGCCAGTCATTTCCCAATCTGTATGAGCGCATGCAACTGATTTGTCTCAAGTGCAGGCCTTTGTACTTGTTCTTGTTGAATCTCATTTGATTGATTTCTCCGGTCTGGGTCATTCTGGCTCCTAGCTCTGCCCTTCAGTATATGCAACTCCACTTAACTTAATGTCATCTGCAAATTTGCCATGTGTGCACTCAATCGCATCATCCAAACCCGCAATCTGGATGTGGGCGTGGAATGCACACTCTTCAAATTCACTAACGACACCAAGTTGTGGGGTGAGGTAGGCACGCTGAGGGGAGGGACAGAATGCAGCTAGATCTAGACAAATTACAGAGGTGGGCAGATGAGAATAGGACTGAATTCAACACAGATGAGTGCAAGGTGCTGTATCTAGGGAGAGGAACCAGCAACACGCCTATAGGCTGGGGAACACCCTTCTTGTCAACACGGTGGCTGAAAGGGATCTTGGAATCATTGTTGACTCCAGGATGAACATGAGCAACCAATGCGAGGAAGCAGTCAGTAAGACTAACTGCACCTTGTCATGCATCTACAGATGCATCACAAGCAGTTCCAGGGAGGTGATCCTTCCCCTCTATGAGGCATTGGTCAGGCCGCAGTTGGAGTAACAGCCCGTACTGTACCATATGTGCAGTGCACAGTTATTTTTGGCAGCCACTTCACTGCAGTGGTGTGCTGTACTGGAGGAGCATGTTGCTATGGTGAGGTAGCTGCTGGTCACACGTAGACACCCATGGATGCTATGTCGCTGTAGGGAGAAATAGATAGCTATGCCTCTGAGTTGAGCACCTTTGAGTGTGAGCTATGTGCAGTATACAGAATCTTGCTCTAAGTAGTCCTGTTAAGATTAAAAATTAAACGTGGGTCTATCTACTTGCCCTTGAGTTTAACTGACTTTCCAAAAGACAACGTGCTCTTCTAAAGTAAATATGAGCTTTAATGAAGAAAATATTATTTTAGTCTTGTTTGTTCACTACTGCATCTGAATGCTTTACAATTAATGTAAAGTACTGAAAGCATATTAGAAAATACTCTTATAAACATGTTTAACTTTAAGAACATCCAAAATTCCATTTCAAAGTTTCTGCAGTAAACCTGTTAATTTGTGACCTGAAACACCTGTCAAATCAGTTCACTAAACAGGATATAATACTTCATCTCTAGGAAAGTGGTAGGGAAAACTCAGCAAAGGTGACCATTTCTGTTTATGAAGCAATGATTTACAGAGCAATTATCCAGCTCCTTCTGGATCAACTACAAAATATTCAATATCTACTTAGAAGGAAGACCAATATTTAGTGTCTCTTATAACTGTGTTCTTATTTATTGCATTCCAAAGAATTCAAGAATAAAAAATGCATCTTAAGAACGCTGAAATCCGATTCAATGGGACTGAAATTTGGCCTTTCTGAGCTGAAATGATTTTTGGTTTACTTACGTAAAATAAACTCACCTTGTTCAGCATAAAGACCACCCAAACCATTGGTTAAACAACATTGCAGAAGGCGAAGATCCTCGGATTGAACTGTCAGTGCTACTCACTGCATGCTGGAAGTCCCTCATCCAGCTACTAATCAGGTCTGGCCTGTTTATTTTATGAGGTTAGATAGATTTTAGTTGTAGGTGGTATGATGCAACTATATACTAGCTTATCAAGAGACTGAAAATCCCACCAGGGTGTTATTCAGGAAAGCAGCAGGAAGAGAAAACAGAGCTAGTTTTTATTCCTAAAACAAATTGCTCAAAAGGGGGAAACTGGCTCCAGAAGGAGCTATATGATAGATGGCTATTCATGGGTACCAGCAGCATTGCTGCAGTAGGTGTAAAACCTGTAAAAATAACATCTCTAGGGGGGAGGCCAAGAGAGGACAAAAAGAAGAAAGGAGCCAAAGAAATGAAGTTACATTTAGAACATAAAAGATGACCTGCATGTAACAAATATTCTTCCTGGATTTCTTGTTCCTATATAGACTATCCTATTTATAGCTCTTGTTGGGAGACAGTCGGACAAATTGTCAATTTTTGTTTCTAACAAACAGTTACAATTTCCTGGTGTTCAGAGCAATTCACAAAAGGCAGTTAAGGTGTCACTGGATTTAAAAAGAGTTTAGAAAGGGTTCTCTTGATGGCTATCAGGATCCACACATATTGGATATTCTAGCTCACTGGGGGGCAGCTTTTTTGGTAAGCATGCCACAAATTAGCCCTACTAAGTGCTAGTCTCATCTCCTTCCCCTTCTGCTCTGCTTCCTGCCCCATCTGCCACTGTGCTGCAATTCCCTCCCTGATTTACCATGTGCCATGCACACAGGTTACCCATGCTATGTGGGTTGGTCAGCCCTGCTTTAGCTACTGTATGTGTGCCACTACCCACCTCTACTGGATGGAATCAGAACTGAGGAACAGTGGGCACATAAATATACATTTGATCCAGGATAAATACTCCCTAGCAGGCATCAACATGTACAGAGAAGCAGGAGCAGATTTGCTGCTAATGGCAGCAAATTGCACCCACTTCCTGGGGCCCTGCAATGGGCCCCTGCCACCACCAGGGGGAGCTTTAGGTTCCCCCTAGGCATGACGATACATGCCTCTGGCAGCAGGGGGGCACAGCAGTGCTGGAAGCACAGCAGGAGCATGGCAGCAGTAAGTGGGGAGCTCCCACAGATGCCACTGGCGCTGTGGGTAGTTGGGGGGGCGGGGTGTGGCGAGTGCTGACCTGGGGTGTCTGTGACTACCCACAGATGCCGCCAGCAGTCTCAGCAGTGGCCTACAGATGTCGCCAGCTGCGGGGTGCTGAGTGTTGCCAGCTGCGGGGGGTGTGCCGAGTGGCAATGGCTCCTTTTCATAGGGGGTGCACCACCATGCTCAAGGTGTGCGTGTGCACCTGCATGTACCCCCTACGTGTTGCTAATGCCCCTAGGTGTACTGGGAGTACTAGGCGAGTGTGGAGCTGGGTAGAGAACAAGCTGGAGCACTTATTCCCTTCTAAACTCTGCAAGCACGGAGCTGGGTGGGGAAACAGGCTGGGGAGCTTATTTCTCACTCAGCTCTGCAAATGTGGAGCTGAGCAGGGAACAGGCTCCCCAGCCAGCTCCATACTCAGGGAGCTGGGTGGGGAACAGGCTTTATCTGTCTCTATCTCCCAGTGCCAGTTCCATGACTCTGGAGCTGCCGTTGGGAGACTCTTATGGCCCAGCACCAGCTCCTCAGTCATGGGGTTCACAGTTTCAGCTCTGTGATTAGGGGGCCAGTGTTGGAAGACCCTTATTTCTCAGTGCCAGGTCTGCAGTCATGGGGCCGGCACTGTGAGATCCTTATTGTGCAGCTGGTGTTGGGAGATAAGGGTCTCCCAGCACCAGCCCCAAGACCCTGGAGCTGGTACTGAGAAAGAAGCGTCTCCCAGCTCCCCATTCCCCAATTGCAACAGCAGAGCAGGGGCTGAGAGAGAGGGATTTCCCAGTGTCCACTCCCTGATCATAATCTCCAAGCAAGGGACTTGGAGCTCCCTGCTGCCAGGGCAGGGGGATGTAATCCCTACCAGCGGCAAAGACCACCCCAGCAGCAGGCAGCTCCCAGGGGCAGGGCACAATCTCCTATTTGCTGGTGGATGGCTGACCAGGAGCCTCCCAGTCGGGCATCTACATGAGTGCTACTGCACTGTTACTAATCTATAATAATAATAGGCTTATTCTGTTTT
>NW_017728947.1:87187859-87211290 GCF_001723895.1 Crocodylus porosus | reverse complement strand
TGTATCCCTCTGTGGCGCCAGGTGGGTGCTGCCTGAAGGCCATCACCACTGCGGAGGTAAGCACCAGGGTCCCCACTGCTCAGAGGAAGTGAGACCAACTGGCAGCTTGCTCCCCAACTGTGGGAGATACAGGCAGGCTCCAGGGAACAAAAAAAAAAAAAAGATCAGGCCCCTCACTGCTTTTTTGGGTTTTTGCATCAATGGAGCCTGTCCACATGAGCTGTGGTTGGTTTGCGCAGCCCCTGAGCTGGGGAATCCCAGTATTTCCCTCCCCAGCAGCAGTGCGCCCCAGGGCCGCCTGGGCAGGGTGCTAGCTGTGCGGGTGCAGTCCCAGCTCACAGGCAGCACCCACTGGATCCAATGGCACACAGGGCACTGGAAGCCCAGGTGTGCTCAGGGAAGCTCAGGCTTGGCAGGCTTCCAGTGCCCCATGCACCATCCGTGCTGGTTGGGACTGCCCAGGAATGGGCTGGCTACCTTGGGAAGGTGGCAAGAAGGCAACTGGATGTGCTGGCAGCCGGAGAAGGTGCCAGGGGTGCTGTATGGGGCAGTGGGCACCCACCAAGCCTGCGCTTCCCTGAAATACACCCAGGCTTCCAGCGCCCTGTGCACTGCCCCACTGCCCTCCCTGGATAGGGCCCTTGTACACGAGGAATATTGCTACAATTTGTTACATAGCAAACTAAAATACACAGGATGCATCTTACTGTGCTATTTAAAAAAGTAATTTAAATCAAAATACACTGCCAAATATGTACATTATTACACAATTACATAGTTACAAAGGGCAATTAAACCACTAAAAGAGGCAATTTTCTCATGTGTACAAAAGGGCCCTCTTATTCTATGACTATAAACAAGTCACAAGGTCAGACTTTTGACAAAATATGTATTTATATTCCTAAGCCTGTGTTTATACACGGACAACTTTATGTAGCTTTTTCAAGGGTGAAAAGTTTTGATTCTGTTAAAAGTATTTGGTCAAAGGATACTTTTACAATAAAAATTTAATCATAAATGTTTTGCAGGTTTCAGCTAGTTGAAACTAAATTTGCTACTTGCATTTGCAGGTAGCAAATTTCCTCATGATTAACAAGGTTTACTGCATAGTAACTGTGCACATGAAGATGCATATGCTTACTGTGCAGTAAACTACACTACTGCGCAGTTAAGCATCTTGTGTAGATGCACCCAGTATGGCACTGGCCACATTCTTCTATAGAAAATGAAGATTCCTAGGTCCAGAAGCCTGTTCTTTTTTAGCAGAAGGGTCTAACTTACAAACACCAGTTGCTGAGAAGATCTGAGTGGCTCTGACAGACAGAAAAGGACAGGGGGAATAAAAAACATGACTTAGAGTAAATTATTAACCGTTATTTTAATCATAAATAGTTTAATGTAAATAGTTTTCAAAAAAATTAAACCTATTTTAACTTGCTGCCGTGGGTTTTTTGCCATCTTCTCACTTATTGTTTTAATGTGCAAAAATGGATTCTTCAGACTTCTAGCGCTCCCTATTTATTAATTATAAAACTTCAGATTTTTCATTGAGATTCTTATTAAAAGGTTTCACACTTAAGATGCTTATCACGGTTTAGCTCAGTGCCTCTTTAATATCCCGACCTTGAGAGATGGCAACACAAACAAAATTGATTAAAAAAAAAAAAAAATTGGTCTAGCTGCATTTGCAACCAACACTATCTTCTGATATATTGGATTTCCACAAGCCAAGACAGCTGAAATATTTGCCGAAGGCTTTACTCTACTGTCAGAGTTTGCTGCTGGAAATCAACGTGGGTCCTAAGTCACTTATGTGCTATTGAATATCCTTTTTTTAGAGGTCTAAATATGGTCTTGGGAGCTTTACTGTAGCCTTCAATTTTGTAAAATGTTGGGCTGTATTTATGAAAAATTTCATGCAACTTTGTTAACGTACTGAAAGTCAAGCTAACTTTTTGCTATTAACATTAAGCAGTATGGTTTTGATGGAAAAAAGGGTCTATGCCTCTAAGAGAACAAAAATGAATAAAAAATACACTATTAGCTATTGATGTTGCAATTACTTTTATACATGCTTCAATTTAAGCAAGTCAGCAATTCAGTCGCTTGCCTATTCATGTGAGTAAAATTATGCGTCTGTTTAAGAATTATAGCCTTTATTTTCAGTATTTTTCTTGTTTTTATAGCAGTTTTTGTAAAACTCAGTTTAGATAAGGGACCAGTAGTGGCATTCCAAAACTGCCACCATTTATAAATCAATTGATTATAATTTATGATAACAACTTGAAATAGTGTAAATTTTAAAAATGATTTTTACAAAGCTTGTACCTAATTGATATACATGATTTTTAATCAAGTAATACAAGACACAATTTAAATCATTCCACCTGTGCAACATGACAGTAGAGCCATCTCAGCTGGCTATTAATGCTATACTCTGCAATCATAACTCATTCCTTTTATGCAACAGAAAACCCACCATACTAAGTAATTCCAATGCATATGGATTTTTGATCATATGGTATTTTACTGGAAGCTAGTACAAATGATCTTGGAGCTTCCAGGTCCATTCTGCACCCCCATTTATAAAACATCAATTGATTACATTTTATAATTTGCCAGTATAGCTTCACTTTTACAATATCTTTCCAGAAAAAAGCTACTATTCAATAAACTAGGATCCTTTAAGACACTAGCCTGATCCACTGGACAAATTAAGACTTCCATAACCAGAACGTAACTTAATCAAATTATTGTGTTTCTTTTTCTGTCCAACTCTTCGCACTTCATAGAATGTCCTAATGGTGTCAGCACTAATTAGGCTTTTGCTTTCAATTAGAAAAGCAATTTGCCCTCCAGGAAATAGGGAAGTCTGGTACTGTATAAACTCCAGTCAGACAAGTGTCTTATCATATATTCCATCCTGTGGCATTAATCTGCAGCTCAGACTGGCACATGCTACTCTGCAAGCCAGGTATCTTGCACATGACTGATGCCTGACAACAGGGCTGTCCAGCTTCTAAACTGGTAGGGGCCAAATGCCCCACCAGTTGCACCAGTGGGGGCTGCACAACCACAGGCCCCCTCAAGGTGCATGCTATCCCAAACCCCTCCTGCACCAAGCAGGACCCCTTCTGCCCCCCCCCCATCCATTGCAGGATACACCCATGCCCCCACCTCCCACTGCCACAGTGCTCACCCGTGTTGTAGACCTCCCCCTGTACCCCACTGCACTCCTGTGCCCAGCCCTGCTGCTGCATCGCATGCATACTCCTCGCCCCACGTACACTGCACCAGGCTTACGCTCCACTCCTTGGGCTACAGATGGGCAGTACAAGTCAAAGGAGGGAGGGGAGGCCTGCAGACTCCAGCTGCTGTTGCAACTGGAGCAATGGGCAGAGTGGTGGCAAAGCAGGAGCCTAGGGGCTGCAATTTAAACTCTTGCAGACTGCCAGTTGTACAATACTGCCTTAGAATACAAGAGGTGTCTAGGTTCAAGGTCACAATACACTGAGCAAAAAGTTCAGATATGAATCATTGTTACTCTGTGAACGTGCCAGGGCAACATGTCTCTGAAGGAAGCACCCAGATTTACCCCTACTGAAGTGACCAATACTCATCCCTTAGTCTTATTAGCAAGCCCATCCAGGCCTGTGCTATCAGAGCACTAGTGTGTCTCCTCATGCCAAGGATGCAGGGGGACCTGGGAAGACAGGCATCCAGAGGAAGACTGATGGAACCGTGCTGGGGAGGCAGCTCTGAGCCAAGAGGTTAGGGTATATTTGGAATAAGCCAACACACACCATAAACCTCCTTGGCCTCAAAGGCTAGGGACAGAAATTACACAAACTGGTTCAAGTGATCAGAAACTGGTTGAAACCTGTAACAGAACAGAAGCTCAGTGCACATAAACCAGTTTCAAAATGGCTGAAATGGATTTAAGATAAACTGATTTGGATCAAACTGCTTTATGGAACTTCTGTCCCAGACCCCTTCCTGTTTTAAGTTAAATCAGAGTCCCCCAGCAACCCAACATGCTTTCCAGCCCTGGGCTGGGCTGTGTTGTCTGCTCCAGAGAGTAGGGCTGGCCCCACATCTCTGCTTCCTAGCTGGAACAGTGAGGGCAACTGGCAAGCGGGGAGCACAAGCCCAGCTAGGGATGCAACCTGGTTTATGGAGGGGGTGAGGGGGAGAAGGGAAAGGCTTCCCCCTCCAGACAAACCCCAGCTGGGGTCTGGGGCCAGGGGGTTAAATACACCTTCCCCTGCTCAAAACTTACTGCTGGCTGTGACTGTAGACTACAAATCCCAGAGACACCTGAAAGCAGGAAGAGGAAGTGATGAGTAACACTGCAGAGTCCTGCTGCTGTAAGTCTGGACTCCAAACCCCAGAAACCTCAGGGGCAACAGGAAGAGGAAGTGAATGTATAGCCAGAAAGCTATGCCCCCCCAGCTTCTGGCCTGAGCCATTGCAGGTATGTGGCTGCTTTTCCTGAATCAAAGGTAAATGTTTGTTCACTTCTGTTTCAGTTTAATCTTTGCACCTTAAAAGTAACCTGCAAAGACTGAATCAATTCAGCCTCAGGCTTTTTGACTTTCTGTACTTAGCCAAAATGCCCTCCAATCTATAGCAGTGAGTTCATGTAACAAGCTTCACCATGGGGACCTGGTGCCATGGTCCTGCCTACACTATGCTGTCTCCTGTCTGGGTTGTAGACTTTCATATTTGCAAATTGGACTTTAACCTTCCAAAGAGATGGTTTTATGTTCCACAGTAATATTTTGTGGACACTCGAGAGTTAGCTTTAGGTAAACTTTAATAGGCTCTTTACAGAGACAAGGTTGCTACCAAAACATTTGAACATGTTCCAGAACAAGTTATAAATGTTCAAAGCCCTGGGGAAGTTAGTTATCATTAGACATTCATGTAAGATCAAGAGCAGGTCTCATCTCAGAGTTATGACAACTCTCACATGGCTTGCAAAGAATATAGTTTAGCTTTTACTGAGTGCTCCAAGACATTTTTGTTTAACCTTTAAAACTATTTTAAAAGCCAGATGTTTTCAGCCAAAGTGACTGGCCACTCTTTCTAGGTATTACAAAGGACCCTTCACCAACCTGATGAGGACTTTGGTTTTTAGGGAGACAGTGTTGTAGGGGAGTGTTTTGTGTAAATATTCCTCTACAACACACCCTCCTCATGCATGGAACAAGCATGGCTGCATGAGGTGCCCACACTGGACCAGCCCTGTACACTGGCCCTGGTGCCATGGGGCCAGCCTGTGAACCCAATCTGGACTGGCCATGGAGCCAGTATGCAGGGCCAGTCCAGTGGGGTACCACATACAGCATGTGCCCTGGATAGGCCACTTGTGCTGTACAGTGTACATACCTAGTCCAGTCCCATAAACTGCATACGGTCCCAGTCTGGGTGCCATGCTGAGCACAGTGAGCAGGGCTTGCAAAAGATGTGTGTGCTACATGTGGTACCCACACTGGACTGGCCTTGCACACTGACTTTGGTATGCAGGGATAGCCTGTGGGCCCCTATCTAGATTGGCCCCAGGGCCAGTATGCAGGGTTGATCCCCTGTGGGTACCTCATGCAACATGTGCCCCAAGCTGTCCTCCTGTGCTACATACAGTATCTATGTCACTGGGTCCAGCTCTGTGCAACACATTCAGCGAGTGCCAGGCCAGCTCCTTCCACCACATGCAGTACATGGGCCTGGGTTTGGAGCCAGTGTGTGCCTCATGCAGCACATGGGGTCAGTATGAGATCCGCAGGCTGGACAGCAGTCCTCCACAGGCCAGATCTGCAGTTTGCATCTTTAATACCCCTATCCTAAACCAACAGGGAAAGCAAATAACTTGGTACTTTGGTAGTCTCTGTGCAATAACTGGAGAACATGGTAGATTCAGTGATGGAGTGGAAGATTTAAACAAACACAATACATTATTTTGAATCTGGGAGATTTTCTTCATCCAATTCCACCAAAGGAATTATTATTACCATTGATAATGCCCCTTACTCTAGAGGCCTGTTTGTACTGCAGCATATTGGTACTGTTGGCAAAATCATTGCAACGTGACTCATTAGTAAATTGCCTTTGTCTGTTGTCCTATCCACTCTCAAACTACATTTTTGCAAACACTATGTGGAGTGTAATCCATTTAAATAATTAATCTGGGATTTTAACACAGCTCTTCAATAATCAAACATGTTCTCACAATAACTATGCTAATAGATTTTTATTCAACCACTGTTACACATGTCCCCTTAACAAGTAAATAGACCTAAAGCCTGAAGAACCCTTAGCACATCACAGAAGAACTCTGCTAAGCCAGAAATTTTATAATTCTCACCAGATATTTGCTGTCTTGTTCCATTTAAGTTGTTAAACTGCACCTGGTATGCAGCGACAGGCAAAACAGATTTGGAGTTAAAGCACTGAACTAGGATTCAAGAGACTTTGGAATTCCTAGCTCTGTCACAAATTATTTCTGTGCAATTTTAGCCCAGGTTTTTTATGGTATTTAACAATACTCTGATCAGTACCTCAAAATCTAAGTGTCTTAGATAACTAACCTTCATTTTCAAAAAGGATTTATATATTTCTAGTGGGATTTTCAAATGCATTCTGGTTTGGGAATAAAGTGCATAAGAAGGCTTTGAAAACTCTCCCTATATAAATACCAAGTCATTCTTGAAAATGAGACAGCAAGAAGGTCTGATTCAGATGGCTATGTTGACTGGGACAATGCTTAATTAATTTAAAAAGTCTGGGTCCTATACTCTATGCCTCTGTTGCCTATCTGTAAATTTGCACCCTGCCTGACCATGTGTGCAAATCCTCTAGCACAAAAGAAGTCTGGTCTTTTTTGAGACCTCTTGGCATAGCTGTAATACGAATTAATAGTTGTAGTGATCTGCATGACTATGGTATCTGAGTGCCACATGAGTTGCTGCTACACCCTTTCAACACATATTTAATAACAAAAGACACAGTGGTGAGGTCTAGTATTTCTTACAGTTTTATCGCTTACAATACATGCTACAAAACCTCAACTATTATAAAATATATTATCAGAAAGATTTAAAACTAAACAAGAGTGATCAAAATAATGAGGTGCTAAGAAAAGTACTCAGCTCCTGGCAGAACCAGGTTTTTCAAGGTAAAAGGTCCTTTCATTATGTACAGCAGGTTCATTATGTTCCTCAATTTTTTAACCCAGTTTTCTCTCTTCAGTAGCATTGTTATACCTGATTTCATGGTCCTAATTAAATGCGTCTCAGTGCGTGATCACTTCTATTTTTAGGCTTTTTAAAAGAGAAATTTAATTTGAGGTGTATGCCTAACAGGATAACATCATTTCATGTGTCAAAGTCTGTTTCATCATGACAGTATAATGTCCCTGTAACACAGTGAACAAAAGCAAACAGCCATGGAGTTCCCAGGGTAATTTGTATTCAAGCCTCAGTTTCCATATTAAAAATCAATAATAAAAATGGCCAAACAAATGATGGAACAAAATGCTGTTTGTATGTCCAAAGTTCATCCCCTACTGATAGAAGACAATAAACAAACAATACTGTTATAACTCCAGATATCAGAATGCTTTAAGCAAAGAACCTAATTTTAAAGGTGGAAAAGCTGAGGCACAAAGAGGTAAGATTAAAATATCCAGAAGAGGCCTCTAAAAGTTGACTGTGTTGATTTCTGGGTGGCATATCACCATCTTCATGTATCTTCTGCCTATTTTTCAAGGACAGAGCATCTATATCTCCAAATGAAGTCAATCAGATCTGTGAACTTGGGCATCTCTGGAAAACTGAACTAAAGGCACCTGAATTTGGGTACCTACAAATGAAGGTGACTAGTCTTTTGAAAACTGTGGCCTAGTTTACTTGCCTCAGGTCACACAAGGAATCAGGAGGTAGTAAGATAACTCAGATTTCCTGATGCCTAGTGCATTGCTCTATCTACCTTAGCATTTTTTCTTCGTTGACATAGGTGGACAGAAGGGCTGTGCAAAGCTTCTGTTTGCAATTCAATCTGGAAAAGATTCAGCACGATTTGGAGGCACGAGGGGAAGGAAGAGCAGGGTGGGGGAGGGAAAGGACTGACATCTCTAGCTGGCCAGCGAGTGTAATTTCTCCCTGAGTCCCCTTCCAAGCACAGTGCCTGGGGGAGGGACATAGAAACAGCATAAAAGCCTCTATCTGCAGGCTCTCTGTGCCTTTTGTGAGCTGGTTCTGAGCAACCGCATCAGAAAGGTACTGGACTGGCTTGGCTTCCTATTCAGTCACCTACTCCTTTTTGTTCTTAGAAAGGATTAGATAGGATATAGCAAGTTTTGCCTGTCAGCAGCTAGAGGTGCAGGGCCCCAGAACCCAGACTCCCTCTGCACCTATCTCCTTGACAGCTGGCAAGCTTTGTGGCTGCAGCAGGGCCTAGCAGGACTGCAGTTTTCACCCCCTTGTGCCTTAATACACACAGTCACCTATGTCACGAGTTTTGCTTGTCAGCAGCTTGAGGTGCATTTATCCCAGAAACCCCTGCACCTATCTCCTTAGACCTGGCAGGCTTCATGGCCTCAGCAGGGGCTATTACTCCTGCAAGTCTCATCTGAATCAGCCAAAAAAGGACAAAGTTATAGATATTTAATTGATTCCCCATTATATTCTATGGCCAAATCCCTAGGCCTGGGTGTGCCTCCCAGTGAAGGGGGGGAGGAGGAGGAGGGGGATAACCAGGTCTCTACTCAGAAAAATGGAGGCAAAGAATCGATTCAGAAAAGTGATCCAAATCTCCAAATCGCATTACTGGCCTCTGAATCAGCTGAATCTGAATCCGAATCGAATAGTTCTCTAGTCGTACAGGCCTGGTGTTTAGATCCTAGAATATGTTTCTGGTTCCTGAACCCAAGAGAGTCTGACAGAATCTGTACATGGGTGGGCAAAATATGGCCTGTGGGCTGTCTGGCCCACCAATTGATCCTATTCAGTTCACCAGCCACTGTTGGGAGCCTGACGAGGAAGGGTTGTGCTCCACATCAATCTGTTTTGCTGCAGCCGGGCCTGGGCTGGCTGGTGCTGCATGCTGGCACCTCCACCCCACCCCACCTGCATCTTTTTCCCCCACTTCTGCTCAGCTTCCTGTTGACACTGCAGCTGCACAGTCCTGGCACTACAGCTGCCAGCAGTTAGGGTCCCACACAGGACACGACACAATGCCAAGTAGATGTCCCACCCGCCTGCCTGCCTTCAGGCTGTTGGCAGCAGCTGGCAGGCCAAATAGGATCAAATGGCATCTCCTTGCCCCCTCCCCCACCCTCAGCAACTCACCAAAACTCCTTAAGTGGCCCTCCAGCCCAAATAATCACCCATCCCGATCTATGCTCTTGACTGAAAAAGATGCAATAACCATCATACAAACGAATTCAAGTCAAAAGATCTGCCTGAGAACACCTTTGACTCTGTAGTCTGACAACCCCTTTCCCAGTTACAGCTGGCTCAACTACAAAAAGCCTTTTGCACAAGTCCAGAGGAGGGTTCAGACTCATGCCTCTGGAGCCATAACAAAATACCCAAAGTACTGAGCCATCATGCAACTCTGGTAGGTAATTCTGTGAAATGTTATATTTTTAATGCATGGTATAGTTTCCTGATGATATAGATAACTTACTTAAATACTTTCTTTAATTTCTTTAAATAACAGTAACTAAATAAGTTCAAAGCTTACTGAACTTGAACAAGTTCAGGGAAACCAACATTTTAGGAGACCTGAGATTGGAATGAGGCCATATACCCACAGGGAGCACAACAACTATCTTAGTTTACCTTTCTCTACTCCTTCCTTCTTGGAATCTGCATCATTTTGACTTTCCTGCTCAATGATCTTTGTCGGGGGCTTTCATGCAGAAGCCAAATTCCCAAAGGAGAAGGTTTTACTGGAGTGAATAACCTGGAGGTTTGCCAGAAACAAGAGGCAGCAATGCCTTCATCAAAGCCTCTTTAAATTGTCACATATCTGTCTCATTTTTTGAGTTGCAGGACATTTATAGCATAAAATAAAATATTCACCTGCTCGTGTACTTTCTATCAAGAGCAGTCAATAGGAGAGAAGGTAGGGGAAAAGAAAGAAGGAAAGAGAGACTGCTTACCTGACTGCTCACTCCTGGGGCACTTTAAGACTGACCATCAGAGCAGTAATAAAACTTACACAGAGAAAACTACATTTATTTTTACAAATGAAGACATCTGTTGCCTGATCTCACTGATGATGCTGAATATCCCAGGGTAGTGAATCCATGCTGCTGCCAATGTGGCGTGGGTTTAAACCAGTGAGTAACAGGAAAAACTATGCATTGTAGTCCCTATAATTCTTGGAATCTTGGCATGAATGACACTAGAAAAGACCAAGTTAGATCAGACTGAAGGTATCTGCTTTATGTTACACATGCTTTTTCACTTGAACATCCCCGCTTTGTTGTACTTCTAACAGAGCCCAGCACGCATTGCAGTTTTAAAACAGATGTTTTGTTCCTTGCTAGGACTGTCATATTGTATCTTGCGCTTGCTTTTATGCAAGTATGCCCCATAACAGCAGCATTTCTGCAAGAAATGAAGTAAAGTCTGCCAAGTAACTCATACAAACAAGCCCTTCAAAGATTGGGAGTTCTCTGCCTCAGACTCAGCTCTTACAGCTTCAAGTTATGTGTAAACCTAAGCTACCAAACTAGAAAGCAAACAGGAACCTGCAGAGCATAAGAATTGAGATGTCCCAGTCAAGTGGGAGTTGGCATGTAGTTTGCTTTTGCAGCAGACAAGCACCAGGAAGGCAAGTCACAAGTGGGATGGATTCATGTCAGTGCCAGAGTAATATGAGTAGATATGACAAAAGTGGAGGATTTTCCTACGCAGAGAGTTGCATTTCCAAGGCTTTTTGACCCTTTGCTAGCAATGTCAGGAAGGACAAGAAAAGTGGTATATGCAGCTACTTGCTGGAGTCGTGATTGTTTATATGCCTTTTTTCCTTTAGACAAGCTGCTCTCAAACTTCTTTGGGTCAGATACTCGCATTTAAATTTGTTATGCTGCTGTGTACTCCTTTGATTCTGCGTTATGGATAATAAAATATAAATACCTTTATGTCACTACAACCACATTATAACCTCTCCAGATATTATAACCTCAGAGATATTATAGAGCTGTTCTTCATTCTTCTTTATTAATATTTTCCATTTCCCCTCTCTTTTCCCATTCCTCTCTCTATCATATAACCTCCAAAAGTTTACTGTAGCCTCAGGGGTACACAAGCTTCAGCTGTAGAATCACTGCTTTGTCATCAGTCAAAGCTGTCCTAGTCTGGCAGCGATTGAAAGTTAATTATATAGATGGCTATTTGGCAGTTTCTGTAAAACAAGCTGACCGCATTAATTCAGTGCCAGACAAGTATCCATGTCTCTCAAAGCACCAGGCCTGCTGGTATCTGTAGCAGGGCACTAAGGTGCCTGCTACTGACAAACAGTAGTATGGGCTCAGCTGCCAGTCACCAGGGCAGCACAGGTGTGGGTTGCCGAGACAACCAGTTTGGTCAGCTGACCAGAAGGGGGCAGGGCCTGGCCTATATAAACAGCCAGGCTGAGGCAGCCCTGCTGGGAGTGGGCATAGCAGAGAAGCCTGATGGCTGGAGCAGCATCTGCTTAATGATGCTGGGTGGAGGAAACCCTGATAGGGATATGCATGAAGGATAGCCAGTTTGGCTTGGAATTTCTGTTGTAGCCCAGGAGTGGTACTTTTCTGTTTTGTTGTTGTGTTACACCGGAGGAATGGGTGAGGCTGTAGGGGTTGGAGGAGGCCTCATGGGAGCTCCCCAGTAGTGTGGGGGTTCCTGGCGCTGGAGAGGGTGCTGTGTTTTGGGGTGTCTTGACCCTGGCCCCAGTGTGGGTAGTATCGGGAGGAGCCCAGTGTGGGCGCAGGTGAGAAGCCCCAGTGGGGCGTAAGACCTGGAAAGGGGGTCTGGTGGCCAGGCACAGCTATGGCCATCTGATCCTCGACCGTGGGAATCACGAGGCAAGGCCCCAGTGCGGGCGTGAGCACAGAGACAGGCCCCAGTGCGGGCTACGAGGGCGTGGAGCCCCAGTGGGGGCTACGAGAGCTCAGACAGGGAACAGGCCCCAGTGCGGGCGAGAGCTGCGAGGGAAGCTAAGGGGGCGTTGATAGGGAGATGAGCCAGAGAGCGTCTGTGAGGGCACGGGTAACAGAGACAAGACAGAGGACCCGTGAGGGCAAGGGTGATTTTAGGACCCACGTGTGGCCCCTGAAGCTTTAGTTGCAGGGTTATCAAAGGCAAGGCACAGACTGCAACGTAGCAGAGCACCGTGCCAAGGAGGGTCAGAAGGCAGCCTCCCTTTAACGATAGTTACCATCAAAGATGTGGTGGGTGAGATAAAGAGGGTGCATTTGGACCTGATTTGGCACAGTAGGTAGGGGGCGCTAGGGGAGTTCACAGCACCCCTAGGTCATGTCCTGCCACAGTATCCTTGTCAGTAGTCTCAGTAGAGACACCAAGGATGGATGTGAAAAGTAAACTAAACTACCTCTGCCTTAGCTTTTCTTGGGGAAGGCCACTACTAAGACTTAGTGGTACAAAAGCATTTCTCTGTCCATGCTCTGTAAACACCAGACATTTAAGCCTTTAGGGATACCATTTCACCAGCACTGAATTCACTTTTAAAAATTAAATACAATTATTGGCCAAGGGCCTGTGATGTCCTTACATACCACTTTGGGCTTTTTCTTGTAAAGTGTCAGAAGAGACGAGAAAAATGACATTTTCTTCCCTTTCCCCTCTGCCAACTGTTTACATGTCAAGCCATCCTTCTCATTTGTCGCCACCTCTCTGGTTATCTTTTTTTTTCCCCACTGGCACTGAATAGGACTGGCCATTATTAATTCCTTTGTAGCTGGGGTTTTAAAACATCTGCTGAGTAAAATATTTTTATCTTAATTACCATAATCTTTATGGGGCTATAAATGAAATTTCTGCATTATTTGAAGGTGCTATACTGCTCTTTGTATACCATTAAGGCCAGTGTGACTGTGTCCATCAGTAAAAGCAGTTTCTAAAGAACCAGTGAGTAAAAAGATCAGTTGAATAATTCTTGGCTTTCTTGTTTCTTATGCATCTATGCAAGATTTCTCCAGCAAATGTTCCATTGTAAATTATAGATTCTTCATCAATATTATTCACATACTCAAGAATGATACTTTCTGCCTGTTCATGTTGCCTTGTTTTTTTCCATCTAAGGCAGTGACTGATGCTATTAATTACTACAGCTAAGTTTCCAGTGAAAGCTTCTCTATTCTGCTATTTCTATTTGGTAGAATCCCTCTAGTTTTTCTAGATAAGGTAAGAAATGTCTGAATGCATGCACAATTTGTTATAAAGAGAAAATACATTATTTGAAAAGTGTGCTGGGGATAGGTAAACTGTGTTTGATAAGCAACAGTAGGGAAGATACAAAGCAAAAGGAATAGTAGCTGCCCCAGCAACCCAACTGGTAGTGGCACATGCAAACAGAAAGAGGCTCTGTGAGCAGGGAGCAACCCTGGCTCTCCTCCATTCAAGTCAACTTGTGAGACATCAGGTAATCTGTGAGAAATCCATTGCCTTCAAAGAGCCACAGATATAACAGCTGACACACCAATAATGTCAATTTTCTTTTTATCAGTGCCAATCCAATATGGACCAATATATCAGTGCACCTTCTCCCAGAGTACCTCACCCTGAATGAGACATGTAGGCTCCTTGTCCAGGGCTTAGGGAGATTTTGGTACCTCATAAGGAGATCTAAAACAGCTGGCACACTGAGCAGAGAGTGGATTAGAGCTAACCAGCTAACAGGAAAGGCTGTGCACAGATAGTCTGAACTTCTCCCTTTCAGGTTAAATCACCTCACTCAGGGCTGTGGAGAATTGCTTCTTCATTTGGGATTCACAGCCTGAAGACCTTTCCTGACAATAGAAGCCTGTATCCTTTCTCTAAAAGAAATGAGCAAAACTCGCCTCTATTTTTTGAGAACACAGATATCTTGTTAGGGCACTCATCTGAAAGGAGGGAGATTCTGGTTTCTCTTCAGATAGCATGCCATTAAGTAGGCTGCTAAGGTCATGCCTCTGACCAGGATGGACTCTTAGGCTGCGTCCAGATGAGCATAGCCATGCGGTATGTGGAGCCACAGACACATATGGAGAACCACATACCGCACATTCAGGTGTTCTCTATGTTGCAAAGGAGCAGCACGGGGGAGGGAGGTTGGCCCCTGGATACCTAGGGGTCAAAAAAAAACCTACAGAAAAAAAGCGCAGTGGCACCTGGCCAGCTGGAGACACACTGTGGCTGCCAGCCAGGTTCCGCGTGGCAGGATCGTCACTGGTACAGCCTTGGGAGGCCCAGGACCTCAGGTAAAGCTGCTGGGGCCAGCCAAGTGCTGGTCCCAGCCTCCCCTACCCCACCTGGGGTAACTTACCACAAGCCAGAGGGCACATGGCACAGGCGTTTCCTGGGGACAACTACTGGCAGCACAAGGTATGCTACTGCTAGTTGTTCACAGGAAAACAAATGTCCATGCATGTGTGGATGTGGTCTTGGGGGGGGTTGGGGGGGGATCATGCTGTCCTACCTGCTCCCTGATTACTCTGGGAACAGAAAGGTTTCTGTTCTGTTCAAGTGGAATCAGTCAGCCCACGACTTATCTTCCCTTCTGTGTTTTGTGACAGCCTCACAAAGTAAGATATAGATAGAGAGGGGTGGTTCAGGCTAGTTGAGTGTCATCTTCATAGTTGAACCTAAGCAGAAGTAAAGACATATCCATTTCCTGACTGGCTGTTATAGAAAAGGCAGGTACCACCAGCACCACTATTTCCGCTCTTTTTAAAGAGCGGAATAACCCCTGATGGTCCCAGATCTTTCTGGAAATTAGACATTTCTTCTGAGGTATCTAACTTCTGACGCGCCATGTTGGAGAGCTAGGTGCTGCACTTGGGATTCTGGATCCTGCTCTGGGGGCTGACTTTTAGGCTCCTAAGTTTTACTGAATCTACCTCTTGTTGCTGGGGGCTGGACAAGAGCTAGGTTTGCACTTTAAAAATAACAATACAGACTTTATAGCAGCCAAGGACCTCAAAGCACTTTACAGCTATCAAGCATCTTTAACACCCCTGCGAGGGAGGGAAAGAGTTTTGTCTTCACTGCAGAGGTGCATAAACTGAGACACAGAGATGAATAAGTATTTTCTCTAAACTTAAGCATAGAGTGAGTGGCAAAGCTGGAACAGTTGCTAGGGGTGCTGACTCAAAGAGCCCCACTCTAACCAGGGCACCAAACTGCCTGTAGAAGTGCAGTTTTTTGAAAGGGTAACAGAGAAGAGACAGAGGACTCCAGGCCCTAGAAGCAGAAAAATCTAGCAACTGAATGATGAAAACAATTACCAGCCGTCAGCCCCAATGTGATCAATCCATTGTCTGTGGTTTTACATGGACATCTCTGATATTCTCAGGACCAATTATGAATCTGAGCTTTCCACTGGCATCCATTACAGTGACCAGCTTCCGTTCAGTGGCCACATAGTGAATCAAGGAAATAATCCAGTAATCTGTAATTGTAGTGGTCCAGTAAATATCAGAAACGCAACAGCTGTCTACCTGGGCATGAATCTCCCCTTACTTATTGGTTTTAAATTGGTGTGATCACCATTCATCCTAACATACCTTACATAGGTATGAGGAAAAGTGGTTGTCTTCTGGGGTGGTGATTGGCCTAAGGACACAGGCAGACAAGAGTCTTTGGGTAAATGTGATATCTTTTATTAGACCAACTAAACAGTTGGAAAAATTGTTCTTTGCAAGCTTTCAGGCACAAACCCTTCATTTACCTGAAGACCCTTGTCTGCCAAGGTTTTCTTCTAGAACTTCTAGGCACTGCCCCCCCTCACCATCTACAACTGCACATGTTGTAACATGGTTCCACATGGCTGTTTCCAATCTCGGTTTCACTTTACATGGGTTTCTGTCTAAGTGAACAGGGATATTTCCTTATTGGTTGCTCTCCCCAGACTGAAGGTGCTCTTCCTCTTCTTTTTGTGCCATATGCTGATCTAATGCTCAGGGGTACTCTCATTCTGCTTAGCAGCATACTCTCCCCAAAAGGAAATGTTACTCACAGGAGCCTTGGGTCATGAATCTGGTTGCCTAATCTCTTTCCAGTTCCTCCATTTGGGTTTCACATCCTCCACAAAAGTGTGCTGCAGCTGCTTACAGAGGAATGACACAGAATGTCAATAATTTCTCCAGAAAGGGTTTTATGAATAAAAATCACCTCATTCTCTCCTGTGTAAAGAGCATGCACAGAAAAGGGAAGCTCACTACACGTGCCACTACTTCTGCCAGTTTGATGAATTACTTCCTTCAGGCCACAATATGCTGAGATACTTTTTTCATTTAATTTTCAGCTAAAATGAACATTTCTTAATCAGGATCATGATAGTGGCTCCAACTGCCATATTTTAAAAGAGAAATAAAGAAAACATGTCCCTTTTGCTCCATTAGACAATAGTATTCAGAGGGAGACTATGTCATACACAAAATCAGGAGACTGTCAGGATAAAAAATACAGTTAAAAATCAAAGCTTGATTCAACGTGTCATGAAGTTAACAGAAGTCTTTCTCGTAGCTCCAAAAGGCAGTAGGGGAGAGCCTAAGTACAAAAAATATCACAATAGTTTCAATCTTGTGTTCATTTATTTCAGTGGGAAGAGAGAGTGTACAGCAATTTGCATGACCTAGCTTGAAGTGCGAGACCCACAAAAGGATTCAGGCACATGAATCGAATATTTAGATCTTTAAAGCCCTGCTAACTGATCTAATCCTGGAGATGCCTGATGTCTCTAGGGGTTCCGGATCTCCCTAGCAAAGTTCCCAAGGCACCTAAAATGTCTGCTGATGGGTTTGCATACAACCACCTAAGTCTTGAACATGCTGAGCAGCTGGAATTACTTAGTTATCCCATGCAAACTGGAACAGCTTCAGAAGAAGAGACTAAGAATACCCCAAGCTTAAGCATGTCCCACATGATGATGATTAGGGTGCTCTGCTGAGAGATGGGCAATGTGAGTTCAGATCTCCTCAGAAAAATGAAGAAGTCTCCTGCACAACAGGCAAGTTTTTAAGAACTAGATTATTGGATGAAAGAGGGCACCACCTGCTGCTGCCAACCTCCTTTTACGGGAAATGCAGGAGGAGGGTTCATGGTAGAAAATACCAAGCAGCAATGGAGCTTGGAGTTAGGTAGTTATCTTCCCAAAAGGCATGGGACTTAGGCTGCAGCCCTCTTCTCAGCGTTCCATACTGGTACCCAGTTTTGTGGGTACCCAGTTTTGTGGGTACCATATCTCAGGTGCCTTGTTCTCCACAGGAATTATGTAGGAAGCTGCAGTACTTCATTCAGGAGGAGACAAGGTGCCAGAAAAATTAGGAGCTGTAATTCTAAGAGCTGTGATGCCTGAATGTTAAATGATTAAAATGAAAAAAGACAAATTAATTATTTTTCAGCAATTATGCTGTTTCCTTTTGCATTTGGGAAAGGAAGGAAGGCTGGATAGTTTCAGTTAGTCAATAGGCCCGTTAATCTTACTTCGGTCCTGGGGAAGCTCTTTGAAAAAATTGTCCAGGAGCACATCTGTGAGGGACGAGCAGTGGGGAGGATGATCAAGGGCAGGTCCTGTCAGACCAACCTGATTGCCTTCTATGATCAGGTCACAAAAATCACTGGATGCAGGTGTTGCAGTGGATGTAGTCTTTCTGGACTTCAGGAAGGCCTTTGTCATTCTCCCACCCCATTCTCATTAAAAAGCTAGGTGACTGTGGCACTGATGCCTACATAGACAGATGGGTCACAAATTGGCTAGTGGGCCGCACCCAGAGGGTGGTAGTGGATGGGTCCTTCTCAACCTGGAGGGAGGTGGCCAGTGGAGTCCCCCAGGGCTTGGTCCTCAGGCCCATACTGTTCAAGTTCTTTATCAGTGACTTGGACAAAGGGATGAAAAGCACCCTGTTCAAATTCACTGATGACACCAAGATTTGGGGTGAGGTAGGCACACTACAAGGGAGGGACAGGATATAGCTGGACCTGGACAGGTTACAGGAGTGGGCAAATATGAATAGGATGGGATTCAATACTGACAAGTCCAGAGTACTGCACTTGGGCAGTAAGAACCAGCAGCATACCTATACGCTGGAGAACTCCCTTCTCAAAAAGCACAGCGGAAGAAAGAGATCTTGGAGTCATTATCGATTCCAAAATGAACACAGGCCACCAATGAGAGGACGCAGTCAGGAAGGCTAACCGCACCTTGTCATGCATCCACAGATGCATCATGAGCAGGTCCAAGGAGGTGATTCTCCCTCTCTATGCAACACTGGTCAGACCACAGTTGGAGTACTGTGTCCAGTTCTGGGCGCCGCACTTCAGGAAGGATGAGGCCAGCATGGAGAGGGTCCAGAGGAAGGCTGCTTGCATGATCAGGGGACAGCAAGGCAGGCCTTATGAGAAGAGGCTAAGGAACTGGACCTGTTCAGCCTTCACAAGAGAAGGCTGAGAGGGGATCTAGTGGCCAACTATAAACTTAGCAGGGGGGACCAGAGGGGAATGGATGAGACCGTGTTCCCTGAACGCCTCCTGGAGTAACAAGGAATAACAGCCACAAGTTGATTGAGAGTAGGTTCAGGATAGACATCAGGAAGCACTATTTCACAGTCAGGGCAGCCAGGATCTGGAACCAGCTTCCAAGGAAGGTAGTGCAGGCTCCTACCTTAGGGGTCTTTAAAAGGAGGCTTGATAACTACCTAGATGGGGTCATACGAGTTTAAACTTAGTAGGGGTCATATAAGTCCTGTATTCATTCCTGTCCAGGGCAGGGGGTTGGACTTGATGATCTGCTCAGGTCCCCTCTGACCCTACATCTATGAGTTTCTCTCTCTGCACCCATATAAAACTGTGGTGTTTAGGTTGGGAATGCCATAGGTAAATGGTTTCTTTAAAATATTTTCTTCGTTTTTCCCTATTAATACTTTTCTGTTAGCAATTGTGAAACTCTCCTCCTCCTTGCTAATACCAAAAAGACTAGATTGTATCCCTTTTTACATGCAGTACATTTAGGCTGTTGACTCTACAGCACTTTTTCAGTGATGTCTAAATGACACACTCAACTGATTTATTGACAGAAAGAAAGAAATTGATTCACTCTTGTTACCTCTCAGCTCCATGTTCTTGGGGAACCCTGACACAGGATGCAGACTGTCTGACTCACAAAGATTCCCCCCCACCTAAACAGAAACTGATTAAAATGCAGTGAGAGACACACCTGAAGTCCTCCAGATAAGGGTGACAAAAGTGAAACAACTGCCCTAGGTCTCATTTGCATCTGAGATGGGACCAGATGACCATTCATTTACATGAGAGATGGAGAACAGAAAGGCTGAAGCAGAGACTGCAGTGAATTCTGGGATCAGCGAAGCAGGGGAGCACTGCATGATGGGGAATCTGTGCTCCAAATGCTAGTCAGCCCTCACACTCAGCTCAGCATTTATCAGACCAGTTCTAATCTGGATTTACAAAGGACTTTTCCTCCCCTCCCCCCACTCTAAGCAAAAGTAAGTTTTAATAGGCATCTCAGGCCGTGCATTCCCCAGTCCCACTATGGGAGGCCTATGTAAACTGAATTGGTTAAAACTTGGTTGCCGGGTTAGGGAATGCTGAGGCAATAAACGGAGTCAGTGGGGTATGGACAACATTTGAACAATGGTACAGGGTTCATCACAGTGTCCAGCTCGTTGGAACTCTGTCCACAAGTGTTGTCACACTTTTCCCGGGACGACTGGTGGAAGTCCTCTCCACAACAGGTTATGAACACTCCAATAATTGCCTTAAGTCTTTTAACAGACTATAGTAAGATCTGGAAAAGTCATGCCAAGCTGAGGCTTGTTCACAGCAAGTAAAAATCCAAAACCCGGATGCTGCAAGCTATCTATTGTTTCTGAAGACACCAGGCAATGTCCCACCAAGTATATCTGCTATCCATAGGAATGTCAAGCTGGCTCCTAAGTGTGTGTTTCCTGAGTATCAGTCAGTTTCCTGAGATGTTCCAACCAGATATAACCCCTTGTCAATAGAAAAGACAATTTGATTTACACCACTGAGAATGCTTGAAAGAAGCTGAACTGGGGGTATAAAAATCTGTAAAAGAAGCAGCAGTGTGTCTGCTGACACCACTCTCTTTCTTCTGCAGAAGCTGAAGGAGGCGGATCATCTCCCTTCAAGGATCGTGCTGAGAACTTTGACCTGTTGGTTTTGCCACCTGAGTGCCTTGGCCTGGTGAAATCCCAGCTCTCTCTCTCTCTCTCTAAACATAGATTTCTGAACCTGAACTGTATTAATTAAGCTTGGGCTAAGTTTCCCCAAATACTTAGTGAAACCAGGGTAATACTGTAACTGTTTGTGTTTGTTTTTCCTTTGCATGTCTATTACTACTAGTGTCATTATGTATTTCATCTGCTTAGCAATAAATAACTTTTATAGTCAAACCGGTGGTAACTGGGTATATTTTTCCTTTTTTAATCGTCTTTCCCCACTTGCTCTGCAGCAACGCTCCTTTTACCTAAGCTAAAGATCCCTGTGAAGCCCAAAAATACTGTGGAGTCTGCTCATCAAGAGGCTAAAAGATTGGGATGTGCTGAGTTTGAAACACATAAGGGGATCAGCTTGTACAGGCTGATTGACCCAGTTTGGCTCAGCCATGCCCTAATGCTGGCCCATGAGGGAGTCATCTGGACACCCAGCCAGATTCAGAGGTATTCTGTTCAACTGTGTGCTTCTGTCTGACTGTAGTTATTGTTGCTCTGATGAACTGATTCTTGGCATATGAGGGTGTCAGCCCCTCCATGCTGATCAGCCCAGCCGGGTCAGGCGTGTCACGTTAATCTGTGTGTGTTTGTGTTTATGACTGATTTGGGGACTGGAGGAACCCAGCCCCACTGAACTGAGTCCTGCAAGATAGCTCAATTGGGGGTGAGGGCTTGCAGAAAGGAGAGATACAGCTCTGTATAGAAACACAAGTAACACAAGCAGCACATTGATAGAATTACCAAGACCCTAGCCCTAATAAATGAGCACACCCCAAGGTAGCGGGCAAATCTGGTAACGCTGTTGCTCCAGTACAGTGGTCTTCAACCTTTTTTCATTGGAGATGCAGACCCCTCTGGAAATTTTGAATGGTGTGCGCCCCTTTGAATTGTAAGTGTGGATATTCACGTACTTTTGATCAATTGTAGTCATCTTTCACGCACCTCTTCAACATAGTCTGCAGACCCCCAGGGGTCCACAGACCACGGGTTGAAAACCACTGCTCCAGTACAATAGCACAGAAAGTTTGGCGACAGGGAAAGAGTGATAACATAACAAATTAAAAATGTATATGACAAATAAGTTTAAATTTAATTAGGCCTATTTCTTTGATAAAATCAATAGCTTTTGATGCTAGTATAAGATACTGAGTAAGATACAGAAGTAATATGCCTTAGTGAAGACCAGCCCTAAAAAACAAAAAGATACAGACAGGATGACCTGGTTCATATTTCTAGTGAACAGCTCAAACTTTATCCATCTGTGTGAATTCAAATAGCAATCACAGTACTGGGGAAGAGGAGTGAACAAGGTAGCTGTATAACAGAAACAAGCCATTTGCAAGCAAGATCAATGGACTGCAGGGAAAAAATGGGCTTGACAAAGTTACTGGGCTTCTATCATACAAGAACCCTATATGAAAGAACATAGTGAAACAGAGAAATAGTAACCATAGCATCCCTTCTGAACAGGTATTGCGGGACTGGGTTATACTTCGCAGTCCTATTTCAGAAAGGCAGTTAAGAAGATGCCTGAACTCAGACATGAGCTGACGTCTCTAACTCAGATCTGAAGAAGAGGGAACACTGAAGTCTACATTCTATGACGTAAAACAGAAGCATTAAATAAATCTGATGCACATCTAGCACAACAAAGTTCATCTGAGAGTTAAGAGAGTCAGTTAACCTTAGAAATAGGTGTAGCACAATCCTCTGATGGTTTCAAGCATTCAGCGTACCAGGGGAAGACACAAAGCCGCTGTCTATGGGAAAGCTGTCAATGGCTGTTCCCTGAAGAGCTGCTGTGATTAAATAATCATTCCTCAATAAACACATCATGCTAGAAAAAGTAAAACCAATTTCATCTGGAGACACCATTAGAAAGATACAGTGTCTCACTTGTTGCTCTAAATGAATGTGGGGTGAGGTCACTTGTTGCTTCTCGTGTTTCACATCTAACTACAGAAAGCTCTGTTTCTCTACTGCTCTTGGCTGTGCGCAGCAGCCCACTCAAGTCTTCTGGCTGGTGCCCAGACACCCTTCCCTGCGGCTTCCATGTCAGCACAGTCCTTCCAGCGTAGTGCTGCCACCAGCCCTTCTGCGACCTCTATTCAGCAGTCTCCTCCTCTACTCCCGACTAATCCAGGCACAAAACAAGCCACATTACCCCCCAACTTGCTGATCCCATCTCAGAAAAGCAAAGGACACGAGGGGTTTGGAGATGCAAGGGGTACAGCTATATGTCCAGCACACCAGGAGGGGCCCTGCCACAGGCCCACACCTTGGCCCTTAAAATTCAGGAATCCAGCTCACCCCAAGCTTGAGTTTCCTTTAACAGGGTTTGGCCAAACCTGGGAACCAAGCAGCTGGAAAAAAAAACCACGAAAGGCTACGCTTGGGGTCTGGTTCCAAAACCTTCCTCTGCGGGGTGTGCGCCCCCAGCAAGCGACACCGGGGGGCGGGAAGCGGCTGCTCGGGACAAGGCAGAGGGACGCGCAGGGCGGCGGGGCCGGGAGCTGCTGTGGCGCCGCCCGCCGGCGGGGACGCTGCCTCGCCTCGCCTCGCCTCGCCTCAGCCCCGCCCCGCGCGCCACGTGCCGGGCTGTCCTCGCCCGGGCCGGTGCCCCCCCGGCCGCTCCCTCCTTCGCTCACCTATGGTGGAGACGACGGTGCCCACGAAGTAGAAGGCGCCGGTGAAGTCCCAGCGCGGGCGCACGGCGTCGGCGCGGATGCCGGCCAGGCTGGCCGCCTCGTAGTCGCGGAGCAGGTCGCGCAGCTCGGCGCGGCTCAGGTTGTGGCGCCGGCTGAAGTCGTCGAGGCGCTGGTCCCAGCGCGCCTTGGCGCGGCGCTCGGCGGGCAGCTCGAGGGCCGAGAACACGGCGGCGCCGCACAGCAGGTAGAGCGCGATCAGCGCCGCCAGCAGCGCGAAGCGCGCGTTGTCCTCGCCCGGCCCGCCCGGGCCCGCGCAGCG
>NW_017728947.1:87180192-87187759 GCF_001723895.1 Crocodylus porosus | reverse complement strand
GCCTCGCCCCGCCCCGCCCGGCTGCGGCGCGGAGCCCCCAGAGGGGAGGCGCGGAGCCGGGCGCCGCCCGCTGCTAGCGGGACATGGGGGCGCTGCGGATGCGCCGCCTCTGCCGCCCGCCCGCCGGTCCTGGTCTCGGCAGGGGATGCGCGGACACCCGGGCGCGTCAGCGTTCCTGGAGGAAGAGGCTTGGGGCAGGGAGCAGGGCACGGGGCAGCCCCTGGTCGCCGGCCTCACCTGCGCATCAGCAGGACACCTGCGAAGCTCCCCAGGGACGAGCTCCCGGGGCCCAAGGAGGGCAGTGGCCGTGTTTGGGCGCCGGCTGGAGTGAGAAGTCTTCTTTGGGCATCCTGTCTGGAAAGAGCAGGGGGAAGGAAGAGATGGAAACAACTAAAGCCAGGAATACGGTGCACTTATTACCAAGCTGAATTGTAGTTTAAAGTGACTAAGGTGTTAGAAGTCAGACACCTGAGGTGAGGAGAAAGAAAGAAAGATTTTTTTCCCCCAGTGGAGGGATATGACATAGCTTTTCTTAAAATAGCAGCTCAATAAAACACTACTGCCACATTTCACTTTACATTTTATATTCTATACTGTTTTCTTATGTGTCATTTATATGGCACTTAATGTGCGCTACCAACTTTGGAGACAGTTTACAAAGACAAAATTCTTCGTTTTACTGAGGTAAGAATCTCACAGAGATTTTAGCCCATTGGCAAATTGTTGTGATCTTATAAATGTAGTCAGTAAGGCTGTTTAATTAAAAAAAAAATCAGAATGCATTGGGTTCATCAAGGACATATTTTAATAGTTGACATTTTCTTCTGTTTCTTCACATACTTTTATCTCCTCTAAATGCATCAAATTATAATGCTGTTTATAAAAGACATGCGTGTATAAAACACATTCACACTGAATGAGACTCAACAACTGCTTTGTGAATAAAGGAAAATTTATGTCACCCAGATCCTACCAGTCCTGGGGAGTCTATCAAAAAAGACCAGCAGGTTCAAACTGTAAAATTTTGATCCAGTGTGAAAGCGTAGGGTCCCCTTTGGGTTTGGTATATTGTGTTGAACCCTTGATCATGTATCTTTTGCACTTCTTCTGGCAAAAAGTGCTGCATATCTACGTGTTTTGCAATGCTACTTTCCTTCTCCTACACTTAAGGAAACTGAGACAAAGAATAAATAACTTGCCCAAAGTCACGTAGCAACCAAATGGCAGTCTGGAGCAAAACCTACATTTACTGATATCCCAGTTTCTTGCCTTTCATAACACCTCTGAATATCAAGAAGTCAAAACAGACTGTGGTGCAGATTATTCCCTCTTTATTATCTTATTAGACTAAAAAGAGAGGATGTATGGAAAACAAGCAATTTGATGGAAAGTATAGTTATCATTAACTGACCACAGATCAGATGCCAGTCATATACCAGTCAAGATACCAAGTGCCAGCATTAGATAACCAAAGATCGGATACCACACAAGAGCTTAACAGAACATCAGCACCAAATGATGGTTTCCTGAGAAAAGCATGTGTGCGCTTCCTGAACAGATGCAGGAATACTTTAAAAAAGGATGTACTGAAAATTCCCACTTGGAAATAATCTTTATTCACTCAAATAAAAGCAGTGTTTTTCCCCCAGTCAGCATGGGGGGAAAGCTCCTCATCTTACATACAAGGACACCTCATTAACTATACTGCCTATCATTAAACTTCTGCCAGAAGCAGCACATGCTCAGTAATGGAAACCAACTATGAAGTTCATTAAATGCAGCCATCACTGCATGACTATAAAACACATGACTCATAATTGGGCTAACATGCTGATGGGAACCTTTTTAAAGTAAATTATTATGAAAGTCTACAACAATTGCAGGCCAACAAAACAAAGTATCAAAAGGAGAACATGCTTCCATCAGCTTCTAAAACTTCAACAAAAAGGACAGACAAAACAATAGAACATTGCCCTCCTTTCCCAAATACCCATTAATCCAGGAGCCTGGACACTTTTGTTTCTTAATACCATATTATTCCCTGTCATCCTCCGACCTCACCTATTAAGGCTTATCGCCCCCTATCCCATATATGTCCTGTCTTAGCCCCTAGCATGCCTTTTTCCTAGCTGGCCCCTGGTCTGTAGCTATAGTTCTGCCACATCTCAACCCTCATCATCTTTTCATTTTCCTAGATTGGGGTGGCCAACCTGTGGCTTCAGAGCCACATGCGACTCTTCAGAAGTTGATATGCGTCACCTTGAATCTTTGGGCAAGCACACAGTGACCAGCTTCCAAAAAAATTGCATTACAAATGGAAGCTGGTCACTGTGTGCTTGTGCAAAGATTCAAGGAGATGTATATTAACATCTGAAGAACTGCATGGGGCTCCAGAGCCGCAGGATGGTCACCAGGGCTGTGTCAAACAGCACCATTTCGTTTTGGCTTCCACTTCACTGTTTCGACAAGACAGCATTTCATTTCAAGTTTCGTGTCATTTCAAAGCACTGTTCTCTTTCGTTTCATTGAAACTGTTTTGGCACTGTTTCAACATTTCACCCATAGGCTATGATGGAGAAGCATGGAACTGCCTATAACTGTCATTTTTTGGCAAATTTGGATGAAAACAGCAGGGGTGGTAGCCTCTTCTGAGGGCATGAAGCCTGCCAAGTTTCAAGGAGATAGGTGTAGGGGGTTTTGGGAAACTGCACCTCAAGCTGCCAACAAGCAAAACTTGTGTCATGTGTGACTGTGTGTGTGTGTGTTAAGGCATGCCCTGACTGGCACTGGGGCCTCTACACAACATGGTAGTGTGCCCCAATGAGGCCTCCTCCTCCCTTCCAGCCTTCCAGCCCACCACTTTACATAGCAACAGGTAAAATAATAACTTAGTGAGGAGCAGCACAGTAGCACCAGCAGCATCTCAGGCAGCCAAACCGTGAGAGAGCCTTTCTTTCCTCTCCTGCAGGAGCTTCTTCTCCAGCGTGTGTATTCAGGTATACTTTTGCTGTGTCCTTCCCCCCTCTTCCCCCTCTCTCTGCTTACTTTCCGTTTCCCTGCAGGCAGGCAGGCCCAGCTTCAGCTTCAAAACTTGATACATTTTGACTGCCCTTGTTTCATTCTGAGGCTGTTTCAAAGCCCTTCATTCCAATTTTGCTGTTTTGAACTCGAAATGGGTCGAAACAGTGTTGAAACAAAACAGCCGGTGAAATTTCACACAGCCCTATTGGTCACCCCTGTCCTAGATCTACTAGGTCCATGCTTCTCTTTTCCATAAGGCCACTGCTTTCTCCTTACCTAGTTTTCTTGTCCCACCAGCAATACCATCCATTTGCTCAAGCCCTAATGCAAGGTATCTTTTCCAGAGAGTTTCAGTTGCAAGACTAGTAAGCTTGCCTTCCACAATGCCACGCGAAAGCTCACTACAGCTTTTCATACTTTTTTTGCATCCTTCCTCTGGGCCCCGGGACCGTATTCCACACAGAACGGCTTGTAGCGTGAGCTGGCTTTTAGCACCCAGTTACTGTAGGAGTTTCTCTGCCTTCCCCAAACCGTTCTGGTGAACTGATACTCCTATATCACATGCCATGTTTTCCTCACCACAGTGTGTTTGTCTGGGGCATTCAGCTGTTCTATACAGTCTCCAACTGTAATGGAGCACTCCTACTGCTACAATGTGATGTGCTAGCAGCCAACCAAAGTCATTGCACTACTTCTGAAAGCTTTTTGTCAAACAACCCTTTCCAAATTGTTCATGCTTCTTCCCGTATGAACCTCCCCGCTGGGGATGCAGTCTCCTTTTCCCTGACCCATGACTTTTATGGTCCACTAACTCTGTTGTGGTTATTGTCTACATCCTCTAACCAATTCACACATTTTACAGTCTTTTCATATGTTGGCAGCATTATCCGGGCTCAGGGTCATAAGAGTGACTTTTTACATACATTATATTTATGTAATAACATCTCTGTGTAGTACCAGACAAACCCAGCTTACTTGGTGCCCCCTTTTATCCTTTCTGTGCAGCTTAGACTGACAGACTTTGCATAAACAAACAAACACATCCGGGAAGCCCCATCCTCCATTCAATTTTGCCTTGTTAGTGTTGTTCTCCTAAGCCTTTCCCTTTTGGCTTTCCAAAAGAACACCATCAGTTCCCATTGGATCCTACATATGGCGGGTCCATGACAACACCACACCTACATACAGTATGATTGTCATACAGTATGACAACCTTCTCAATTATATTTACCCATCCTTCCATTAACAGCTTGCATTTATACCAGCACCCCAATTTTTGTTTCACCTTTACTTTCACCTTCTCACAGGTTGCTGCACCTGTCAGTTGCCCATCTACCTCCACTCCCAATATCTTGATTGGGTTCCCGTTGTGACCTGTAACTCCACTTTTCCTGTTCCTTCCCTCTTCCCCACCACCAGGCACTTACTTCTTTGTATCTTTACAAAATGATGCCTTTCATATTCATTTGTATGTGTCATTGCTTGTCTAGGGACATACTGTCTTTTGCTAAGATATTAACATTGTGCATGTACAACATGCATTTTGTTGCATGCCCTTCCCCTGGGTACTGGCATGCCCTTGATCATGTGATCTGTCCTGTTCCTCTATGCCAGTAGCTTGATGGTACAGATGAATAGAAGTGGTGACGGGGCACTCCTGTCTCACACTTGATTTGACCTTGACTTCCTCAGTTAGGAAACCATTCACTTCTACCTAACATTGTGCTCCTTTGTATAAAGTCTTGATCAACCTTAGAAACTTTGGTGGAACCCCCATCTTGTTCAAACTGCCAAATAGGAAATCCGGCTTCCCCAGTCATATCCTTTTTTTAAATCAAGATTTAGGAGTACCACATGCAGTCCTCATTCTTGACAGTACCAAATTGCGTCTCTTATTAGTAGCAGTGCTGCAGTTACTAGAGGTGCTCTGATACATTGGTTCATATCATATCAGCACCGATAAAAGGAAAGTTGACATTATTGGCCATCAGCTTTTTTGGCTGATGTGGCCAATAATGTCGCCAATAAATGCACAGCTGCAGCGTGCACGTGGTCAGGACTAGGAGCCCAGCAGTATCCATCTGGTAAGTCTGTGGGGGGAAAGGGAGAATGTCATTCCCTAGGACCTTCCTGGTCTTGAAGGTTTGGGTTTCCTTCCATAGTTCTTCCAATGTCCATGCCTTCTCCAGCTGATGTCTCACTTTCCTCCAGGCTTCCCTCTAACCCCACCAGAAAGGAGTCAAGGGCTTGGCAATGCAACACTCTGCTGGAGTATGAATTCTGGTAAAACTCCTTCACTGTGCTCAGTATCTCTTATGTCTCTGTTAGTTGCACTCCCCTGCCATCCTATGCTGCTGTAATACTTTTTTTCCTTCTCTGGGCAAAGTAAAAGAATAGTTCTTTTTCCTTTCTCCACCCAAACAGCCTTTGCAACAAAGATGTCCTTTTCCCCTAAACTATTCCTGTAGGTTCTTCGTGTCTCTAATTTCCTCGGTTACCAGAAATCCCTTCTCTGCCAGTCATAGGAGATGCGGCAGTCTCCACTGCAATCTTGTTAACCTCTTGCACTTTTCCCAGGCCATTCTTTTATCCACATTCTGAAAAAAGGATCTCATTCTTTCTTTAACAACTTCCTGCCGTCTCACTCTGCTTATGTGTTCTTTTCATTGCTCCCCATTATATATAATGACTTCTATACTATCTGCACACTTGTTCTTCTTCCAGTAGTCTTGTATTTATCTTCCACGGCCCTCTGTTGTTCCTTACTCTCCACTTCCAGCACCATCCTCAGTAGCAAGTGGTCAGAGACAAAAACTGGTATTCTCTCTACCACTTGAATTTTCCAGTCTGTATACCCAAAAATGAAGTCTCCACAGGACCATAAGAAGCCAACCACATCCACTCTAGTAACTCTACTCTCAATTTCCAGCACTACCTTTCGGGTATCCAGTAGTTTATTCTCCACTACCATACTTGCCAGTATCTGTGAGGACCTATCTAATCCTGAGGCATTGCTCCCCATCCTATCCCCTTCCTCCAATATACAAGTAAAATCCCCAACCAGTATTAGGGGCAGTGCTCCTAGAGGGAGGATTGTCAGTTTCTCTAAAAGGGCACAGCATGTCTCCTGCATTGTTAGTGTGTAGACATTCGGTATTCTAAACCTTTCCCCACCCTCTTCCCCAGTCACGTCTAACACACTTCCCCAGGTATCTCCTGATAGCTTATTAGTCACAGCTGTGGATCTTTAATTGGTATCACCATACCCACTGACCTGTTTTCATTACTGCCTGACCATGCAGATGGGCCATGCTTCCATCTTCCTATAAGGTCTTTATACTCCCTCTTACCTGAGATCCAACATTCCTGCAGGTGTATGTCTGCCTCCCCCGATCAAAATACTGGCCCACCACGACGCATTTTGCATGGCTGCAAACGGGTCCTTATGTTAACCAATATTAGCATGATGATCATATTTATCCCAAGATTCTACCTACCACCCTCCAAGTCCAACCTATGCACTAAGGTCTAGGCCTGGGCATGTCTCCCCTTCTGATTCCAAACTAGAGACTGATCCTCCCTTCTCCTCTTATGTTTTTCCTGTCTTCTCCTTTAACCATGTCCGTTACATGCAACAAACTTTGTATTCTGACTTCCTCTAAGAACTCTGTCCCAGTGGGGCTTTGGCTTTCCTCTGCAGCCCCAATGAATCTGAGAGTCAGGGCTAGGAGTGGGTCTGGTAAGGACTCAGAGGGAGGCTTCCATTTTCTTTTCTACTTTTTTGCCCTTCCGCATCTCTGCCTCCTCTCAAACGCCTGCCACTCTGGTTTCTGCTTCACATGTTCTCCAGCCCACTCCATATCATCATCCTCTTCCCTCCTCCTTCTCTCCCTTCTTCCCCTACTCCTTACCTTTTTCCTTAACCCTTCTTGCCTCCATTCTCCCTTCCCCTTTTCTCCTATTGCTCCCTCCAAATTTCCCTTTGACTTTTTCCCTCCCTCCACCTTTTCTACTCCACTCTTCTTCCCTACCCGTTTTCTCTGATTAAAACCCCCCAAATTATCTGATTAAAAACCCCAAAATCCATGTTTTTCTGAGATTATAATGAAACAATACTGTATAGGTATCAGATGAACACAATGCTTCATTGATATATTACCATTTTAAAGCACTTTGGAAGCCTACCAGTGCCTTGATCATTATAATAAAATAAATTATAAATACCTATATATTTTGGCATTTGATTTTTTTTTTTATTATCATGGAAAATCAGAACTCCCCCTGCCCCCTTCACTCACCAGGATGCAGGTTCAGCTGCAGCTGTCTCCCCCTGCCCTCTGCTTTGTGGTACTGAGCAGCCCTGATATGCTGGTGTCCCTTGCTTCCAAGCCACGGTCCCTTCAGCCCCGCTAGTATCTGTCACTCCTGACCTGCAGCACCCATCCCTGCCAGTGCCCCTCACTCCTAGACCACAGCCCCCTATCCCCAGCCCTGCTGGCGCCCCTCACTCCCAACCTGCTGCTCCTAGGTCTTAGGCCCGTGGGGG
>NW_017728947.1:87147642-87180092 GCF_001723895.1 Crocodylus porosus | reverse complement strand
ATTGGTAGCACCATAGGCAGTGTGTCAGGGGGCCATGGCAAGGCACATGCCCTTCTAGATTTCTGTGCCCACAGAAAGGCAGAGGGCTGCAGCCTGGCCAGACCAGCAGTGGTCACAAGTCACCTCTCCAAACCAATGGGTGGGACCCAGCACAGGAGGGTGGAGCAGGGTGGTGAGATTCATTGCTGCTGTTACCACCATCACTGCAAGTCCCATGCAAGCTGCACCACCTTGGCCACTAAGATGAGGCACCCCCCTGCCCCTACTGCAGTGGGGACAGCTTGTGCCCCTTCGCTGCGGCGGTGGGCAGGGGGTGCCTCACCATGGCAGTGTAGCTGGTGCAGGGCTGGTGTGGTGGCTGTGGCAGCAGCAATAAGTACCGCTGTCCTGCTTTGCCCTCCTGCCTGGTGCTGATCTGGCCAGGTTGCAGCCCCATGCCCCACTGCTGGTGCAGAAATCGAGGGGGGGTGGGAAAAGGAAGGCATGTGCCTCCCCATGTTGCCACTGGTGCCCAACCCCTCCCCAGGGCTAAGTACAGATAGTCAAAAAGCCCGAGGCTGAATTGATTCAGTCTTTACAGGTTAATCTAAGCTGCAAAGATTGAACCAATAAGTGAATGAAAAGACATTCACTTTTGATTTGGGAAATGCAGCTACATGCCTGCAGCGTCTCAAGCCAGAAGCTGAGGGGGTGCTAAAGCATGTCTCTCTTGCACATAGCCAGCATTGGCTGTATGTTGGCTTCCTCTTTCTGCTTCCCCTGAGGTCTCTGGGATTTGAAGTTCAGACTCACAGCAGCAGGATTCTGCAGATTTGCTCATCACTTATTCTTCCTGTTTCCAGGTGCCCCTGGGATTTGTAGTTCACAGTCACAGCCAGCACTAAGCAGGGCAGGGCAAGGCAAGGCAAGGCAAGGCAGCTCCATACTCAGGGGAAGGGAAGTTTAAGCCCCCTACCTGGCCTCAGACCCCAGCAGGGGTTTACCCAGGGGGAGGGGGGCAGTAAGCCAGCCAGTGAGCCAACCCGCACTGCTCCAGCTATGGAATGGAGGGGCGGGGCCAGTCCTGCTCTCTGGAGCGGACAGCCTGGCCCATCCCAGGGCTGCAAAACGTTTGGATGCTGGGGGACTCCCAGTTAACTTGAACCAGAAAGGAGTTTGGGACAGAAGTTTTTGTAAACCAGTTTGACTTAAATCAGTGAAGTCTGATACTAGGCCTGTGTGAAGCAGTAAGTATTCACTTTGGATTTGGCCTATTTGGAGGGACAGTGATTCCATTCAGCCAATTTGGATTTGGAGATTCTGTGCTGATTTGGAGATTTGGCCATAGACTGTAATGGGGAATCACTAAAATACCTGTAACTGTCATTTTTTGCAGATTCAGATTAAAACAGCAGGGATGGTAGCCCCTTCTGAGGGCATGAAGCCTGCTAGGTTTCAAGGACATAGGTGCTGGGGTTTCTGTGAAAGTGCACCTCAAACTGTTGAAAGCAAAACTTGTATCACTTGTATATGTTACGGCAGAGTGGAATGAAAACAGCAGGGATGGTAGCCCCTTCTACGGGCAAGAAGCCTGTGAAGTTTCAATGAGATAGGTGCAGGGGTTTCTGTGAAAGTGCACCTCAAACTGTTGAAATCAAAACTCGTATCACTTGCGTGTGTTAAGGCAGAGCAGGATGAATCATGGGCGACTAGTACCACCTCAGTCAGGGGGGCACGTGCCCCCCAGCAACCAGTCAGTGACCAGAGGGCCAATCTTGTTGACTGGGGCAGGCATCCCCTGCAGCCAATCCCACCAATGGGGGGAGTCCCCCCCCATGCTCCCACTCCCTGACTGGTGCTCATAGGGGGGCACTGGTGCTTCTGCCTGCCCCACCACCTGTCACCTAAGCAGCGAGTGCAGCCGGTCAGGGGTGCACTGACACTTTCAGAGGTTCACCACTGGGATGAATACAGCAGGGATGGTAGCTCATCATGCAGGCATGAGGCTTGCCAGGTTTCAGGCAGAGTGGTGCAGGGTTTTCTGTGAAAGTGCACCTCAAGGTTCTGAAAGCAAATAAAGAAAGCAAATAGCTGCGGAGTGAGGAGGGCGGCACTCACTCCATCAGCACATGGAGCTTGGGGAAAGCCAGCAGCGGGAGGTTCTCCTTCAGGAGTACCAGCTGCTTCACCAAACTAGAATCCAAGGAGGTGTGGTGGGGTGTCACAATATCACCAGTAATGATGAACACCCTTGCACTTGGAACACTGGTCGGTGGGCAGGACAGATGTTCCTGGGCAACTGTGGCCAGATCCAGTCACATCTGGCTGTGGGTTGCCCAATAGGCCAAGGGGGTCTCAGTGCAGTGGTTCCATGTCCTCAGTGAGATAGGTAGTCACCAAAGCCTCCGTGATACCTGCCTGATGGTGGGTTTGGTGCCTCTGGACCCCAACATTGAAGCCATGCCCTTGGCCCACATTGTCAGCAGCTGTGATGGAGAAGATTGTCTCATGGTTGGAGTGCTGGCACAGGAAAGTGGATCCCCCTCTCCCACATCCCCCCGCCTCTGCCCTTCTGCCTCCCTGACTGTTCATCAGCATTTCTGTCCAGTGATCAAGGGTTTTGCTGGTGCAGACACTCCCCTTCACCCTCAGATTGCACATGCCTGCCAGCACATGGACTGTACTGGACCGGACCGCAACGGATCCAGCCATTTTTTGATGCCCTACTTCAGCTGCTTCACCAGTGCCTGCACCTCTGGTGAAAGCAGCTTGGCCCAGCCAGGAACATCGATCTCATGGAACTTCTCTATTTCATTCTCTAGCTTCTTCACTACAGCGATCATCTGGATAAGGAGGGTATCACCAGTGCTGAGGCTCTCAGTGGCCTTGAGGAATGGCTTGAGGACCATGAAGATCTGGGAGATGGTATCCCACTCCATTTTGTTAAGGGGGCTGCTGATCCCAATTGCCCCGACCAAGGTCATCTCATGGATGGCCTACTGTTGCTTGACCAGCCTTTCCAGCATCAGGTATGTGGAGTTCCACCAAGTCTCCACATCCTGCATGATTTTATGCTGTGGGATGCTTAGCTCTGCCTGTTTGTCCCACAGCATCTTGCCCTCCTTGATGCTCTGGTGGAAGTAGCCCTCCACCTTCCTGCATTTTGAAATGAGCTGACTGGTAGTGACAGTACTGTCACCAGGTGCCCTGTCCCCCTCCAAGTCATCCCTGACTACAAGGTGGAACTTGTGTGCCACACAGCGGATGCCAACAAAGTTGGCATCACACACCACCTTGACCATATTGGCCGCATTGTCAGTGACCATGGAACCATAGGTGAGCTTGCCCTGCCCAACAAACCACCCCTGCACCATGCAGTTCCTGGCACCATGATCTTCCTTGCCGTGTGGGACCCATCCATCACCTCCGCTTGAAGGAGAGCCCACCGACGCCTTGATTGATCATGCCAGCGCCCTGTGAGGGAGAGGTAAGCATGATCTCCACCCTGGCTCCTCCAGATGTCCATCTGAGGTGAGGTGCAAGGCTACCTGTGGACCTGCCTTCTGCAGCTCCTCCCTTAAGTGCTCATATATGGAGGGCACCACCATCCTGCTGAAGGTGGTGTGTGCAGGCACTTGGTATGATGGAGCCACAAGTGCCATGAGCTGCTTGAACCCTGGCTGCTCAACTAAGGAGAAGGGCTGGCTATCCAGAGCAAGCATCTCCCCAGTGGTTTGGATGATCTTGCTCACCTTGGGAACGTGCCCCACTCTGCCTGCAGCTTTCCCCCACTGCTCCAGGGTGGCCTGCCTCTGCTTTGGGGGGACGGGAGCTTTGGAGTGAGCAGGGGACTTTCCTTTGGGAACACTTGCACTGGTGCCAGGCTGAGCAGGAAGAAGGGCAAGGGGGTACTGCCTCCTGAGATGCAGCAGCATCGCTATGGTGGTGAAGTGTTTCACCTCCTTGACCTGGCTGATCTGCCTTCGGCGGTGCTGGCAGATAGCATACTTGGGATCATCTACCACCTCAAAATCATCTCACACTACACTACTCCCCCGCTTCTGGGTTGAGAGTGGGGATCCTGCCTTATCTCTCTCCTCACTAGGCAGAGGCACACCAACAGGAGGAGCTGAGCCACCTGCCCCCACAACCTCCTTTGAAGTGCCTTCCAGAGAAGGAGACCTGCCTCTAGGGGAACTCTGAGGGAGCACAAACTCAGATTCTCCCTCCTTCTCCAGAATTTCCTTTGCTATGGGCCTCAGCTCCTCTGCTTCCAGATCCAGCTCCTCCTCTGGCACAGGAAGGCTCACGCTGGGAACTGAAATTGGGGTGCAGAATGTTATGCTGCTGCTGGTTAGTGGTGGTGGTGCAGGTGCAGGCACTGCTACCACATCCTTGCTCTCACTAGCAGCAGAAGACTCAGTTGTTTCTCCATCCCTCCCCCAGAACACTGCCAGCAAAGTGGGTGTGTCTATGTTTGGGGTGTGGGGAACTCACAGCTCTCCCTCTGCCCCCTCTCCTTCCCTTGCCAGAAGATGTGGCACCTGCCTTTCCAGCATGCTTCATGAGGTTTGGTGTGCTGCAAAATGTATGTTTGTGTGTAATATATGTTTTGCTTTCCTGCAGCGATGACACAATGTCAGGAAAAATGCAGATTTCTTTTTGTGTTTTGGAGAATAGAATCAAGACAGATTAACAAGAACAAATAAGAGGATTTTGTGGAAAGAATAATTTGAAAGGAATGGATAGGGATAACAATGGGGATTGTACACAAGGGTAAGTAGGAAAGGATTGGATACAACTTACATGAAGACAGACTAGCTAGGAAGAGACTAGATAGCAAGCCAGAACCTTTCAGATGCTGCTGCTCCAAGAAAGACACAGCTCACAAAAGGCACAGATCACTTCAGACACAGCTTTATATGTTGTTTCTACATCCCTCCCGCAGAACACTGTGGTTGGAAGGGAACCCAGAGAAAGATCACAGGCAGCTACAGTTGTCAATATCAGAGCACTCTTTCCCCCCCTCAGCCTTTTCCATATATGGAGGATCACCCCATCTCCCTCTTCTCAGATTCTGTGTTTTGCAAGCCTTCTGAATTTCAGAATCTCTCTGAATTGGTTCGGAGGCTTCTGATTCGATTCAGACCTTTTAATGGGTCTCCCGATTCGATTCAGATCTGGAGATTCAGTTGCCAAATCAGGCTGAATCTCCTCTGAACTGAGTCAGCTACCAAAGCTTTGCATAGTCCTATCTGATACTACATTTAACCAGGTTTATCGTAAACCAGTTTCAGCCATTTTGAAACTGGTTTATGTGCACTGAACTTCTAATCTGTTACAGGTTTAAACCACTTTTTGATCACTTTAACCAGTTTATGTGCAACTGCTGTGCCTAGCCCAGGACTGTGCAGCGGTGGAGAGCCCTTGGCTGCATCCTGCTCCCCTGCTGCCGCATATTCCCGCCCCAGCCCTGGGGCCCCAGGCACTGGGTGTATACCACCCAGCTGGGCAGCGCTCTCAGCCTCAGCTGCCAACCCTGCTCCACTTCCTCCCTCACCATTTGGGCTCAGCATGAGTTGCCACCTCAGTCTGCCCACAAGTTGTACCCTACCCCTCCCAAAGACTTACCTGCAGGCAGCTGCAATAGCTGATCTCCACCATGCTGCCTGGGGTTGTATTGCCAGCCATGTGCATGTGTGCATGTTCACACATGGACGTAGCACCCCCTGCATGTGCTCACTTCCCCTTCCACTCCCCTCAGTCCCTAGCAGGCTAGAAATCTGCCAGCCTGTGAGGGGAAATCTGCAGTTTCCTGCATTTTTCTCCTTTGAAGTGGAAAGTCTATGTTTTTCTGTGACAAATAGAAAACCTGGATCCCTGATGATGACTGACTACACTGAATGTGTTTTGACTTCCTCTTCATTCCCACATATGAGCCATGCCTTTCTTTCAGATTTCCAAGGATTCCTGTTTTGTCACCACAGTCTTAAATGTCTGGCAAATATCAAACAGAGCCCCAAACAGTTCATGAAGAATCCCTTTGTTGCCCCCTCTCTCAGACTATTGCATATGCTTAGTGTGGTCCCACCTTCTGTGAAGGCAGACTAGGTTGCTGTACACCTCATTTGCATATAAATTGTTAGAAGATCCCAGGACTTGTGACAAGAACACCCAGTTCCAATCATGAATGGTGGGAGATGAGGGCTAATTAGCACATGGCTTCTCTGGGGGGTCTCTCTCAACTATACATATACTGAGCAATGCTGTGCTGCAGGGTCAACATGGCTTGAGATGCTGTTGACTCTGCTGGGGCCAAGCCCAATGAACTGTCTGATAAATCTTTTAGCTTTCGACTGATGTTATGCATAGTTTGTACTATATATAAGTTGATATGCAAGTGTTGTTTAAAAGTGAGTTTATGGAGTACCTTTGCTAAAATTCACAGCAGTTTCCAAAAAAGGAAATTCATCTATTCTGGATGAGCTAAATTATTACAGGCATTTTTATTCAAAGTCAGTGTTTTCAGATTTGCTCCTCACTGCCATACGCTCAGGGAGAGCAAGGTTGGACAGTAAGGAGAGGCAAAGGGGCTACAGGGAAAAGAAGTTGTAGGGGCAGATGGAAAGGAACCCCTACCCCCCAGATTTATTTTTTCCTCTGTAGAAGTGGGACAGAGACAAATTCAATGCAAACCTCCAATAATTAGATTCTATACATGGAAAATGTTTAACAAATTTATAACATTTCCATATATAGAATCTAACTACTGGGATGTCATCTTATATTTTAGTAAATACAGTATTTCCTGACTAGTCTTCTCCAACCAGAAAGGACATGGATTCAAAGCATAGACTATAAAATGATGTTCTCTCATACTGAATCTTACTGATCATCATCAACCTCAAACCTTTAAGATCCTGCTCTTACTAGTTACCATCTTGCTAATTTAAAAAAGGATTTCCAAGCTCATTTACAAGATAATTGCAACTAATTTATCTATGTGTAGACATGAAACTGATATATATGGTAATAATTTATGAATACTGATATCTACTTATAAACAAGCTACTTGGTTAATATAGTAAAGTTACTATATAGTTATATTGGCTTTCTTGTGTGAATGTGTTAGTTCAGTTTACTAGGAGGGTACTTGGAAAAGCAAGCAGAAAGCCATCACAGTGGCTGCTAGGTTAAAACACTGTACACTTGAAACATAATGGGAAAAACTATTAGGTTTGAGGATTCTATGATCTATTGTCAACAAACACAAGTCTTATTTTGCCAGGCCTGAGAATGAACAAATCCAAGGACTAGACACAGCTTGAAAGTGACTTAGGGCTATCCCCCGTGACTGCTCTTGAGACCTGGTCTCTGGTGAGCTAGAGGGCAATCACTAGGGATTGCCCTCAAGAGCAGTATCTACAAGTGTATTTCTGGGTTTGGAGTGCATAAGTAGGGTGCTATCAAATTTGAGGAGGCAGCCAACCAATTTCGCAGGCAGATCCCAGGACCAGCCGCCATTTTCATGGGCTGAGCATAGCAGCCCCCCCGCCCCCAACTCCCATTGGCCAAGAGGCCCCAGCAGTCCCACCCCTCCCTGCAGATTGCCAGATGGCCCGAAATCATGGCTCTTAATTGTCCTGATTAACCCTGAGGAAACCATTAATCCATACATTATTAAGTATGGATTAATGGCTTCCCAGGCTTAATCAGGGTAACTCAACTGTGGTTTTGGGCCATCCCCAAGCTGGACTATGGTCCTAGACTGGCTGTGGCAGAGCTGCACCAGCTGCACCAGGGTCTGCAGATCCCTGGCATGGCTCGCTGCTGACAACAGATACATGTGTGCAATGAGCTGTGCCAAGGATCTGTGGACCCTGGTGCAGCCGCTTGCAGCCTTCTGGCTGCCTGCCACAGCTGGCTCAAGACAGCAGTCCAGCTGCTTGTGCAACCTTCCCACGTCCCCACCATCTACCCTTCCCCCTCTCTCCTGCCCTCCCAAAAGAGTTTTATTAAAGCTTTCCTGCCACCATTTTGAAGCACTGGGGGGGCTAATGCACAAGATGCAGAGGTTGGCTGGAGTGCACTAATTAGCCTGCTTAAGCAGACTCGATTGAGTTTGCTCTGATGCACTGTAATTACAGTGCATTGGAGTATACTCCAGGCACATTGAGAAAAGGATAATTAAAAACACCAAGCAGATTTTGAAACATATTTTCCCTGAATAAGACTTAGCAACTGGTTTGTGAATGAAGGGAAACAATTATGCCACCCAGACTCTACCAGTCTTGGTGGGACTATAAAAAGCTTAGGCCAACCAGGATCTCCAAGGGGATGTAAAAGCATGGGCCTTTTGGCTAACATCAAGTGTCATGTACTTCACTGTTTCAGGATATCTTTCTCTGTGAAATGCCTCTGCTCTAAAAGAATGACACTTTCCTCTAAAGACTATCTGGTGGCTGGTCACTACTTTCATAGCTCCCATGTGGAATATACCTGCAGATGCTGAACTCAAGTTAGATTTGCTGTGGTAATCATGGATGATTCATACAGGTATATACCTAGTTGTGAGAGCAACAGATTTGTGCCCAGCAAGGATGCTCCAAAACATCTGCCCACCCCTCCCTGCTTGTATACTCCAAGTTTGGGAATGCATTGATGAAACCACTGTGGGGTGCCCCTCCACTCATGGCTGCTCTTTAGACCTTTGTTTCAGGTGTGCTTAAGAAAAATTACCGTCTCTGGTCCAAGACCAGGATTTACCAGTGTATTTATGGATTACAAGCATAAAAGTGGATGTAGGTGGACAGGAACCTGAGGATGTGGGATAAATATTCCCCAAGAGACCAGGTGAGAGATGCAGGTGGCCTGGCAAGAGTGAAAATTTAGCAACATAATACCAGACTAACATGGAATATTTAAACATGTTGCTTCATTAGAGAGGCCCAAACTGTTATTCAGGTTAGTATTTTTGACTATCTATATCCATGTGAATCCATATTCCCAGGGGTTGTTTGGAATGAAGCAGCATGCATGAACGATGTGTGCCCCCAGAGGCTGGGGGGGCATGGCGACCACCCACAGGCAGCAGTGATTGTGGAGGCGTGGCAGTGGCGAGCAGGAAGCTCGCACAGGCGGCCACGGAGACCACCCACAGACACCACTGGCAGTGTCAGCTGGCAGAACTGGCACTGTCAGTGGCAGCTAGCAGCGATTGACGACTGTCAGCAGACAGAGCTGGTGGTGTTGGTGGCGAGGGGGGTTGGCAAGTGGCAACCACCCACAGGCGCCATCAGCAGTGTTGGCAGTGCTTCTGTCAGGGGGTGCACCACCAATCTCAGGGGGTGCACATGCACCTGCTTGTACCTCCTACACGTTGCCAGTGGCAGCATGTTACCCGTTAGTAGTTTACTTCTTAAGAGACATAACCCTATTGTGATATACAGAGTATATAGGTGTTGCTTGTAGAGTAACTACAGTTGCTTTCAAAGTCTAGCAAAGTGGCATTCAATCTATCTGGCCTCATGAGCCAAATGAGTGGTGTGAGGTTGGTTTGTGGGCTGGATCGATACATAGGGTTGGCTCATGGGAGGGATCCTGCATGCCAGCCTGACCCTGCGCAGTAGATCTAGTGGTGCTGCTGACACATGGGGCCACGTCATCCTGATTGTGGGGATTCCCATGAGTCCAAAAATTGGGCAGCAGGGGAGCAGTGGTGGCATTAATTGCTGCGGATCTGGGAGCAGTTAACGCTGCTTCTGCTCCCCTGCTGCCAAATTTCTGGACCTATGGGGAGCCCTATAGGATGGATGACAAAATCTGCAGGCCAGATCCAGCCTATGGGCAGGAGGGTGAGCACCACAGGTCCAGCATGATCCTGTATTACCACAACACCATTCCATTCTGAATTTTGATGATGTTTCAGAAAGTCTAATGTAGTGTTAATTTAGATGACCCAAGAATATAATCGGCCTGTCATTTTGAGTAAACCATAACAGGATTAAAATTCTGTCTGTCAGGCAAATAAAGAGACTGTTAACATCATTCAAAGGGATCAGACAACTTAATACAGTGCTGTTTAACTTCATAGAATGGTCATGTGCAGCATCATACTGCTACAGATTAACCACATGTACATTATATCTTCTAGCCAAGTGGTTAACATCCCTGTATTTATGTATTCAGTAGATTTTTGGTGATATATTTTGTGATTTCTTGCTCCTCATATTTTCTGGATTATCATGGCTACAACACTCCAACCCTCCTTATGCATTCAGAGCTTCAGTCCTGATTTTTAAATGGAATTTTTTTAGTACAGTTATCTGTAGTTAAAAATCATGTAGTGATTGATTTATGAGGGAGTTTGGTTTGTATGGTCAAGGGGGTAAACTCATTTAATTAAGAAATACAATAATTCAATATCCTTATGTACCAACTGTGATTACTTTTCCAAGGAAAATAGTCATCCCAGAACAGAGCCGTTATTACAACACTGCAAATAACTTGGAGCAGTCTCACTGAGGAGGTTTAGCTGTGTCTTATTGCTGGCACTGCTGACACTGTTTAATTAAACATCACATTTGGAAGTGCTAAGATGGTGCACTTTTAACCAAAAATGCTCAGTTTGTTTTTGGAGAAGATACAGAAGAGCTGCAGCTGACTCAGACAGGGCATATGCATAATGAATGTGCAAGGAAAGCAAATTTGTCAGCTTTATATCCCTTTTGAGGCTGAGTAAAACTTCCATTGAGATGTAAAAGCAACCAGGATTTTGGTGAACTAACTAAAACAAATGATTTTGGGATATTCTGAATAATTTATACCTGGCTTCTTCAACCTGGATATTGAGTCACCTTCTATATGCATATTTACTTTGATTTCAGAGGGAACGGGTATGTTTGTGTGTTAAAAGACACACCTCTAAGACTGTAGAAGCCAATTAATACAAAAGTGATATGGTATTTTTAAATAACTGTATTTACTGAAATATAAAACAAGGTTTTTCCCCACTCCCAATTAGCATGAGAAAAAAAAGCCCTTTGCCTCCCATTTACATGGGAGGAAACCTCAGTAAAACACTATTATGAACTGCTGCCAAAAGCAGCATACACTCAGTAATGGAAACCAACTACAAAGTTGATTAAATGCAGCCAATGTTGAATATGACAATGCGACCTATTTGAATACAATGTATGACAGTACCTATTGAATGCAGTTCCCCTCAGTGCTGATTTTTTCAAGTCATAGTGAGCCACCACACTGCTAACACCGCTTTACTTCCTCTTCACACCCACAGCTGAGCTGTGCTTTTTTCCCCATTTCCAAAGATTTTTGTTTCTTCACCAGTCTTAAATATCTGACAAACTTCACAAAAATGTGGCCTCAAATAGTTCACCCAGAAACCCTCTGTCACCCTCTCTCTTAGGTTATTGCATATGATAAGTGTGGTCTTGCCCTCTGTAAGGTGGAGCCGGACCAGATTGCCCTGCATCTCATCTGCATATACATTTTTGGAGGATCCCAGGACTTGTGACAAGAATGTCCAGTTCCAGTCACGGTTGGCGGGGCTCATTAGCACATGGATCCTTATCCTTTTAGGTGGGAGGATGCATCTGGAATACACACACCTACTGAGCAGTACTGAGCTATGGGGTTCACTATGGCTTGAAAAGCTGTTGACTTTTCTGGGGCCCAGCTCAATGAGCTATACTGGAAATCTTGAGTCTTTTGGGTTTGACCTAAGCCCATGGGTGACTGGTGCCTCCCATGTCTGGGGGAGCAGCAGATCACTGACCAGGGGGTTGCCCCCCAGTGGCCGATTGCTGAGTCCAGAACTGCCAGCGGCAAAACCGGAAGTGCATGTCTGCTGGCACTTCTGGTTTCGCTGCTGGCGCTTCCAGGGGGTGCATGGCCAATATTAGAGGCTGCACATGCACCTGTGTACATTTCCTACGCATCACCAGTGCCTAAGCCACAGGCTGAAGAGTTTGGGAGGTAGGATACTTACCAGTGGTAGTGCTACAGAGGCTTGAACAATTGAACCCTGATCAGTTGATAGGATTCCAAACTGATTTGGCAATTGGGCATCAGACAAAATTAAAAAAAAAAAACATAACCAAAAAATTGCTTGTACTATATATATGTAATACAAAAGTGCTGCTTAAAAGTGTGTTTATGGAGTACATGTGCTAAAATTTGCAGCATTTTCACATTTCATTTATGGGTATTTTATGAAAATTATTATGGGCATGTTTATTTCGAGGCCAGTGTTTTCAAATTTCCTCTGTGTTGGGGGGTGGGAAGTGAAGGACAAGGGAGCTACCTGTACCCTCCCATGTTTGTTTTCCCTACTGTAGCAGTGGGAGAGGGACAAATTAAAAGCAAACCTCCAAAAATTAGATTTTATACATGGAAAATTATATTAAGTACCAAAGAGGGACATGAGTACCAGTTTACCCCAGATAGGACTTGAACCCGCAATCCCTGATTTAGGAGACCAGTGCCCTATCCATTATTAATTTTCCATATATAGAATCCAATTACTGGGGGGATTATCTTGTGTTTGAGTGATTACAGTAAATAAACATGATTCAGAAATGAGAAATGTAAATACTTTTTATACCTTCCATATCTCAGGTTGTTAGGGAAACAATGGTCATGTTGATTTGTTAGGGAAACAATGGTGATATTGATTTGCACTTTTCCTTGTCATTTGCTAAAAATGCCATTGATATTTATCAATAAAATGTCTGCAGTCATGCAGAGTTGTTTAACAGGATAAATATTTGATTAATATGTGAAGTATTATATATGTAATATATAAAGATTTCTATTCAAAGATCACAAAATGCTTTGTGACTGAGATTTTACAGTTAAGGAAACTAAGCCATGGCTCCAGAGCACCTAAGTTACTTTTCCCCAGCATCTGCTATTAACCTGACATCAATGTATTCATGAGTGGGTTTCCATTTTTGGAGGCCAAATCACCAGCTTGCTGATTAAGTTTCATATTTTCTGACAACCAGAAAAACAGATGTCAATCAATGCATATCAGAGATCTCCAAACTCATGTCCATGTTCAGATCAGGGTTGGTTGGGGGGTTTTTGTGCTTTGAGCATGCAGTCATACATTCGTGCCATTGAAACTGAGAGATCTTGTAGATTCCTTGCTGAAATAAGTGTGTATGACCTACCTATACAGGTGGCTGTACCTAGTTATTGTTGCTCTCATTTCAGCATAGAAGACTACTGAGTCAAATACTTTTTTATTTTCGTTTCCAATAGCCAACTAGCTCCACACAGACACCATGAATTTAGTCTCCCTACAGGGTTTTTAGTATACCACTCTGCTTCCTCTAAGGCAGTGAGTCTCAACCTTTCTAGACTCAAGGCAGCCCTCAGAAAATGCCAGCACTTAGCTTTCCCTCATTTCTTGACTGTAGAAAAGTAAAAGAATGACTTCTGTGATACAAAGAACATAAAGACCACAACGGGTCAGAATATTTTTGACACTATTGTTTCCTATTTGAAATCTCTGGATTTATCTTATAAATAATACATAGGTGTTTCCACTCCTAACAGTGCTAATAATCCATGGCACCCTTAAAAGGATCGCACAGCATCTAGGGCGCTGCTGCACCCTGACTGAGAATCACTGCTCCAGGGCTTTGGAGTCCTTCTGACAAGTTCTTTCTAAGCTTCATTTTCCATCTTGAGGAGGAATAACTCACATCTACTGTTTATGCAAAGCTGTTGCTTTAACCAACACTACAGAACTGGCTGCCTTGCAAGTAGGGAGCATGTTCTGAATATGCAATGTGATGAACTTGGAAAAACTGCTTGAGAAACACAACACTTTAGGTAAGAATAAAATCTAGTTTTGATGTTTTTTGGAATAAGGTCAGAAAAAAAACCGCAACTGCTCTTCAGCCTTGCTTTTTTGAGAAAGAACACAGACAGAAAAAAAACAAATCTCAGAATATAAATAACTAGCTGAAAGCTTTTTTGCTATTATAGAGCAGAGGAGATGGAACAATTGAAGGCAACATGCCGATAAAACATATAGGGGAGAAATACTGCTCATCAACTTATACCAAACAAAAGACATGAAGATAATTTTGGGAATAATGGGATGGAAAGGAGAGTTAATGAATGAGGGTTCCAATATAAATAAGCATTCATGAAATAATGAAAAGTCATCAAGCTTTCCCCTGCCAATCATATGAACAAATCCTAAAGTGCTTGCATACAGAAAAAGAGGGATGTTTCAAGAGAGGCAAACCGATGTCAAACCAAGTGCCATGAGACAAGTAAGCCATAAAATCTTTTAGGACTCTTGTAGCTAAGCTGCTGTGCATTACAGGGACTTGGATACTACAGGGACTTATATTTTTTCAGACTTCTCAAAAAGCTGGATGGCAATTCCACAGTTTACATGTACAATACTGTTGTATCAATGTGACTGGAGTGAAAAAATACTGCCCCATCAGACAAAAAAGACCAACACTGTACACTCATCATCTATTCCAACCTGTTGAAAAACACCATGGGTGAGACTTCAGCCTAGTGAAGTTGGTGGTAGAACTCCCATTGACATGGATATGGTCAAGATCTCACTGTGTAGAATATAGTAATTGTCCTGCCTTTCAATAAAAACGGATTAGATATTTGCAGATAGTTATAAAACAGTGTGGCAAACAGAAAGGAGGAAATGGCCATAATAAAAATGATAATGTTCCATAGTACTTATGATCAAAATTAGAACATAAGAAGTACCATTTACTGGATCAGACCATAGGACCATCAAAGGTGAATACCTTGTCATACACAGTAGCAGAGTGGATGCTGATGGGGTGAACAGGGAAAGTCCAGAATTTTTTACTTCCTGCTCCTCTCTCATTGCAGCTTCTACCATTTAGAGTTATCGAAACTCTACCCCTGTCTACCATATTCAGTATCTACTGATGGACCTTTCCATGAAGAATTGGATTCAGAGGCTCCACAATTTCTTGGGACAATGAGTTTAACAAGTTAATAACTTTATTTTTCACAGAGAGTAATTTTGTTAGTTTTAAATCTACTACCCAATAGTTTCTAGGGGTGCACTAATAGAAATGTTGGGGGCTGATACCAATAGCTGATATTTAAGGAGGCATACTGGCCAAAACCGATGCAATTTCCAATACAGCTGCCTCCAGCTGGTAAATCTGGCATGGTGGAAGGGGATGGGGGAGGGAAGGGGTGTGTGCGGTGTGCAGGTCAACACCCCTTGCAGTGAGGGAGGGGGCAGGGGCAGATGCTGTCCAGGCAGGGCGAAGCGGGGTCCAGAGCCATGGCTCTTGTTGGGGGCAGGTGGCTCTCGCCTCTGCTTGCACTGGGGCACTGGGGGAGGGGGGCATGTGCCCCCTGAATCTGTGCAGGATGGGGCAGGGTGGGCTGCAGCCAGATCTGTGCAGGGCTTCTCAGTGGGGGCTGGACTTGGAGTGGGTGCTGCATTTACCCCATATTTTGTTGCCACCTTGCTCCCAGTGCCATTGCCACCAGCCGCTCAGCGCAGCCCCAGCTCTTCCTAGCGTGTGGGTAGAGGTGGGGCATTGAGCTGGGGCTGCGCTGAGTGGCTGATGGCAATGGCACTGGAAGCAAGGTGGCAGCAAAATATGGGGTAAATGCAGCACCCACTCCAAGTGGGTGTGGAGCAGTGGCAAAATTTGGAGTGGATGCAACATCCTCCCAGCGCCAAAGCCCAGCCACTGCTAAAAAGAGCCCCATGCAGCACCAGTTGCAGCCCACCCTGAGTGATGTGCTGTGCTGGGCTGATATCCAATGCAGCCAGTTTTCCCATTGGGCTGATATCCGATACAGCCAGTTTTCTTGATATTGGTACTGCTCCAACATTGGACTGATTTATTGGTGCACCTCTAATCATTTCCTGTTATGTCCCCTCATTATGTGAGATAGTCAATAATAAACCCCAATTTATAGTCTCTGCACCATTTTATATTTTGTAAACCTCCAGTCCCTTTCCTCTGCCTGATCTGCCACTCTGCTTTCTGCTCCTTGCCTGATCTGCTGCACTGCTCTCTGCTCCCTGCCACTTGCCTAGTCTGTCACATAACAACACAGTGCCTGTCTGTGCTACTTGTGGCACATGTATTGTGTTGCCCCCTCCCCCCCCGGCCCTTTGCATCTGTTGGCAAGGTATACCTTGGTGGAACCTACTTTTCTTTCTATGCTGGGAGCTGAAGCATGTGCAGCCTGTATAAGAGAATAGCTAGACCTTCAGATCCTTTTGCAAGGTCATATGAATGTAATGCTTAGCTAGATTTTAAGAATGGTAACTCATTGCTTTAGACTTTAGAAAAAGAAGCTGCTGGTGACCTAAACATAGTCTGCCTACTGTTTTTCTGACTGGATAACCACATCCAGTGGGATCACCTTTACTATGGTCAAAATCAATGAAGACACGCAATAAGTTTTGGGACCTGGCACATCAGGACCCTCATGACCAATCCTAATAGTGAACATCTAAGAGTGCCACACTGCAATTGTGGCTCAAGAAATCAGAAGACATAACACTGACACTGCTGCACTAAGCAAGACCCAATGAGTAAGACGTTGGCAGCTCAAAGAACAAGAAGGCATCTATATCTTTTTCTGGAAGAGTAAGCAAGAAGGAAAACACCGACTCACTTCACAGAGTTGGCTTTGCCATTAAGAATGAATTCATAAACCAAGGCAGAATTCCTAATTGGAATTAACGAGTACCTCATGACTCTCCATCTCAAACTGGCAGGAAGCCAATATGCCACTGTCATCAGTGTCTATGCCCCAATTCTTGAATCCAAAGAGGAATTCCAAGCCAACCTTGACCAAGTCCTTTCTGACACTCTGGAGGGAGACAAGCTTATTCTGCTCAGCAGTTTCAATGCCAGAGTCAGAAGGGACTTGAACCTCTGGAATGGAACCATCGGCAAGGAGGGAATTGGAAAAGTCAGTGCTAATGGCATCTTCCTCTTGACCAAATGTGCAAAACAGATTCACCATCATGTTCCACCAGAAAGCCAGGTAGAAGACATCATGGCAACACCTATGATTTAAGTATTGGCACCTAACTGAATATGTCACTGCCCATGCCTGGGATCACAAGGATGTCCGCATCACTCAAACTATGCTAGGAGTTGATGATTGCTGGACTGATCACCAACTCATCTGCTTGGTTATGTCACTCAAATTGGCTCCCAAATGACAGCTACAGCAGAAGCAATGCTGATAAAAGGTCAACATTGACCTCTTCTACCAGTGCCTCAATAAAAAAACTGGTGAACTTCAATCAGTAACAATGGGAGAATGTTGGCAGTGTTTGGAATGCCTTCATGTCCACTGTCATCCGTGTCTGTGAAGAGACACTTGGATTCTCTACCAGAAAACACCAAGACTGGCTTCATGAGAATAACTGGGGGGAAGAAAAGCTGATCGACCACAAGCGCAAGGCCTTTTGTGCTTGGCAGAATGACACTGACTCCAGGCAAAAGAAACTGAATCACCAACAAGCCAAGGCAGTAGTCCAAAGGAGGACCTGCAATGTGAAGAACAGGTGTTGGGAAGACAAGGGGAAAGAAATTCAACATCTTGCTGACATGCATGATATGTGCAGTTTTTGTAGTGCCACCAAAGCCATCTATGGTTGGAGCATAAGGATGGAGAAGACACGATCAAGGAAAGCGGAGCCATCAATGCCCATTGAAGGAACATGTTGAAGTTCTTCTCAGTTGAGACTGTTGTTGACCAGTGTTCTCAACTCCATCCTGCAACACCCAGTCAGGGATGATCTCAGAATCCCTCCAACCCCTGATGAGGTGAGGAAAGCCACCAAGTAGATGAAAAATGACAAGGCACCTGCAGCTGATGGAATCCCTGCCAAAAATCTTTACGCCAAGAGGAGAGGACCCCACATCACAGCTCCATGCCCTCATCTTAAGGATCTGGAACGAGGGCATCCCACGACTTCAGGTAGGCCATGATTGTGACAATCTTCAAGAAACGAAACAGGTCCGACCATGGAAATTACAGAGGGATTTCCTTGCTGTCGACCACAGGAGATATCATTGTGAGAACTCTCCTGAACCATCTCCTTCCACTTGCTAAAGAGCACCTCTTGGACTCTTAAGTGTGGGTTGACAGCACCAAGAGGCACAACTAACATGATCTTCATAGTTTGCCAGCTGGAGGAAAAATGCTGGGAACAACATAACCCTCTCCATATGGCCTTCTTTGACCTCATGAAAGCCTTCAACTCTGTCAACCAAGAAGCACATTTATTCACCTCAATAAAGTAAAAAAAATGGACTTGGCATATGCACAGCTAGCCTTTCTAATTGCTCAGTACACTGGCTACAACTGCATATTCAAGGCCATTTTCAAAACCAGTAAATTAGAGGGGAAAGACCTTAATTTTAATGTTACCAACTTTTCAAAATTAAAATTGAAGCCAGACTGCAAACATTAAAACCTGATGTTCTTACACACACGCTGCTCAAAGACTATTTTAATAACTTCTTTATCTATAAGCCAATAGTTTAGACACTTAAATATTACAGTTTGTTTCTATGTTGACAGGTTGTACCTTTTGGTATATAGTAAATGTAATTACTGATAACTTGATGGCACTATTTAGTAAAGAAGAAAAGACGGAAATAATCATTAAGCTGAGTTGTTTCCTGAATACACACCATCTGTCACACTAAATTTCCTTTTTGGATCTTACTAGCCACCTGCAAAACATGAACTACCTAACATCATATTACAGCTTCAAAATATTCAATAGGGAAGAGCCAAGCCCCTTTATGTAGACTAAATAAGCTTAGAGAGATTTTTTTTTTTCCTAGTGGGTGGCAAGTGGACACAGCTTGAGGAGGAATTTTTAAATTTAAAATGGTATATTTAATCTGTTATAACTTCATCAGTGTGGTGTTCAAGTTTATGCAGAGAATTATGGTGCACCAGTTTTGTCTGATGCAAGATTCGACCGCCTCAGATTAAGGTGGAACTCAGAGTCATAGTTAAGTCTTCCATTTTGTCTCCGGGAAGATGACAACTGCTCCTCGTGGAGACTTGCTTAGTTGTAGAATTCTAAGAACATGGATTTGTAACTACTGTAGTTTATTAGAACAATCAAATGAGTTCTGACTTATGAAATTCTAGGTCAGAAAATGTCAAAGTCCTGTATGTACACTTGGACATTATACTTCACTCTGGCCTTAGAAAAGGGCAGCAGACTATATGACAAGACCCATGACCATTTGAACAGCTTCCATATATGCATCAAATAGACTCCAAACAGGAGAACTATCTGGTAACAGACCTGAAGAGTGCAAAAGAGATAGTTTACCAGGATAAGTAGGGGCTGGAACATGGCATGATGCAGGAAAAATTACAAGTTTTCCCTGTTTTGCTTATACTGATGCCTTACTAATTTGATGAAAGTACTGCAGCAGAGGTAGGTCTAACAAACAGGCTGGAGCCCAGAAAAGGAGCATTAAATCACCACTGCTTAAAGCAGTATTAATTTGTGTGTCTTTTGTGTACTGAGAGATTGCAAAATGCAAACATCAGCACTAGATCAGCTGCTGGTTTGGATCAGCTTTGGTTTGGATTCCAACCAAATGTGGCAGATTTGGCTGGGATCCAAGCCAAAGCTGAACTGAAAGGTGAGGGGAGTGGGAAGCTGGAGGGAGTGCACTGTACAACTGAGATTTGCAGGCTAGAGTAGCAGCTGGGGAGCAGCTCTGATACCACATCACACATCTCACCCCCAAGAAAACTTTCCAGACCCCAAGTCTAGTTATTTGCACTAGTGTTTTGCCTACAATTTGGACAATTGGGAGGAAATGAATGGAATCAATATACTTAGAGAAGATAAAACCAATAAATACTAGCATTTATGAGAGCAACCTACCCTCTTAATGGAGAGGACTAACTATTGTAGAGAAGAAAGCAACAGGCCAGTTCCATTTTGATGCCAAGTGTAAAAAAAATGCCTTTTATTCACTTTTACTTAATTATGTATACAAAACTTTTACCCATCACCAAGGGCCCAATAACAGTCTAGAAGAATACTAACAGGTATGAATATATTCTGACTAAAATCGGTGAGAAACTCTGAATATATCTAACACTGTCATTTCAACACCTTTCAAAGTGTAACCTCCACAACAACAGGAGGATGGAAAATGGCATTTAAAAATACACTTACCTACTTTCTAGGAAGTCCATAAATAGGAATGCGACTACAGTTTTGCTAAGGATTCCCACTTCCCATTCTCCCTCCAAACACTCTTTAATATTACTGATGTGTTGCAAAATACAAAATTGGTTAAACAACATACAATTTCACATCTTAAAATCAGAAGTGAATCAGTCTCACAGCTTGACAGTAGGCTCAGTGTCAGGTGCTGTAATCTCAGAGTTTGCTTGTAGCTTTCATGATGGAACCCACATGTTTCCATGAGTATCCGGTGCTTTGGTGTAGGGGATATTCCAAATCCATGGGTGGTCTACAAAACAGAAACAAAAAATATGCACATGGGTGAAATCCTAACCCCTTACCTGAAATCAAGGGTGAAACTGCCACTGATTTGATTGTAGTTGTTATTTCAATCCAACTCTTAAATTCAGTTGTTTGAGAAAATTTACTGAGGTCTTGCTAAGTGTGAGATTCCAAGACAGGTATTTTAAAGAGGCTCTGCTTTTTCCATATGGCTGTCCTTTTCAATGCAAATATTACAACCTGATGTTCTTACACACACTGATGAAAACTACGTCAGAGAGAGCTTATAAAAATTTGAATGCAGCAGAGCTTACTTTCGTCCATAGGTTGTAAAATTATAGACAGCAGACATTTTGATTCAATAGCAACATAAAGGAGGATTTCAGCCTAGGGATACTTTAGTTATTTACATGGGCAGTAGTGACTTTTTCACAGGAAAGGTGTTTTCAGGTGAGGAGAGGCCCTCAGTTACAGGAACACCACCCTAGAGAGAGAGGAGCAAATGTGTAGGTTCAATATGTTTCACCCTTCCTTCCCGCCTTGCAAAAAATCTGCAGCAGACACTCAAGGACTGGGGATAAAGTATAAAGATGGGGTGTGGATAGAGAAAGGTAAAGTCAGGAAGTTGCCATAATGATGGGCATGATACTGGTCGCCAGAAATGAGACCGGGAGTTAATACTGCTTCAAGAAACACTGAATTCTGTGAATTCCCTCCTACAGTTCTCATTCATGCATTCAGTTTACACACTGCTGTTCCCAGGAAGGCTCAGAATGGATTACAAATAAAGACAAACCTACTCTCAAGGTATGAAACAGCAGACTTCCCAGAACTTTAAAACTCTTTACCACACCCCACCCCACCCACTCCCAGTTCTCAGGGATGGCTCTTAATGGAAACATCCCTGCCTCTGTAAGTGTGTTTCAAAGTGGGAAAGGAGAAGGTGAGAAGTGCTGAACCACAACAGCTCCAGAGAGCAATGGATTTTTGTGGGCATCTCAAGACTTCTCAAGAAAGAGCTGTGTTCATCTCAGGATACCAGCTGATTTAAGAAATCAAACTATTGGTTCAGGTCCTCTAGGCATCTCCTAATGGAATGAGGAAAGAATGCCTTGAGGTGAACCTCAGAGTTACTCACCTCATAAATGATACCTCTGTGTAAAGTGGCCTGCCTCAGTTTCCTCAATTGTAAAATGAGATCCTGAGTTCTTTTTTTTTCTTTTCTTTTCTTTTTTTTTTTTTTTACAGGAAGGCAAGGATTTTTTGTGATATCTTTGATTGGACCATCTGTCTAGTTGGAAGAGACGTTGAACAAAGTTTCGGATATGAAGTGTCCTTTACAGGTCCTTTTACAGAAAGGCATTCGGATTAATTACTTAACGTTCTTGCATCTTCCCAAACACTAAGTAAGCATGTTAGCTATTGCATATATGTATAAATACTATGCAGCAGAGAAAATTTCTCCAGTCCTAGAGGAAAAGCAGCGACTGTTTAGCTTTTAGTCTGTGCAATATGATTTGTATTATATGATAATGATACAGAGCACTTCTATATCAAAACAACAAGGGCTGGCTTTTCTGGTAGCTGTATATTTAAAGCAGTGCAGTAACTTGCAATGCTGTGCTAGGTAAAGATGATCTAGACAGACAAGTAGGATGGCTTTTAATCACTGAGTTGCGTCACTTGATTGTCTAGTTATTACTATATGTGTTTTAATTTTGTGGGATTTAGCTAAGATTCTCTTCAAATGTAAAATGTAAAATAGTAGAATAAGAGAAGAACAGCAGGGGAGGGTAATTAATGTATACGTTATACAACAGAGCACTATGTTCTGAGACAGGTGCCAAGGCAATTAAAAATGCTTTTGTTGCCCCCACTATTGAGTTAAGTGTGAATCTCTGGAGGAGGACTATAGTCCCATATTTTACAGTGCAAAGATATACAGGGGAAGAGAGAAGGGGATTTGGGGGAAAAACCTGAAATGTAAATATATTCTTATTCACATTGCACAGGGTGGTGTCAGAGGTTATTTTCAAATAGTCAGAAAGGCATTTAAAACAAGCATTCACACATTGGAGGGTGTTATCCCATTTTAAGTACCCTCTAAACTTTTTAAAGACAAGTTAATTAAAACGATGTTTGTCTTTGTTCCATCTTACCCAGGTCATTCCAGGGTATTTTTAGTTAGTTCCAGGGAGTAAAATGCTTAATTTGCAGTCCTTCAGCATCCCAGGATGCACAGCTCCCAGCCCCATTACCCATCTCCCTGCCCATCCCCAAGAGTAGCTGCACTGAGTGGCTTAAGTACAGCAACACCATTGGGGGAAACATGGTTCTGACTCCATGGTCTTGCTGCCCAGTGGCTCTTTGCTCAGTGCAGAACTGACAGGACTTAAAAATTCAGAGCTACCACGCAGCCAGGGGAGGCATGCTGCCCTCAGCTCCCTTGTCTCACCATGCAGCAGCTCTGTGTTGAGAATGGAGCTGCTGTGCAGCAAGACCAGGGAACCTGGGGAAGTGGTCTTCCCTGGGATCCCGTCATAAGTGCCTGGTGCCTCCTGAATCTGGGGGGCATCTGCAGAAGATGCCGACCCTGTCACAGGGGGCACCAGGCCTACCAACAGCATCAGTGTTGGCACATGCTCTGTGCATCCCCTACCAGTTGCCTATACATCTCAGAATTAACACGGTGGCTCCATATTGAGAACAAAGCCACTGAGGATTAGTTCCCGGCAGCTCTGCTCTGAGCATGGAGCCACCATGTGGCAAGACCAGAGAGCCTGGGAAAGCATTCTTCCCTGGACTCCAGGGTCTCACTGAAATTAATGCAGTGGCTCAATGCTGTGAGTGGAGCCACCAAGGATTAACCCCCAACAAGTCCACTCTCAGTACAGAGCTGCCAGGTTATCCAGTGTAATCCAGTGGTTCTCAACCAGGGTGACATGGCGCCCTGAGGTGCCTTGAGATCCCTTCAAGGGTACCACACAATGTTAACACTTAAGTTTACACCCATGACTCACAATATAAACCTAGAGATTTCAAATAAGAATCCACATTAAAAATATTCTTCTCTGTTGGCATCTTTCTGAGTTCTTTGCAACAGAAGAATTGCTCTATTAGTTTTCTATCATACAAAAAAAATGAATGAAGACTAAGCTGGCATTCACTGAGAGGTGCCTCAAGTCTATCAAGGGGTGTCTTGAGTCTGTTGAGGGGTGCCTCAAGTAATATCTTGTCACGGGTATTTACACACATCCAGTTCACTGGAGTTAGATAGGGAGAGAGAAGCAGTTGCTGGGCAGGTATGGTTGGATACTGCCCAGATAGATAGTGAACACCTACCAAAGCCATGCTTAGCTCTTATGTAGAACTTGTCATCCATGTATTTCAAAACACTTTGCAAAGGAAGTTCAAAATTGTCTCTTGTGTTGGGAAACAGTCTGAGAGGCTTCCCAACCCCACACAGCAACCTAGCAGAACTCAGCTGTCCTGACTGATGGATCAGAGCATAAGCTAGACAACATTGTTTCTTGCCCGTTTCATCCCTGTCATTACATGAGCAATATCAAGGATGTGATGACAGCAAGGAGATCTCTTTCATTCCCTTCAGACCACAGCTGAGGCACACGAGTGAAAGTTGCCCTGTGGCCTATGCTATATCTACTGTGTGAACTTAATTCTCTAGGGCATCTTTAATTTCATCAGTACTAAAATCAACCAGAGACAAAACAGTCTCCTTGCTGAGTCTCCATCTCCACCTCCAAGCTACCTGCCATCCTTTCCCCCACAAATCCAGAGGATCAAAGCTCTTTGAACCTGAACTCTGAAGATACTTCCATATGGATCCAAACCTTGTGGCTCAGCACAGGCCAGACTCAATGCCTGCTGAAGTAGCTAGCAATCTTTTCATCCGGTTTTATGTGAATCAATCTGTTCTTGACCTAGAAAGTTTTGATTTGAACCCTGGAGTCAGATCTCAGAAAAGAGCATATCACGCAAGCCTGAGCACCAGAAAACTCAAAGTTTGCACTTTATTCATTTTCACAGAATAAATGCCTTTTTCTTTTTTCATATGAACTGTACTATGTGAGGGCAGGAAGTGGACCAGGAAAAGGAGATTTCCAGCCCTGGCCCCTTCCAGTAAAATGGTTATTTGAACATTTGCTAAATTCCTAGATACAGTTATCTTTTGAGGAGCTTTTGCCAATTGTATGTGGTAGGATAATTTTCAAAAATAAAAGGATAATGATACATCATTGATAATCAATGAAAGTTGGGTACCAAACTCCCAGTGCACCGCTGAAACCTCCCTGGAGAATTCCTCATTCAGTTGAAAGCTAAACAGAGACATTACCAGTGATCCATAAAAAAAAAAAAGAGAGAGAGAGGGACAATGAACCCTTCTAGTCGATCCTGGATGCTCATATCCACTATAACAAAGTTCTGCCTGAAAGTCATGCATACTTTCTGAATCTGATATCAGAAATAAGATAACTGTTCCATATGCTGCCTTCCATCAGCCTTACTATGTAACAAATGTGTTTCACCACACTGTCTCTCTTCATATAATACTTCAATAGTTATCATAGTACTGTGCATAGTAAAAATGAGTCTCAACTAAATTTTGGGGGAGGGACAATTGGGGCCTAAAACATAAATTAAGGTCCTCCATCAACAAGCTCTAATGAACAGTCCCTAGCTCTGGTCATTCAGATTCATCGTGAGATTCTGCAGAACGTTGAGTATTACTTGTTTCTCGGAAGACATCTCTCAAAGAAGGCTGACACTGATGAAGAAATCCTACATTGCCTCTAATGTGCAAGTGCAGCATTTAAACACCAGAGGAAACAGGTGTTTGAAGACTGAGACATCAGATCCCAAACCAAGCTCGTGGTTTATTAAGCAGCTATTGTATGGAGCTGAGATGTGGACAATGTACAGGAGACACCTCAAACTGTTGGAGAAGTACCATCAATGATGGCTGTGGAAGAATGTTTGAATCCAGTGGGAAGACAGATGCACCAATGTTAGCGTCCTTTCACAAGCAAACACAAGCATCAAGGTGATGATCATCAATTTCGCTGGGCCACCCACCTCATCTGGATGTCTGACTCCAGACTCCCAGAGCAAGTTTTATTCTCCCAGCTCAGTCAAGGTGTATGTTCAAGACAAGGGCAGAGGAAGCACTTCAAGGATGTCCTCAAGGCCAACTTGAAAAAAATGCAACAATGATGTCAACTCATGGTAGACTCTCTCCCAGGACTGCCACAAATGAAGAAAGCTAGGGAGTGTTACCTGTGGCTCCAAAACCTCCCCTACACTGCAGCCCATGCCTCACAGATAGCATCCACATGATGTTCATAACACACACCATGACTGGTACTCCAAGGTCTCACAGGGACACTCCCTCCCTCTCTGGAACAACAGGTCATTGTGCTTAACCTCTAGGTCTTTCTTTCGACCCATACTTGGCCTCCTTGTGGTGGAGGAGTTACTGGGGTCAGGACTTGTCCCAACCTCTCTGGCTGAGCACCCCCACTCGGCCTCTGGCCCAAACTGTGGCCATAGGCATCCACAAAAATACTTTGGCCTCTTCCCCACACATGGGGTTCCCCCTATGCCTATTCTTGGGTCTCTATGACCCACCCCACCCTGAGGTCTTCTCATCATCCTCATACTCAGCTACTCATGGGGCTGGCCCTTGCACTGCCCTTCACGCCTACTCCCACTTTAGCCCTACTCAGCCCCCCTCATACACAGCCCTTCAGGCCTACTCCCATTCAATCCTACTCTGTGTGGGGCCACCTACATCCCTGCCCTCTTAGGGTCTTCACAACTGCCTTCTCTAGGGCCACACAACTACCCCCCCCCCAACCAAGGCCCTCCAGGGTCTTCCTCCCGTGAGGGCTCAGGTGGCCATAGCTGTGCCTGGCCCCACTTCTCCTGGGGTCTTCCACCCCCTAGGGCTCAGGTGGCCACAGCTGTGCCTGACCCTCATACCCACCAAACTGTGGGGGCTATGGGTTAAGGCACCCCAACCCACATTTCACTGGGGTGGTAACTGGCCTGGCATTTCCTGGGGGCTCCCGCCCCACCAGGACATCCTTCCCTGGCAGGATGAAGTTTTAGGCAATGCCCAGGACCAAGAGTATCCTGCTCTTACCTTCTGATGTTCCTGCTGCAGCTCAGCCAGGCGATGTTTCCACCTGGGCTGGCAGCAGCAAACTGCAGCCTTTATATCCCTTGTTCTCAAAATGGCTGCTGCCATCAGGCACCTGTTAGCTGTCTGCCTTTGCCCTTAAAGGGGAAGGCACCCAAAGGTGCACTGCCACAGATTGAATCAAGAATCCAGAGCCCCCCACCCCACATAGAAACACTTGCCTGAGTTGCAGCAGTCTGTCAGTCCCACAACGGCTTTGTCAGCCATCTTTGGACCCACAGATAAAAGAATCATGGAAGACAATGATCATCGATTGCAAGGGACTGCCACAGAGTCAACTTATTAATTGCATAATAATTCTAATGTAAACAACCAATAGTTATATCTAAATGTGATATTAAATGTGGTTATCCACTTGTTGCCGTGAAATACCATGGCAAGAGCAAGAGACTCAATAGCTCCTTGATGCATTAGGCCAATGATTCCCAGACTTATGAAAGTTCCCCCCCTTTTCAGAAGTATGAAGGAACTTTGCCCTCCCATAAAACATCCTCTCGTCTTAATGTACACATCTTAAACACCTTTCCAGCCAATTGGTTATACATATCTCACTACATGGTTTGTCACACATACACTTTACTGGAATTGCTGATATAGATTGTGTGGCTGATGCTACTCGATGAGCAGTGAAATAGCGAAATTAATACTTAAACTATCACTGACATTCAAGTCAAGTGTCACGGTTCTTACTGGAGCTGTTCCTGCCTCATAGCTCTTGTTTAAGGTCCTCTGCAATGTCAGACAGAGGGTACTGTATCAACTACACTTAAGCATTCGAACTGGAAATTTCTCACAACCCAAGAGCATGTTTATTTGTTCATTTCATTTTAATTGAAAGCTGAGACTCTACAGAACAATACAGAAATTTGTCCAAGTGCCCTTTGCTTATCATTCTGCGAGTATCCCCCATGCTTTGAGAAACATTGAGTTACAGCACGAGATAATGTGAACTATGGTATTATTTGGTTCTTATTGTTTTGCTAATACGATACATAGTATAATAATATGTCAAAAGTCTGCAATGAAAACTTTTAGAAACCTCATGTTCTCATGAAGCTTGGCTTATGGGGGTATAGTATGTACAGCCAGAAAGAAAAAAGCAAAACAGAACTCAATACAGTGGGAATTTACTTCAGGAAGAATAAAGCACAAGCTACAATTACTGTTCTCTCCATAATTCTCTTCCCATATTACTTGCACCTTGTATTTTAAAACTACAAGTGATCAAATATTGAGCAAGCCAAAAACAACATTTGTGTTCATTTCCTGTCAATTTACAATCATGTTATCAGAGACTGAACATTCAAACACTCCTTCACAAGATGTTTGATAAAAGGAAGAGTTTGTTTGTTAACAACCTGAGCTGATGAAATTTCTCTCATACCCATCTGTACACCCTAACTCACAAGAAGAGTGTTTCTTTTTGAAAAGCAAAAGCTGAATGGAGTGGCTTCACCCATCATGTTTGGAACACCCAATGTCTTTGAATTTGCAATCCTGTTTAGGTCTCTTGAACCTTTTCTCCTTCCAAGGTTGAAATAGTGAATTCTAAACAGTTTGCAGTTCGTTATGCTTTGTTTTTGGCCAAGGCAAATAAATAAAGACATGAAGAAAGAGGATTACTGTTTTCTGAAATTATACAGATCACCTGGAACTTTTCTGGTGTGCCATAATGTTCTGGATCAAAGTTTACCTTCAGCATATTATAGTGCGACAGTGGACTGCATTGCTGTTATCAAAGTTGCATTTACATGGCATTATAGGTACACAGTGAGAAAGTTTCTAACCCTTCCAGCTGAAATGTGCAACAACTTTAAAATAATATTGCTTAAATTTTCATTAAACTACCTTACACAATTTATGAATGGCTTGTCATTTTCCTGTTGATTCAATTATTAATCTTAAACTGTTTTCCTATTTTTCCCCATTAGGAAGGAATTAAGCAACTCCAGTCTTTGAGCTTGTGTCCTGAATCAAGTATTACATTTCCCTCAGTACTTTGCAATACAGTTATTGGAAGCACTAAAAATATTTTTTACAACGCCACATATTTTCATATTCTCATGATATGACCAACTACTTGTAAATTTTATCAGAATGTAACAGTAACGTTTAGTGCATTAGCTGGACTGTGAAATGCATTTTAAAATGTTCCACTTGTTTTATAATGAAACAATGATGAACCAGTCAGCAGAATCACTGGCTGGTATCTCCCATTTGGTTATTAATCCAAACAATATGCTTAGCCCTATAATTATAACTTTTAGTATTCTAATATAATAAAAGTCTTTGTCTGTCTGTCTGTAATGCTTCTGCCCAACTGCGCATGCACTGATTGGCTGTTTGGGCCGGGTGGCCGGCGGCGGGGCCAGCCGAGTTCAAATGGGAGCTTCTGGGCTGGCGCCGCTGCCTCTTGCAGCGGCTCCCCCCCCCTCCCCTCCACAGAAGGGGAAAAAAAAGTGCCACGAGCACTCTTTACAAGCGGCAGAGCCAGCTGAGGAAAGGTGGGAGTCGCTCCATTGGCCCCACCTCCTCCTCCAGCCCCCAGTGCGGTGGCTCCCCCAGCCCCACCTCCACAGAGGCTCTTTTTAACAGTATCCCCACTCTTTTTCAGCCCTCTAATCGTGGTCCGAGCGGTTTTTATTTAAAATCTGCCCTAGTGTCCAGGATTTCCCTTTGCTCTGGGGGTGGGAGGCAGCAGGGAGTGCACACAGACTTGCCTGCAGCCATGTGGTGCTGCCTGCTGCCTCCGATCACCTTCCCCTCTCACCCCTGGAGCACAACAAAATCTCAGACATTTGGGCAGGGTGGGGGGAGCAGGGGCTGCAGCTGCAACAGGGCAGGGGGGAGGGGAAGTTTGCCTGCTCTCCAGTGGGGGGGAGGGTGTGTGTGTGGGGGGGTGGAGCCTGGTGGGCAGCAGGGAGCCACTGCCTGAGGAAGGGGGAAAGGAGCAGGGAAGGGAGAGGGGGCCGTGGCCAGGCTGTCTGCAGGGCACTGCAGCACTATCCCAGGGTGGAAGCGCCACAAGCCTCCCCTCCTCTGTGCTGGGGCCAGACACACTCTGCCGCTACCTGTACGAATCAGAGCCATCGGGCTCTGGCCCAGGTGGGACAGGGACAGCTGGGGTCCCTCCTGCAGGGCTGGAGGGGGCAGGGGGCTGCAGGTTGGGAGTGAGGGGCACTGGGGTAAAGGCGGGGGACTTTGAGTTGGGACTGCGGGCTGTGGGTCAGAAGTGAGAGGCACCAGCAGGCATGGGGGGGTTGGTTGCTGTGGGTCAGGAGTGAGGGACACCATCAGGGCCCAGGGGAACAGCGTAAGCAGGGTACTGCAGTTTGGTGAGTGAAGGGCACTGGCAGGGCTGGGGTCAGCTGGTTAGGAGTAAGGGGCAGCAGCAGGGCTGGGGGGCCTGTGGCTTGCCAGTGAGGGGCACCAGGGTAGAGGCAGGCAACTGTGGGTTGGAAATGGGAGTCGCTATCTGTGGGTCGGGGTGAGGGGCACTAGCAGGGATGGGGGGGCGGGCTGCAGGTCAGGGGTGAGGAGCACCATCGTGGCCCAGGGGTGCAGGGCACTGCAGTTTGGTGAGTGAAGTGCACTGGCAGGGCTGGAGTCAGTGGGTTGGGAGTAAGGAACAGCTCCAGAACCGGGGGGGGGGCTGTGGCTTGCCAGTGAGGGGCAACAGAATGGGCAGGGGCAGGGCCACCCTTCGGGGCCAGCCATGTAAACACTTCTTTGAAATCTGTCATTCATGATGGGCAATTGGCTAGTAAATTCAATATAGTGATACTTTTTTTAAAAACAAAACTTATGCTTTGTATTTATACCTTACAAGCCATTCTTTGAGCAAGAGACTGGTCTGAAGTTACCATCTTCTGCTTAGGAAGCGTGAAAGGGAGTCCTCTCATTTCACACTGCTTTAAAGTACTTCTTTATTTTTTGTCTGCTTTTATGTGACACTCCTACCTGGGTAAATTAATATGGTCTTAAACAAATTCTGCTGGCACCAACTATACTTGTTGAGCTGCTCCTACATAAAATGTTTCCCAGTCTTTCTGCAACTTTACCAGCACAGACTAGAACCATGTATTCCACCCTAGTTCTGCAGGTGCTATATTAGCAAAGCAACGAGAAAAAAAAAGTAAGAAAGAGAAAGAGGCATTATATAAAAAGAGATGCAAGGTGAAAAAATGAAAACGGATAATGAATAGGGAAAGCAGGAAAGGAAATGGAAGCTTCCTCCATTGATTGTCACATTAATATATCATCACTTGCCGCTTAGGTGAGAGGTTACTCATTAGTAGGAAAGAAAGCTTTTCAGCTTGTAAACAGTTAGAAGTGTGCAGCTTAGGCACAGGAGGTTCCATACCATAATCAACTAACAACAATTTACTTTCTTTTCAGCACCTGTGTTCCTAGTCAAGTTTGAAGCTACTGGTCACAGCTCATAACAAGAAGCATCAATAACAGACTTTCATCCTTTATAGCCTAGTCTGTACTGGTAGTCACAAAAAGATTAAGCGAAATTACCAGGATAAAACACAAAGCTTGTGGCTGTGGCAAGAACATGACTGCGATTCTTCTCTCACTGGCATTACTGAAAGTGGAGTAGGCCCATTGGCCTTATCCTGGATAAAGTTAGCATATAAGAAAATTAAGCCTTAAATCTCTTGAATCCAGCAGAGTGTCTTAATTGTTTGAAAGAGACTAACCAGTACTTGGGAAACAGGAAGATTATCAGAGAGTAAGCATGAAATGTGATGCACAATATTGAAGAAAGCTCTATTACTACTCATTTGTAAGAGTCTTATGAGAATCAAACTTCAAGAATCTAACCAACAGAATAGAAAATTAATATTTTAATGTACAGTTAAATATATAGTCTACTGTTTGTTTATGCATCTTCTAAATCTGGGGCAGGCAAAACATGGCTTGCAAGCTGCATCCGGCCCCCAGGCAATTTGATCCAGCCTGCAGGGCCCCTCATTCTGCAAGCTGGTGCCTCCATGCAGGAGGTGTGGCTCTGGTTGCTAAGCAACCCTCCCCACCCTGGCCTGACCTGGCCTGACCCCTGACCCACCTTGGCCTGACCCCTGAGCCAGGGGAGAGCCTGGTAGAGCTTGTGCCTGGCCACCATGCCCTGGCTGTTCTCAGCCTCCCTGCCTGCGAGAGTGGGAATTCAGGTATCGTCCCACCAGGCTGGGGCCAGGCACTCCTGCAGGGAGAAAGGGGTGGGAGTGTGGGGAACTATCTGCTATACGGTTGGGTGAGGCTGGCCCTGCATGCTGCCACCATGTGCAGCTGGGGACTGGGGTGGGAGCAAGGGAAGCTGCATGCTATGGGGCCACCACATGCAGCTTCAGGGTCTTGCACACTCTAGGGACTCCACAGACCCACCACACACTCACCCCCCCACCATACCCCAACACACATCCACACTCTCCCACAGCCCCCCCACACTATAACCCCAGTTCCCACACACCCTCCCAACCCCCCACACACTCCACCCCTAAACACACCACACCCTCCCACAGGCCCCACACACACTTCCACCATAATGTTAGAAATATTATTAAAAATGCATTATCAATAGCAGATTTAGGAAAAAAAAAAAAACACAGCTGCTACCCCTCCTTGTCTCCTTAATGGGAGAGGGAAGGGGGGGGTTGGAAATTGAAGGGAAAACCACCAAAGGCCCTTTGTACTAAG
>NW_017728947.1:87143061-87147631 GCF_001723895.1 Crocodylus porosus | reverse complement strand
GATTGATCTTTTGTCTCTCTCTCTGACCCTATTTGCAAATATATACCTTTTGTGTTGCTAATAAAGTGTGTCTGTAGCTAAAGGTTTTTCCCGCCTCCCGAGAAACGAACCACGATTTTTAATTCAATAATAATACACCCACACACACCCTCCCATACACCCCCACCCCAACTACATACCCTGCACAAACACCCCTCCATACCCACCTCCTCCCCCCACACTCCATCACACACAACATACAAGAGCAAGACTGTATTTTGAGCTATTCACCTCTAGACACACTATGCAAACTCACATAAATCAGAACAAAAATATTTTTAAATGAAATTAAAAAAAAGTTATAGAAGATGTTTTATTCTCTTTTTTTTTAGATTTGATTTCTTTTCTTGTTTCAAGATGGAACCCCTCCCCACCCCCCAAAGGAGTACTTCCAAGGCAAGGGGAGGGACTTCTGGTGGTGAAGGCCACGGGTTAAGGCCAAGACTTCTGATTCCAAGATAGTAACTAGGGTGTGTGGCACCTGTCAGGGGGCAGAGCTATCCCTGCAGCCCTCAACAGCTCACCAAAACTCATTAAGCAGCCCTCCAGCCAAAATACAGCCTAAGTTATTGCCCACCCTTGTTCTAAATTGAGTTGGAACAGGCCATTTTTAATTTTACTTCCAGTGAAATCTTTGCCCATGTTAAAGCTCTATTTGTTTTAAATGCTTGACTCTCTACAAGGTACTATCAGGTAGAATTTAGTAAGCATATACTGCAATAAATAGAGCACCGATAGAGATTTTTTGGGCAGATACCAATAGTTGATTTTTAAGGAGGCATATCAGCTGATACTGATCTGATTTCAGATGCACAGCCTGGCAGCTTGAAAAGCTGGTAAGACTGTTGTGGTGGAAAAGGAGGGGGAAGGGGTACGGGGAGGGCATATTGAGGCCCCCATGGTGAGGGAGGGAGTGGGGTTGTGATTGCATGCAGCCCAGGAAGGTAAGTGGAAGGAGATGTGCTCCTGGATCTGTGCATGGGCAGGGGTGGGCTGGGCTGGGCTGTGCTCGGGGTGGGTAGTGGCAGTGCCCCCAACTCCCCTCCCAGCGCAGTCGCCCGCCCCAGCCCGCAGTGGCCTGCCCTGCCCCGCATGCAGATCCAGGGGCACAAGCCTCCCATGCCCTCCTGGGGAGCACATAGTGGTGAGAACTGACTCTTCCATCCCATGCCCCCCAAACAAGCCGCAGCGGCATCCTGCACCCCACCCCAGCTGAGCAGCATCTGCCACAGCCCCACTTCCTCCCTTACTGTGGGGGCCTCAACCTGCCCCCCTGATGTCCTCTCTCTCCCCTCCACCCCTTTCCCCACAGACTTACCAGCTAGATACAGCTCTCCAAGCTACTGGGCTGTGCACTTCCCCACCGATGTGCTATGTTGCAGCTGTGCGCATGCACAGGGCATTTATCAGCCGAATTATCAGCCACATCAGGCAGAAATAGCTGATTTTCAATACAGTAAATTTTCTTTATATCAGTACCAACCTGATATCAGACCGACATATTCGTGCACCTCTAGCGATAAAAGTGTTCTTTTGTTGTTTGGACACCTTGAAAATGCTGGGGCCATTAATAAAATACATGAGTTATTTTTAGAAACTAATACTTGCATAGTTCGTTTGTCATCTCCAAGTTGTTAAGCACTAACTGATGTGTACTGAGAGTTCTTGGTTTGTAAACTCTACACACAGGTGTTGGAAGGTCAGGGCTAACAGGACTTAGTCCCTCCCAAATGCAGGGCAGTGGTGGCAGCAGGTAGGGCTACAGGGCAGCTTGGGTGTGGGGTCCAGGTGGCTCCACTGGGGAGGAGAAACAGCCAGAGCCTTCAGTAGTCTGGCAGCATGCAAAGCACTGCCCACCACAGCAGGTAAGTCTGTTGTGGAGAAGTGGCATGGGGGGTGCAGATCGAGGTCCCCGTGGTGAGGGAGGGAGTGGGGCAGAGGCAGGGACAGGGGACACTCGGAGCCTGGGCAGCTCACCCAGGAGCACACGTGCGCACCCCGGAGGAAGCCCAGGAGGCATGCGCACCTCAGATCTGCATGCAGGATGGAGGCGGGCTGCCACTGCAGGCTGGACTCTGCTCCCCGCTGCCACTACCCCGGAGCAGTGTGACACCATGTGCCTGCTATGTGCAAGGCACAGAGTCCAGCCCACAGTGGCATTCTGCCTCCACCCCATGCACAGATACAGGGGGCATAGTACACACGTGCGCACAGCAGCAGGAGCCTCCCCTGCACTCCTGGATGAGCTGCCTGGGCTCTGAGCATCCCACAACCTGCCCCAACCCCAGCCCCAGGGCCCCATTCACTCCAGCCCCTGCCTCTGCTCCGCTCCCTCCCTCCCTCACCTGTGGGGGGAGGGGAGAGGGAGTGGATGCACATGCAAGCATTCTCAGCCCCCCCAAATAATATTTTCTCCCTCCACCTATGACTCCATATTTAACGTATTTTGCACAGGTGCCCAACAACCAGCTTTATATTTATCAGTGCAATCTGTTATTGGCAAAGGGTCTTTAGTGATCCTAACTATTAAAAAAGCTACTCATCTCCAAAGCACCTTTAGTGATCCTAATGGTTACAGAAAGCTACTCATCGCCAAAGCTACTTATCTCAAAACAAATTATAAATAATCACATGCAATTTGCAAGTTAGCTACTAAAACAGGATGAAATATCAATATACCCACTTTACAGAGTAAATCAGGGTTTTGCAGATCAAATACCACACTTGGATTGTACAATTTATGGCCTGAATTGGTTCCCTTTGAAGAGAATGGAGCTTTTTCATTCACATCAATGTAAACAAGTACTATGTCCCACTGTCAACTTGTTAGAAATATTATTAAAAATGCATTATCAATAGTGTTGTTAGAACAGCACAGCTGCTAGCTCTCCTTGTCTCCTTGGTGGAAGAAGGGGGGCTGGAGATTGAAGAAAAAAAAAAAAGCTACTAAGGGTATCACTCTCTCTTTGTTCTGCAAATTTACTATCTCTTTGTTACACTAAATCACACTTCCTTTCATGCCCCCCACATTTCTCAGGCTAGATAAGAATAATTGCAATCTTGGCCTTGGGTCTGAACTTTTTGTAACCTAAAGTACTTTCTGAGCAAGCGCAATCAGCTAATACATATAAGCCTATCCGCCCCGCATACTTAAGTAGTTAATTATAATACACATGCGATGTATGACGTGACGTCATTTCATATATGTTTGTATGAACCGGAAATGAGTTGTAAGAGTTCCTGCTTCTGTACACGTGCTCAGGAGAGAGGGGATAAAAGCCTGCTGAGAAGTGTTCCCCGCGGGCAGAGGGTTTGATCTTTTGTCTCTCTCTCTGACCCTATTTGCAAATATATACCTTTTGTATTGCTAATGGAGTGTGTCTGTGACTGAGAGTTTTTTGCCTCCCGAGAAACGAACCATAGCAAATTTTTGCAACAAACTTCTCAGGGAGGGAAAAAGTGTCCTCTACAATGTTTTGTATACCACTGAGCATATTCCTAATGCTTATGAAAGAAATGCTATGAACCAGTTCTCTAATGGTGTTAGGACACCTGGATGTCCCTATCAAACTCTATGGTTAAAAGTAGACATCACCAAATGAAGTGGATCAGCTTCATTGGGCAAAAGACACATCAACCATTGATCTTGCAGGACAAGTGACATGTTCTTCAGAGGATTTGAGGGGCCTGCTCCTGTGCACCCCAGGAATTCCCATGTAGGATCACACCCTTCAAATCCTGAGAGTGTCTGTTTGACTTTCCCCTCCCCTCTTAGAGTCACACCCCAGGGAACCTCGGAGTATGTCTCTGTAAGAGGGGAAACCTCGACTTTCCCACTTGCAGACAGACCCTGGGGAATCTCACGGCATGTTTCCGCAAGCAGGAAACCCGCAGCTTAAAGAGACAAGCTGCAAGATTCTCCAAAGTACATCTCTGTAAGACAGAAAAGCAAAGCAAGCGCACACAGGGCTGGAGGGGTCTAAGCCTGCATGAGAATTCCCAGGTTATGCAGGATCGGGTCCCCTCAAGTCCCTGAAGCAGCTGTCTGGGACAACTGATAAGTATAAGCAGCTCCAGGCTACCTGGGCTCTCCCACCACAAAGCAAACAGATATCTGCTGCTAAAAAGTAACAAATTAATTCCACCTCTACATCAGCCACAAATATGGGGCACTTATTGCACAAGGGGAGTAGATATCTGTTTGCTTGGACTCTGTGTGGCCATAAAAACTTTTAGGGCAGTACAAAGGCAATGAAAGGTGAAGTCTGTTTCTACTGTTGGTGTCACTGGGCATAACCCTAGGTAACTCAGAGGAATGGAAGACCACGAGTGTCGATGAAGCCCCTCTGCTCTAGGCCCAGGCAAGCCAGGGCCCCCCCCGAACCTTTGTAACCCTTTCTTTGAACTTTTTGTAACCTCCTGTAATACTGGAAAACAGGATGAGTAGCAGGCAAGCTGAAACTCCCTAAAAACTGTTATCTGTGGAATGCAAGAACACCGCTCAGAGAGAGAAGGGAGGAGGGAAAGGGAA
>NW_017728947.1:87118464-87143050 GCF_001723895.1 Crocodylus porosus | reverse complement strand
GGATTTGAGACCATACAGTCTCCCTGTGCCTTTTACTTGAGCTCAAATAAACTCTGTCTACTTCTCCCCCCAGTGTGTTTATTGGCGCGACGCACACCGGGCAACGAACCCAATTGTTGCCTCCCTCAGGCACCTTGTGCCGGCAACACTACCCCATGGGCTCAAAGTGAGACAAGAAGCACTTAATGTGCAAAACCACATGTAACACTTACAAAGGAGGTTATTACAAGATAGAAGCGACTCTTTCCTACTCCTCGTTGTTTAAATTTCAATTCATTAATAGAAGATTTCAATCTAACTATGCTATTGTGAAGAGACAATTAGCTAATTACTGCAAATTCATCATTCATAATAGCTTTTAAATTTAAACTTTCAGTGTGAAAACCTTTAATGAACTGGAATAACCAGCTTCTGACTAGCAACTTTTATCTGTGATCCTGCATGCTGGAAAAAGGAACAAGAGGACAGAAAAAAATATAATTTAATCATTAAAGATCAGGATTATAACATCATCTCTCTGCCTGGCAATACTGATTCTTTTGGATTAGTGAAGTCCTCTGAAAAGCAAGATACAATTTGGCCACAATTTACAAGCTCAGACTTCTTTATCACCAGAGAAATTCTTAACCAGCTTAAAGTTGGCAGAGCAGATACCTCTGCCAAGTACCTTTCTTCAGCCAATGACAGGAGAGAGACATGGTAGGGGCAGGTAAGTGGCATGCTGTAATTGCACTCCCCTTCGTTAATTCTTTACTGCATTAACTATCATAATTTACAGTGCCATGGCAGTTTGAGAATAAGGGAGCTACAAATGCTGTCCTTATAGTTTTCCTCCTTCCTTCTCGTCTCTCTTTTCCTTGATATAGTAGAAAATGTGGACATAAGACTTAGAGCAACAACGCAGAGATTTTCTTTTAGCGGAATTGGAGGACTACTAATCTCTTCTTTCAAGTACTAATGGGGAAAAAAAGCCAAAACCATCTCAGGCCTTTAAACAGATGATTCTACTTAGAGATTAAAAAAAAAAAGAACACAAGTATATAAAAGCAAACATCCTAAAATAATCTCTGTTTTGCCCAGGCACTTGCACTAAGTGCTAAAAGCCAAGGGAAATTTAGAGTGGAAATAGGCTCTTGTTGAATGACATTCAATCAGAAGTAGCCATAGTTCAGGCCAAGTTTCTAAGAACCAACTATGTAACAGATATCACAGTTCACAGGGGAAAGGTTGATCTGTTCTTTGTTGTAATGATGCTGCAATGGAATACTGAATACAACAAACAGGACCCTTTGGTAAGAATATAATGGTTGTTGTGAAATTAATTCTAGTTTTCCATTCTATTTTGGAATTAACGGTTGTCAAAGGCTGCATATGTAATGAACTGCCTGGCCTATTGCTCATTTTTCACAGTACTGTACTTAAGCTTATATTAAATCAAATTTCAATCCCATTTGCTATTAGTCTTTGATCAAATCTCTTCTAGCTAGCAAGTCAGGTAGTTTTACCCTGCTAAAAAAAATAATTCGTGGAAGTAATAGTGTGGCCATTATGCATTTAGAAACATCCCATGGAGTCAATGGAATAATTCAGGAGGAAAAAGGAACAGGTGAAGTTAGCAGAGATGACCAAAAGTAGCCTAAGACAACCAATGCAAAGGTTTCAGCACAGTTCAATGAGTGTGGTCCAATCTTCCCATGACATTCTCCACCCCTAGTCTTCCAACCAGACAATTTCAGACCTTCATATGCCATGTGTGCAACAGGTAAAAGAAACTGAACTGGACCAAACTCTTTAGTCACAAAACCCAGCAAATTCTGCTGAACTTTATCACTGTTTCTGTCAATTATATGGCTCCCTTTTAATTGGTTTCCTACAATATCAGAATATTCTAGATTTTATTACATTCTCTGGAAATTAATAAAAATATTTTAAGTGCCTGCCTTGTAGGTTAGGACTTGTACTGGAAGACAGATGCACAAGAGTTCATACAAGGGCCATGCAGCCTCACTACAGCAGCTCTGCTGGCACTTGCCTTGGCAGGTACTAACTGGTAAGGGGGACACTGCTGGCAGCAGGAAGCATAAGGAAATATGCATACGCCTTCTGACAGTTTTCCTGTGGCAGCAGAAGGTTTCTGTTCCTCCCAGAGCAGGCAATGCTCTGCAGGCAGAATGAAAGGGGGCTATGAATACAAATATATCCTCACGTTTGCCTGCAGCACTGAAGTTCTCCTGGCAAAACTAAGCAATGCAGACCAGACCTAGGCCCCAAGAGAAATAATTATTCATTACTGTGCCACCTCATCCCATCACTTCTTCAACAGCCCTGGAGAAGAACAAAAAGAACAGATTTTGCAGCATACTTAGAAGGTGAATTCCCCTGAGATCTGGCAGCCTACATCAGACAGCTAGTTCCAAAACACTGGCCTTCTCACCAGCAATGCAGCAGCAGCTCCTTCTGGTTTACAATGAAGAAACTCCAGCTCTAACACTTCTGCTGATCGACTGTGGCAATAGATTACGAGGAGAGAAGATTTTTCAGTAACTAGGTCCCAAACTAATTAAGGATTTAAAGCCGAGTCAAAACCTTGCAGTCCAGTCAAACTACTGCCTGCCAGGGCAGATCTCAGGGCACCGATCTAGTGGATTCTCACTGCGCAGCTCCACTGAATTAAGCAGACTGCAGCATTATGCACTACCTTGAGCTCCCAAATGGAGCAAGGCAGAATGCACTGCAGGAGTCCAATCTCTGGATAACAAAAGAGGGGATAATTGTGATCAAGGGCCTGCACTGGAGAGAAGAGACATTTACCTTTCCAAGTGGAGAGGGAGAGATAGTGCTGTGCTCCTGGCGCATCTGCTAACAACTTGGTCACCCAGGATATAACCATCCTAGCCTCACACACCTGTTTCACATATGGCAACTGCATCCTTCTTATCAACGGCAACATTGCCTTCTCCAAGTCTTCCAAATCCCTTACACAATTCACATTCATCTTCCCAGTATACTTTTTTTGAATCGCCTGCTCAGTGAGCTAATCAATTCTAACACCATTGTTTGGTGGCAATTTCAAGCATTCAAAAATCAATTTATCTTGCTTATTTTCTCAGCCAATGCAAATGAACATAAAATATTCCCAAACAGTCTCCCAGAGCTCCAGCCACAACTTGAAGCTGTTCCACTATTACGAACTGCAGTGACACACAGGTGAACATAACGCCCTGCCACCTTCCCTGTGGGGGAAGCCTCTCCAGAACAGTTGGCAGACAGGGTACAATTTACAATCCTCAGCACCAGTTCTGCAAAACCTTATTACACTGTAGACAGCACAAAAGACATCAGCCTAAAATGCTGCCTGAAAGCTAGAAGAAAGCAGCAGAAGTACTTTAAATCTGTTATATTTATACAGAAAAATAATCATTTATAATTATGGTATCAGTGTCATCTTGAGCCCATTAGCACGTTTCAGTGAATAAATCAACATCTCAAGCTATGATTATTTAGTGAGGATGGGATAATCCATCTCTGTAGGAGGAAGAATAACAATGCAAATAATAGGAAGCCAAGTAGTTATCTGTCTCATGTGAAACTGGCAGTACTTTTCAAAAAGCCTTGGAAGAAAGGTGGGGAGGAGGGGGAGCCAGAAAAGAGATGACTATGATAGACCAGCTTCTGAGAGCACTTGAAATTGCCTGATCTGTCTGAATTTAGGATCTATGCTGAAACCCATTACCTACAAGAGCCCAGCAGCCTCAGGCAGTTAGGTTGTCCCTGGGAGTCAGGAAGTCTGAACTTAATGAAATGACCAGGCACATTTTTCAAGCAGTGCTCAAATTTAGGAGTAAAGACTGTTTTGTCAGAATCACTTTTCTCACTACTGCTTTATGAGAAAAATTGTTAAAAAGGAAATGGGGACCAAATTCACTCATTGCTATAGCATGTAACAGTACTTTGACTTGATAGAACTGCCATTTAAGTTAGCTAGAGAGGGCTTTTGGCACTCATTTCCTGAGGAGATTCTCACTACACACGGCAGATACAGTCTTCCCTCTAGTGTCATTTTCCCTGTGTAATTGGGAACTGTTTTTACAATGAAAGCTAGGGTCTATTTGTTGATCTGCCGATGCTCGACTTATACGCCAGGTGAAGATACTCCAAGAGGATCTATTTCCTCTCCTGAATCACCTTTTTACCCAGGAAAAAAACTCTCTCATATTCTAATAAATCCATCCTTTCATTTTTACTTTTATGATAAGGAGGTACAATCCAGATTCCAGACCACTTGGCATATGTCTGGCCCAGCACTGGAATCTGTGCAAAATAATTCATTTTCTTCTATATACGGACCTTGTAATAGAAATGAGCCCATTGAGCCACTCTCCTGAATTCTGATGTATTCTCATCTCCAGTTAGTGGGGATTTTCTTGGTTATATGAAAATAGTATGTGCAGTTCCTTAGTCTCTCATGATTACAGGTTTGTACAAAATCCCTCGAGTCTTTCTGTCACTAGAAGTAGGAATCAGTCAATATGGTTTCCTTAGATGAAGGATAATTGCTCACACTGTATTTTCGGCTTTTATACAGAATTCTGTCAGCTGCATCCCTCCCGACCTAACTGCATTCCCCATAAGCAGAGAGACCAGTGATGAAATTCTCAAAGTGGCTCTGTCCTATCCAATACACATGCTTTGAACACCTATTCTAGTAAGAGGAGCAATTGGCTCCCTTCCCAAGGAAGCAAGGTCAAATATACTCAGGAAGATAACCGGGGAAAATGTAGCAGCGAGGCCCTCATGGTTAGTTTAATTAGAATGGCTTGCCCCTACCTCTGAGAGCAAACTTCTTTCAAATGGCAGGTTCTGATTTTTCTTGCACTAGGGAATGGATACCCCCAAAGCAGGCACACAGTCAAAACAGAATTCTTCATGGAAATATAAATTACTGGGTACAGACAGCTAAGAGCTGAAGTTTTTTGGAAACTGCCTGTTTAAATATACAACTACAGAACTCTCAGAACTGTAGCTGGAAAAGGGGTAGGGGGCAGGGAAGAGGGCATTTTAATTATGATAGCTAGGAATTTTTATAGAGGAAGATAACTGGGGAACAGGAGCATCAAAAATCTGGCCAGCAGAGCAGATCCATCCAGCCCACTCAGCTACTAGAACCTGGGGGTGTTGCCAGATGAGGGAGTGGCCCAGCACAGAAAGCAACTGTCTGGCCTGCAGTAGTTTGTCCACTGCTGCTGCATTGGCCAGTGCTACCACCACTGCCTCCTTGAGCCCCAGGGCTCCCAAGGGGTCCCATGGTCCAGATCCAGTCTGGGGCATCAGGCTAGTTTGACATCCCTGCTCTTCAAGATACGTTTAATTTCTGGCTGACAGGTGGAGCCACCCCAGCTCCCAGACGGTGCACAGCACCCTGCAGAGCCACACTGCACCTGTGCAATGCAACAGCTGCTGCACGGGCGCCAAGCGGGGGGGTGTTCCTCACTGTCCTCTACTGCCCCGTGTTGCGTGGGAGGGCTCTGCCACGAGCCCCAATCGTTGCTGCTACAGCTGGCGAGTGTGGGGCGCCTTTTTTTTTTTTTAAGTGCTGGGAGGCTGGGGCCGGGCAGGGGATGGGGCTAGATTCACTTATGTCTACAGAAATAATGGAATACAAGAAGTTTGACTGCCTTCAAAAATAAGACAACTAATTTATTTGTTCACTGGCAGATTAGAGGAATTAATTTCTCTCACACCTTTCCCTTCTTTCACAGGTATGACTTACCTTTGCTTCCATACTGTTCCAGAGGCAAATCATAAGGCACAGGAAAAGATGCCAATGACTCTTTATTTTCTGAAAAAAAATTCTCCTTCACATGGAAGTAAGCTGTATCCAACCCCTGTGGAAAAATACACAGAAAGAAATTAGAGAGATGTATTACCTTCGTGCAAATAAAATGCTGTTTCAAGGAAAAGTCTCCCTCACCAATGACCAGCATAGTTTTAAAAGAAGTTTGCTTCTCTATTTTGGGCATGAAGAAAAACATTGAAACATCCCCCAACCTTAGAAGTCCAGACTCGCTTCTCTCCTCTTTTCCCCCATCGCTTGGCATTAATCCTCCTAGTCTCTTAAGCCTCTACCAACTCTACCAATACAACTCCATACTCAATATGGAAAATTGGGCTTAGGGCCTTGTTTCTATCTAGGTAACTGCAATTAAATTGCCTGATACACTTGTAGGAACTAGAATAGGCAGTGTATCCCATCATAATATGGGGAGATGTTCTGAAAAACCTACAGAAGGCTGAACCTCTCTCAAGGGAACAACTTTCTGTTTGATTTTTTGATGAATTATTCAAAACTAGGCCCAACCAAAATGTTGAGGACCTTAAATGTGTGTGAGCGTAACAATTTAGTTTATTAACTGAAAAAACTGAAGCCTTAAAAGGACTGAAGACTATACTAATCCAAAAGTATTTCTATGCCTAAAAATAAATTTCCAAACTCTGCAGAACACACAGCTCTCTACAAAAGCCTTAAGTAAATTCTGTCATATGTCTTTATCAGAGCTGAAGTGTCTGTTAGTCTTTGGCATATGGCTTTGTTCCCTGAGTTTTGCTAGATTCTAGATTAATTGACTCTGTAATAGTACAAGCAAACAAGGCAAGAAGGTAGGAGCTCAGGCCTTCCTTAAGAACGAGTGAAAACACAGCCTTCCACATAAGGGAGAAAAGAAAAAAAAAGGCACTGGCTGGATAACTGTGGGCACTAAATTACATTTTTAGGGCCTACTCTAGGACCTTTAAATTTAGTAAGAGTTTAGACAATAACTTCAAACTTAGACTTTGGCTCCAAATATAAATTAACCTAAATGCAAAGGACTGACTGACAAAGAACTTCCAAGTTAATACCAATCAACTTCTGTATATGTAAGACTGTAAGAAAGCTGGTAGGGGGCACATATGAAAATGTTCAGTTGGATTACAGAGCAAAAAAAAGAAGTCAGATACCTAACTATTGCATTATGAAAGATTTTGTGGCAAGCAAGTCTCGATTGTTTTCGCCTCCAAGAGGCTTTTATTGTTAGGACTAGAGAAAATTTAAGCTGCAATGCAAGTAAGCTCAAGTTCATAATCAGGGCTGGAATAGAACAGTAGCATCTAAAATATCCTTAGGATTTCCTAGTGCATAGAAAGCAGAGAGCCTACAACCAGACTTTTTACATACAACCCCTCTCACCAACAGATCTATTAGTATTAGTTCTACTGTCTTTTTTTTTTTTATCGGGTGGGATCAAGTTGCAATCATTAACAACATTTTTAATTGCAAGCTGTGATAGTTCAATTAAATCACATAATTCAGGACACAAACTGACTGCCTACAGCATTCTCTCACACCCTCCACGTACAGTATTACATAGTTGGCTAGATCAAGGATGTCAAACATTCAGCCATGTGGGCCAGATGAGGGTACAGAGCTGGTCTGCAGGCTGGACTGACCCACATACTAGCTTTGCATATTGGATTCAGCATGCAGGGCCCTTCCAGTGCTGGTACTGAATGCAGTGTGTATCCTGGCCCCGAGTGCAACATGCAGCAGGCCTTGACCCAGTGCATGGCATGCCAAGCTGGTCCAGGGCATGCATTGTACGTGGCAGCAGAGCCAGTCTGGACATGTGCTTCATGTGGTGCCCACACTAGATAGGCCCTGCATACTGGATTTGGCACGTGGAGCCAGGCTCTGGGCCCAGTGTAGACCAGCCCCCAGTCTACTGTCCAGGTCTGGTCTGGCATAGGCAGTACATGTCCTGGCTTAGCCCTGTGCTGCATACAGTGCATATGTTGCCTTCAGTTTTGTGTACTACATGCAACATAAGGCTGGAACTGGTATGTGCTGTATGCAGCATATGGGGTGAGTCAGACCCACAGGCAGCATGATAAGGCTCCAAGGCCGGTAGGTATCCAGCCTACAGGCTGCATCTTTGACACCCCACAGGCTAGGTGAATTTGGAAGTCTTTAAAATCCCTCTGGTACATCAGATAGTGGTTTCTGACTATCATGATACAGAACTCAACAGATTAAGTCTGACCAGTACTAGCAATGATATTGTTTCATCCATATGACCTCAGATCACAAGGAGAAATGCAGTTTGAAATCTGAAAAATAACTGTCCAAGTGGCATGTAATACTTAAATAGAGTTGCTCAAGTAACCCAGCCCAGCAATTTGAACCAATTCAAATCAACTCTGAGCAAAAAAAAGTATTCTGCCAGCACCTCTGTTGCACATTGGAGCTTAAAACAGTGCTTCTGAAGCAAGCAAGCAAATACAATAATGCATATAATAAACAAACATGCAGTATTTAACCTTCTAGGATTTATTTTTGATGTCTTCTTTACCTCTGACCAGTCCTCTTAATTCCTTTATTTCTCTACCTCCTCTATTACCTGTCTCTCCTTTTGTCTTTAAAAAGATTAATTTCCTTTTAAGATAAGCTGGGAAGCATTTTTCTGTTCTGTATTGTCTTGTCCTGTTACATTATGTATTATCTTTGCTTCTCTTTTTTCCAGGCTTATCCTCATTTCTAGCACAATGCTTTGCACTTCTCTTCCTTGTCTTTCCCTGTATTCCTTCATAGTCACACTTGCACATTTACTTTGCTTTGAAAGTTACTCTTCTTGCTGTCTCCTTTCCCCTTTTCTGTAAGGTTCCATTAAAGTACTTCTCTGTAAAACAGTAAACCAATAGGAATCTCCAGCCTCAAAAATACTATTTTTCCTACATGGCATCCTAGAGCAAAGAAAGTATGTGAACTAGACCAGTGGTTTCAACTTCTTTTTCATTTGTGGACCCTTAAAAAAATTTTGAATGGAGGTGTAGACCCCTTTGGAAATTCTGAATGGAGGTATAGACCCCTTTGAATTGTAAGTGTGGGGAGTCGCATACATTTGACTGATCATAGTCATCTTTCATGACCCCTTAGACATTGTCTGTGGACCCCAAGGGGTACACAGACCACAGGTTAAAAACTACTAAACTAGGCTAGCATACTCAAGGATAAGATTGCCATGCTCTTTTATACTTTTTTCCTATTTTCATATTAAAAATGTGTATATTTCTGACAACTTGATGCAAATTTGTTCTTTTTGCAAGAACTACTTTGACTGCCAAATTCTATCAGATTGAAACTGTTTTCCAAAATTTATGAAGATATTATGCTTTGAGGGCTGGGTCTTAGCCCACTGCACTCCTGCAGACTAGGAAAAATATGTCAGATGGCTGCTCTCCTCAACAAAGAAGCAGCTGTCTTCATTTACAACATTTACTACTTAGAGCAAAATCAGGCTGGTGCCAACAGCAGATCACAAACTTCTCTTGATTTAAAAACAAAACAAAACAAACAAACAAAACTTTAAAAAAATGCTCGTCTTTTCCAAAAGTTCACACAGACATATTTCCCTTTCTGTTTCCCCTTTACTCTGTCCCGGGGGGGGGGGTGTACAAGCATGGGGGAGAAAGGAGCCCTGCCTGCAGGGGAACTAGGACAGGGGTAACCCAATCCCAAAGGAAAAACCCTGGAAAAAAGAAAAAAAACAACTTACCTGTTCTAGCACACTGAGGGCCAGAAAGAACACGCCAGGAGGAAACATCAGTGTGGTTTATTAGCCATGCTTATCTACAGCTGGAGTTGGGTGATGTCAGTGGGAGACGCTGCCCAGCAGAAATAAAAGCCAGCTCTGAGAACGAGCGAGCGGGGACGCCAGGAGCAGGAGAGGCTGCAAGCATCACACATGCTGGTAGCACCCAGCACTGGCAGAATCAATGAGATCCAACCCAGAGGCATGCATTGATGACAGCAGAGGCTGCAAGAGCGTCCTGCATCGGCTGCAGGTGGCACTGGTGCACGGGACCAGAGGTGGCTAGGAGAGGAGCAGAAGACCCTGGCTGGAGTGAGGACATGGAACAGTGTCAGGGAGATGCGCTGGGCTCAGGCTAGAGTTCAGAGGGAAGAAGGGCTGTTTAGCCCGCCAACCCTCTCCCTCTTCAGTCTTTTCCTTTTTTTAAATTATTTTTTTGCTGGTGTCTCCAGTTTTCTGGAGCGGTTCCTTTCTTTTCTTTGTTCTCTTTCCTTTTTCCTTACTTTGGTGTAGGTTCTCATTGATTACTTTATCGTCTATTGTTCTTGAGGTTTCAGCAGGGGAACACAGGCAGTGCCAAGGGACGACAGTAGCAGACAGAGCTAACCAGAATCACCAGGCTACTAGAGAGATGTTGTTGAGAGTAGAACATCTACAGGCCCCAGTGTCCAAACAAAACAAAAGTAGAACCAACAGAAGAGAAAGGGGTGTGAAGGTCCGGGACTGACATCACTGGAGGGCAAGCCACATAAAGATCCCGAGGCTCGTCTTGAGGGCTAGCGTATGGACAGGGTGTAGGAGAGGTGGAGCCCCATGTACTTCCGCCAGGGGACGCAACAACTCCGAAGGTACCCTCAACGGCAGACCCTTCCACTGAAGATCCATCCAAAGTTATGGCATGCGAGTTTTGGAGTTCTCCCTGAAGTGATTGAGGGCCTCCCCAGAGGTTGTGTGAAGCCCGATCGCATCCAACACCAGGCGCACGTGCCAAAGCGGTGCGGGAGTAGATAATCAAACTTAGATGGGCACAAAGTGGGGCATTGGCAGAGAAGTAGCAAGGAGACCCAGATATTGAAGAATACAACAACGTGCAACCCGCGGCCATGACCTCTCCGGATGTCCTAGGTCAACGTGTTGGTTGCTTAGGGGCAACCAACACGGGGTCATTAGAGGCAGGTCCTGTCAGACCAACCTGGTGGCCTTCTATGACCAGGTCACAAAATCCTTAGATGCAGGAGTAGCACTGGACATAGTCTTTCTGAATGTTAGGAAGGCCTTTGATACTGTCTCTCACCCCATTCTCATTAAAAAACTAGGGGACTGTGGTGTCGACACCTACACAGTCAAATGGGTTGCTAACTGGCTGGAGGGCCGCACCCAGCGAGTGGTGGTGGATGGGTCATTTTCGACCTGAAGGGATGTGGGCAGTGGGGCTCCACAGGGCTCGGTCCTCGGGCCCACACTGTTCAACATCTTCATCAGTGACTTGGATGAGGGGGTAAAAAGCACCCTGTTCAAATTTGCTGACGACACGAAGATGTGGGGGGATGCGGCACACTAGAAGGGAGGAATAGGCTGCAATCAGACCTAGACAAGTTACAGGGGTGGGTGGATGAGAACAGGATGGGATTCAACACCGACAAATGCAAGGTGACATACCTGAGAAGGAAGAACTAGCACCCTACCTACAGGCTGGGGAACTCCCTTCTTGTCAGTGCAGAGGCAGAAAACGATCTTGGAATCATCACTGATGTCAAGATGAACATGGGCCAGCAGTGTGGGGAGGCAGTCAGGAAGGCCAACCGCACCTTGTCATGCATCCACAGATACATCTCAAGCAGGTCCAAGGAGGTGATACTCCCCCTCTATGCAACACTGGTCAGGCTGCAGCTGGAGTACTGCGTCCAGTTCTGGGCGCCGCACTTCAGGAGGGATGTGGACAACATGGAGAGGGTCCAGAGAAGGCCACTTGCATGATCAGGGGGCAGCAGGGCAGGCCCTATGAGGAGAGGTTATGGGACCTGAACCTGTTCAGCCTCCACAAGAGAAGGCTGAGCAGGATCTAGTGCCCTGTTACACACTAGTCAGAGGGGACCAGCAGGCACTGGGGGAGTCCCTGTTCCTCCGAGCACTACCAGGAGTGACTGGAAATAACTGTCACAAGCTGGCAGAGGGTAGATTCAGACTAGACATCACGAGGCACTATTTCACTGTCAGGGCAGCTAGGATCCGGAACCAACTTCCAAGGGAAGTGGTGCTGGCTCTTACCCTGGGCTTCTTTAAGAGGCTAGATGAACACCTTGCTGGGGTCGTTTGACCCCAGTACTTTCTCCTGCCATGGCAGGGGGTTGGACTCGATGATCTGCTCAGGTCCATTCCAACCCTACCAACTATGAAACTACAAAACCTACAAGCCCTGACCTAGATCCTAGATGCCCAACAGCAAACGACGGACTGAGAGCAGGACTGGCTGCGGCACAGCCTGGCTTCCTTCAAAATGCCGAAGATGACTTGAGATGATGACCCGGAGGCCTACATCGAGGCTTTCTAACGCCACGCCATAGCGACCAGGCTCAATAAAGGATATTGGGCCAGTCAACTAGGTGCACTTGTGCCAGGCAAAGCCCAGGCTGCATACCGGGCTCTCCCGAGGGACATAGCCCACAATTACGAGCAAGTGAAAACAGCTATCTTGTATAGACTGGAAATCAACCGCAAGCTGTTTTGGGCAAAGAAAGAGCTGGAAGAGAGGCGGCCCAGGATATTATTACAGTTGCTATGAGACCTCTTGAATAAATGGGTGAATCCTCCGGTGCATGTTAGAGATGCTCTAGCAGATCAGATCCTCCTGGAGCAAGTCCAAAAAGGACTTAGGAGAACGAACGCAACATTGGGTCCATCAGCATTCCCATGCATGTGCGATGAGGCCTTGAAGCTGGAAGAGGCCTTTGCAACATCAGAAGTGGGTTACCCCTGCGAAAAGCAAAATCCGGGACCTACAGCTCCATTACCGAGGGAACCTGATCAGAGACAGCCACCCAGTCGAGGGGCAACAAAGGAAACAATATGCTTCCAGTGCGGGAGAAACAGGCACTTTGAGAGATTGCTTTAGTAGTTCCACAGAGCAGTGGCACCCAGATAGTATCCCAAAAACACAGGTTGGGGGGCAGAGAGAGCAGGAGACAAGTGAACCCATGGATTGCAGCCGTGTGGCTGGGGGAGATGGTGCAACTTGGGGACAGCCCATAGTGGAAGTCTGGGTAGAAGGCCGCCCTGTACAGCCCACATTGGATTCAGGGTACACTCAGTCCCTAGTGAGGGCTGATCTGGTGAGGCCCTAAAGGGATGGGAGAGCCAACCCAGTAAAGGTGACATGTCTCCATGGAGAAACAAAATGGACTGACTGCCAGTGGATACAACTTTGGGTGATGGAGCACCAGGGGAAGCTACTGATAGGCATGGTACCTCACAGTTGACCTGCGATATGACGTTAGGGCAAGACTGGGCACCAATCTATGATACCCTGAATAGAGTCTGTGACGCCGAAGTTGAGTGTAGGAAGATCCAGAACCGTGAAGGATGACTGGGCAAACTCGAGGACAGCAAGGGGTTTGCCGATGAGTCAGACCTCTGTGATATAGCAAGCTGCCTGGAGTTTTGGGAAGCCCAAGAAGAAGATCACGAACTTCGAACGCTCATAATGCAGGCCCACGATGCCAGGGACAGCTCGGCACTGACGCCGATTCAAACCCCATGATTTGAGGTAAGAAATCAACTTTTGTATTGCGTACAACAGGGTAAGCCGGGCAAATCTGAAGACACACAGTTGGTGGTTCTCACCTGGTTCCACCAAGTTATATGGCAATTGGCTCGTTCCACTCCCACAGGGAGGCATCTAGGTTGAGACAAAACCATCGTGAGGGTGACTCAATGTTTTTTTTGGTCTGGGTTGGGGGAGGATATCGCTCACCAGTGCACAGCCTGCCCTGAGTGCCAGAAGATGAGGGAGGACCACTCAGCACGGGCCCTACTTCAACCAATGCCCGTCATCCACGTTCCCTTTTCAAGGATAGCTATGGATGTGGTAGGACCCTTTCCCTGCAGCAGAGCTGGGCACCAATATATATTAGTATTAATGGACTACACCACATGGTATCCTGAAGTGGTGCCACTTCGAGCAGTGACTGCCTCACAGATAGCGGAACAGCTCATTAAATGGATAGCCAGGATGGGGATACCAAAAGAAATGCTAATGGATCAAGGGCAGAATTTTATGTCCAGGGTGCTATGAGTGGTATGCCATACACTTTGGATAAAGCATCTTTGCACCTCGGTATACCACCCCCAGATTAATGGCCTAGTAGGGTGCCTCAAAGGAACTATAAAATGGATGCTACGTCGATGCATGACGGGATCCACGAAAATGGGACTTACTTCTCCCGCTAGTATTATTCACAATTTGGGACACCCCACAGGATTCCACAAAATACTCTCCCTTCAAAATGGTACTAGGACATTGTCTGAAGGGCCTCCTCCAAGCCCTAATGGAAGATTGGGAACAGGATGTGGGAAACTCGAGAGAGCTGACAGCTTACTAGCAAGAGTTCCAGCACAGGGTCCAAGTGGCCCAGGACCTGGCCAAAGATAATATACAAGAAGCACAACTTCGCCAAAAGGAAAGATATGACAGTTGCACCAAGGAGAGAGAATATGAACCCAGACAGAGGGTGTTGGTGCTTCTGCCCACATTCACAAGTAAGCTACTGACTCAGTGGCAGGGATTGTTCAAAGCAACTCACAGGGTCGGACCTGTGGACTATGAGGCTCACCGGCTGGGTCACCTGCAAGAGAGGCAGATTTACCATGTAAATCTCCTGCAGGAGTGGCGGGAACCTGAGGGATAGGCCACTTTTACAGAAGCAGATCCCAAAGACCTCAGGCCACAAGGGATGACTAAGGAAGAAGGGGTAGTTAAGGCAGAAAGTCAGATCCAAATAGGCAAAGAACTGTTGATGACCCAAAGATGCGAAATGCAGGCATTGTTGAGGGAGTTTTGGGATGTATTCCATGAGGAACCCGGATGGGTCTAGACCACCTACCATTCAATAAAAACATCGCTGTGGGCCAAAGTGTGGGAGAAGTGGCAGCCAGTACCCCACCACCTCTTAGAAGAAGTCCGTAAGGAGATAGAGAAGGTGCTGGAACAACGAGTTATATGTCTATCCAGGAGCCCATGGCAGAGCTCCTGGATAGATGTATAACTACACAAACCTGATGGATCCCTGCAGTTATGCGTCAATTATAGGCGTTTGAATGTGATGGCTGTCTTCAATGTGTTCCCTATGCCTCATGTAACCTAACTGGTGGAACGCATCGGGAACGCCCAAGATATTACACTTGACCTTGCAAAAGGGTACTAGCAGATTCCTGTGGCCAAAGGAGACCAGCCAAGCTTTTGGGACCCTTTGGGGACTCTATGAGTTTATTCGAATGCCATTCAGGCTCCAAGGGGCGGCTGTGACATTCCAGCTCCTAATGGATCAGATCTTAGCGCCGCATGCCAAATATGCCACGGCTTATATAGACAACAGCATCATCGTGTTTTCTCAAACCTGGGTGCAACACAAAAGGTCCCTTAAGGCCATACTGTCAGAATTACAGAAAACAAGGTTGACAGCTAATCTACCAAAATGCACCCTGGCCCAGAGAGAAACTAAATATCTGGGGGTTTTGGTTGGAAGGGGTACAATCAGACCATTAGCAGATAAAGTGGAGACAATTTGCAACTTTACCACACCCTAGAACAGGAGACATCTTAGATCCTTCCTATGACTAACTATTACCAACGATTTGTCCCTGGTTTTTCCGAACTAGTGGTGCCCCTTACAGAAGCCCTAAGGGGACGGTGAGCAGGGACCATAAAATGGACATGAAAAATTACACAAAATTTTGAATTACCAAAGGCCTTATGCAAGGATGTCATGATACATGTGCCTGATTTTTGAAAACCTTTAGTCTTGCAGACAGATGCCTTGGAAACTGCCATCAGGGCAGTCCTAACCAAGGAAGAGGACAGGATAGAGAGGCCAGTCACCTATGCCAGCCGCAAACTGCTACCAGTGGAGACGGTATGCGACAACAGAACGAGAGTGCCTGGAGAGCCGCTGGGTGGTAGAACATTTCAGGTACTATTTAATGGGAATGGAATTTAAGCTTGTGACCAACCATGCTCCCTTAAAGTGGCTTAGTACAGCCAAGATCAACAATGCTTGGATCACAAGGTGAGCTCTTGCCTTACAACTATTTAAATTCCATATAGTATACTGACCAGGGAAAAGTAATGTGGTAGCGGATTTCTTATCCAGATGTGGGAACGAGACCAGATCCGGCGACCCAGAGCACCAAACTAAAGAGACAACCGAGTTGACAGGACCCGGAGACAGAAGAATGAAGTGCCCCAAGGCATCTTAAAGGGGGGGTTGTGTCCTGGGGGTACAAGCATGGGGGAGCAAGGAGTCCCACCTGTGGGGGAGCCTGGGACAGGGGTAACCCAACCCCAAAAGAAAAGTCCTGGAAAAGAGAAAACCTTACCTGTTCTAGGATGCCAAGGCCCAGAAAGAACATGCCGGGGGGAAATGCCCGTGTGTTTTATTAGCCACACTTATCTACAGCAGGAGCCAGGTGATGTCAGCAGGAGACGCCACATGGTGGAAATACAAGCCGGCTCTGAGAACAAGTGAGTGGGGATGCCAGGAGCAGGAGAGACTGCAAGCATCCCTCACACTGGCAGCACCCAGCACCAGCAGCATCAACGAGATCCGAAGTGGATGCAGGTGTTGGTGGCAGCAGAGGCTGTGAGAGCTTCTGGCATTGGCTGCTGATGTTACTGGTGCACAGGACCAGAGGCAACTCAGAGAGGAGCCGAAGAAGACCCCAGCTGGGGCGAGGATGTGGAACCATGTCAGGGAGATGCGCAGGGCTCAGGCTAGAGTTCAGGGGGAAGAAGGGCCGTCTAGCCTGCCAGCCCTCTCCTTCTTCAGTCTTTTGCTTTTTTTTAAAAAAATTATCTTATGCCTGTACCTCCAGTTTTCTGGAGTGGTTCCTTTCTTTTCCTTCTTTTCTTTCCTTTTTCCTTACTTTGTCATCTATTGTTCTTGAGGTTTCGGCAGGGGGACACAGGCAGTGCCAAGGGACGACGGTAGGATACGGAGCCAACCAGAATCACCAGGCTACTAGAGAGATGTCGCCAAGAGCGGAACATCCAGAGGACCCAGTATCCAAACAAAACAAAAGTAGAACCAACAGAAGAGAAAGGGGTGTGAAGGTCTGGGACTGACATCACCAGAGGGCAAGTCGCTTTAAGATCCTGAGGCTCTTCTTGAGGGCTGGCATATGGACAGGGTGTAGGAGAGGTGGAGCCCCATGTACATCCACTGGGGGACACTACAACTCTGAAGGTACCCTTGATGGGAGACCCCTCCACTGAAGATCCATCCAAAGTCATGGCATGTGAGTTTTGGGGTTCTCCCCAAAGTGACCAAGGGCCCCCCCAGAGGTTGCACGAAGCACCATTGCGTCTGACACCCGGCGCACGCACCAAAGCAGTGCAGGAGCGGATAATTGAACTAAGACAGGCACATACTCCCTCCTGTTTTCTCACCCTCAACACACAGGCTAAAATGAAGATGTCTGCACCCATATCTCCTTGGCAAGCTTTCATGCATAGAAAGAACTTTTGTGGGAGACTATGAGGTAATAGGATATGGTTTCTATGGGAACAAAATTAAGGAAATATTTCATTCCATTCCTGGAAAGCCTTGGGAGGTACCAAAGCAGAAAGAAACAGTAACAAAGAATTCTACTTGGGCAATGCAGAAGTAGGACAGCCCATCATTACCACTTCATGAGTTTGACAATGAATTGTTAAGGCAGACTTGAGACTAACTTGCAGTACAGACATCTTTGAAATCAAATTCACAGAGGAATTACCTTGCTGGGCCCTACTAGAAGAAAAGGTTGAGGGCAAGCAATTCTCACAAAGAAGTATAAAAACAGAATCAACTTGAATGGCAACTGAATTCCCTATTCAATTATAAATCTGCCACGCAATTATATTAGATAATGAATTCAAGAGGAAGTAACTGAATACCACTATTTATTGGTGAACTGCTTGTTTAATGGTAACCACCTCTATAAGTGCAATCTTATGCCACAGAGTCTAGATAAATCTGAGAATATCATATAACCATTAAAAAGGTATTCAGCTTGCACATTGTCTTCAGTGCTGTATAAATAAAAAATATTGTAAAGAATAAGCAAGAATCATTTGGAGATTTGCTATCGCCTTTAGGATACATTCAAACTTTCCTTTTTTAGCATATAGGAAGGTACTGACACAAATGTTCAGAATTCAGGAAATAAACACATTAGAGACATATTTTAAGCTTCTTTCCCATGAATCTTATATTAATCATCATTTTTAAAGCCCACATGTGGCTAACGCAATTCACAAGTGTGATTAAAAGCCACATTTCATTATCTGTCCCTCAGAATAGGTTTAAATAGTAATTGAAAAATCATTAGTGCTTGGTATGTCTTTTCAATGGCTTTGTTCAGTTGAATCATAGTCTCTGTCAAACAGTCAGAACAACTCAAACATCACAAAATCCAGACATCAAGTTTTTACTCACTTTTAAAACACTCTGATCTGGGCAGTATCAAACGGATACCAAGGTAGTAGCTTTTTCCACTGGGACAGAAAGGGTTAGTAGCATTAAGATGGGTCAGCTCCAGAGGTGGAAGATTCACCATTTGCACAAAATCCTATGGAATAGGGGCTTGCAATATATGGCTGGTGGGAAGGACCTGGCCCACAGAGACAGAGGGGCTTTAAAAGAATTCTGGCAGCAGGTGACTTTGACAGCACCCGTGCTGGAGGCCAGGCAGTTGGAAAATATGCCTACACCATAGCTGTGGCTCCAAAAGGTTATCAGTGCTGTAGAAGGCAGCTCATGTGGTATCTATGACCAAATGATATCAATTTGTGATGATCAACTTGTCATCTTGGATGACTGGTAGTACATGACGTATTTGCTAGTGATCTAGTATAACTAGTCCTAACCCCTTGCTATTACCTTCTAATCTATAGCAGGGGTATCTAACCCATTTGGCCCTGCAGGCTGGATCTGAACCATGGAACATCTCATAAGCCGTATGATCCATCTGCAGCAGCGAGCTGTTGGCACATGCTACACTGACATAACTCCAGAACCCAGGGGGTTCTGCTGCTCATCTGCCTCTTCTCCTGTCGCTGATTTTATTCACCAACATAGAAGACCCTAAGCTCAGGGATGGGCAAGGAGAAGTGGGGACAAGCGGTGGCAGCATTCACCTCAGGGTTTCAGAGCTGCACCATTGTAGTGGTTGAAGCAGCAATGCCACCAAGCCACCAATGCCATTAACCCTTTTCTGCCTGTTGGACAGCCTCAATCTAGAGCAACGAGTGTTACAGAAAGTCCAGTGTTAATCTTCAGAACGATGATGATCCTGGATGCCTGCAAAGCAGCTGAAAAAACAAGAGCAACCAGAACAGCCCCCAACAGCAGTTAATGAAAAGGAAGAATAAAACCAAAACTGTTCTTTGGGATTAGATACACCAGTGAAACAATATAAAGTAGCTTTTTACTTAACGTTGCTTTGTCTATAAAAAATGATTTAGTTACCATAGCATGTTGTGCATTCAGACATGGGAGGGCTGGGTGTTCATGAATTACTCTAAGAAGTAATAGTCAGTTTTAGGGAAGTTTGAGAAACCTCTGATTTAAACAATTTATCCTACAGCTACGACTAGAAAACGCACCAGGTAAAAGCAGCAGAAATATTAATACATATTAGTTTTTGTGAGTTAGTTGACTTCCTGAAAAATTATCAGATATAGTAACTGATTATTTAATTATACCTGGTATAAACATCAGGTCCCTGATGAGAACAGTTATCTAAACAGATGCACTGATTATTTCTAACTGATACATTCTTCCTCAGACATCACTTGAAGAATGAAAAGTAGCTGCATTCAGAATGCTAAGCCATTAGACAAATAAAAACAACATGGATTAAATAAGATCTGTGCAGGTTCAGTCTGAACATTTGAATTACTGGAGTTATTTTCACTTTGGTCTTATCTTCTCACAAATACACACACAGTAAAGAGTAAATGCAAGTCATATACACAACACAGTAAACTTCAGTACACCAATGTATGCAGGAGAGTGTTGTTGCATAAAGAGAAAAAACAGAGCAGAGAAAAAATAAAACAAAATGGAAAGAAGAGAAAGCATTCTGAATCTACTGGTAGGAAAATGCCTTTGTATTGCACCCAGTTTAATAGGATCAATACTTTTCATAAAGAGTGATGTATTCCAAGTGGCTATTCTTCAAATATATCTAAACTAGCTGTTAGCCTCAGATGAATAATTTCTAATCTAGTTTTTGAATGCCAGTCACACAAAAGGCTAATCTAACACAGAGTACTTTGTCAAATCAGATAAAGCCCACTAAACTCTCAGATATTGTTACTGAGAAAAATATGATGGACCATGACACAAACTGCCATTTTTCCATAAAGATGAGAGTGGCCTGGTAGACTGGATAAAATGAGGCCTGAATAGTTGTCACATTTATGTCATTACCTGTCAAGATAGGATGAGTATTTTCCATCTACGATGTTGGCAACATATCTACTAAGTGCTTAGTAGATTAGATGGAATTTATGGCTCATTTCCCCTGCTTATGGTAATATGGGATTGCTATAAGGTAGAATTGTAGTGGGAGTTAGAAAGGTGGTTGATGTTGTGGATGTCATTTTGATTATGAATGGGAAAGCTTTGTCATAAAGGAAGTTTTTTTGGAGGATTTCCTAAAGTTAATCAGACTTGAGATTCATCTAGTCTCTAGAAATTCACTGCAAAAGGAGATTCCTTTAAGACAAGGGCAGGCAAAATCCGGCCCACCAGGTCATTCTATCCAACCCGCAGGGCTCCAAAAAAATTTTAGAAAATTAATATTAATCTGCCCCCGACTGCCTGTCAAGGATGACAGGAGTCAACGGCAGTAGGGCCTAGGGGGAGCAAGCAATAGGACTAAGCAGCTGGAGCAGCAAGGCTGGCCTGGCCCTACCCCACCCCCACCCCCACCCCCCGCAGGAAGTCTCTGCCTAGCTGTTATGGCCTCCCTGTGCCAGAGGAAAATTCAGATGAGAAAGAAGGGGGAAAGGAGGCAGGGGAGGACTGCAGGCAATCACCCCCGTCCTCAGGGCTGGGCTGAGCTGGCTTCTGCAGCCCCAGCGCTGCAACCGGGAACCACATGGTGTCAGAGTGGCCAGCAGGTGTGTGTGTGTGGGGCGGGGGGAGCAGGAAAATGGCTGTGGGAGGCAGAAGGAAGGGGCAGTGAGTGGGCACATGGAGTGCAGCAACAGCTGGGTGGGAGTGTAGGGCCTGTGCCAGTGCACCAGGGCCAACACAGGCAAGGGGCCCAGGGCAGGCCAGCAGAAGCATGAGGCCCAGGCTGGCAGGGGCTTTATGGAGCTGGGCTGGCTCCCCACCTCTCCCTGCTGGTGCTGTGCCCAGCTCCATAGAGCTCCTGCTGGCCCATGCCTCAGCCTGGGCCCCCGCTGGTGCCGGCTTCAGCGCACTGGCATGGGTCCCGTGCTCCTGCCCAGCTGTTGCTGCACTCTGTGTTCTGCTCAGTGCCACTCCCCTGCTGCCTGCTGCAGCCATTTCCCTACTTTCCTACCCACAGCTGCTGCCACTCTGGTACTACATGGTTCCCGGTTGCAGCACTGGGCTGCAGGACTCAGCAGGAACTGGCCCAGCCCCCGCAATTCTCAGCTAGCTCCATGCAGTGCTAGCCAGGCCAGTCTGGTTCCTACTGTGTCCTGCAGTCTTGGCCATGCAGCTGGGACGTGGTGCTGGAACAGTGAGCAGTGGGGGATGGGGAAGCATCATGAGAACGGCAGCAGTGGCAGACGGGCAGGGGAAGTGGTGGTAAGCAGGAACACAGGGCCCGCACCAGTGCCCCAGGGTCAGAAGTGCAGAGCCTGGCCTTGGAGGAGTGCTGGCAAGGGATCCGCCTGCCACTGGTGGTGGGGAGGGGGACTATGGGCAAACCGTCCCCCTCCACGCATGCCACAAACCTCCCCAGCCACCCTCTCTCCACAAACCCCATACCCACCAACACTCCATACCTCCACATGCTCCCCCACACCCCTACAAACCCCCCCACACACACCCATATCCCCACAAACCTATACCCACCCAGCCACACCCTCCCACAATATACAAGAGTAAGACTTCATTTTAAGCTATTATACCATCACCCCTATGTACACTATACAAATGCATATGAATCACAACAAAAATATTTTTTGAAATAAAATTAATGAATGTTGTAGTGATGGCAACCCCCCTTGCTGAAATAAGTACTTCTGGGGGGCAAGGGGAGGGATTTCTTGTGGCAAAGGTCAGGGGCTGGGGGGAGGGACTTCCAGTCCCAAGATGGTGACTAGGGGGCAGGGCACCTGTCAAGGGGCACGGCTATCCTTGCAGTCCTTGATAGCTTGCCAAAACTTGGAAAACGACCCTTTGCTCGAAATAATTGCCCGCCCCTGCTTTAAGAGGTGGTCATTTGTCCTCAGCTTAGGTGTTTCTTTCTGAAGTGTCTCCATTGCCCCAAAGTAACACTGCTATCTTCTGTCTGTTTGTGTACACATGCTCTTTCTTGTCTCATTCCTTGAGTAAAAGATCCAAGTCTCTCTTTTTGCCGTGTTTGTGCAGAACTCACCACAAATGACTCCCAAGTCCATAACTAGGGCTCCTGCCTGCTCCAATAATACAGGCAACAACTATTACATATTGTTCGCAGATGGGGTGATGCCTTGAATGCAGATGGGACTGGAATCTTTTGTGATTTGAGAATTACAACTAAGCCTAAACCAGAAATGAAAAGGGATTGGAAGCCAGTGCAGATACTAGAGGACTGTCCATCAGGCTCTATGGTTCTAAGAGCTGCCTTACCAACATAGGAAGCAGGTATCTTTGAGCTAGTGGGAATCATTTTATTACTTTCACATTTAGCTACTGAGAGCTAAACATGCTTGAAGATCCAACATTTGGCCAGGTGCCTAAACTGAAGCTTTTCAATATCTAGAGACTGAGCATTTGAAATCTGGACTTTAGTTTCAATGTGACATTTTCTTTAGCACTTCCTGTAGTTGCTGAATCCATTTCAGCTTTACCATTGAAGCCTTATTGTACATAGATGCAGATGACTCTCAGTGTTTCAGACCTAGTGTTATCTAATCTTGCATGTGCAACACAATACACACTAGCAAATATGACAGATGCTAATACCATGCCTATACCAGAGCTCCTACCAGCTCAGCACGCTTTTCTACCTTCAGATGGGAATAGCACTGGATATCATTCTCTTTCTTCATTTCAGACTCTCCAATAAGATAGATTTTCCAACCACAACAGTGGGTTATTCCACATGTCAACAAAGCCTCAGAGTCACTTGCTGTTAATTCTGTTGCATTACAACCCTGGTACATCACTCTAACGCTGGACACTACTCAGATTAAAGAAATTTAAGAGGCTCAAACACTGTGGTCTGGTTAATCTCCCTCTTCTCTTGGCTTCCCAAGCATTCTTTCTTGGAATAAGCTGCTTATTTCTCCACCCTGGCCAACCCCCTTCTGTCTCTGTTCCTCTGAGACCCCTACACCTCCCAGTCGCTCAGGCCGTGTGTTTTTTTAAGATCTAATGCTAACACCCGACTTCTTGGTTCTCCTGTTTCAGGATTCATCACTCTTCCATCCTGAGCTTACCTGAAAAAAACCAAACTGATTTCATCTCAGATGTGACAAGCTCACTATGCTAAAGGCTAAGGACAAATTTAACATGTAAACCTGTATAAGCATGGAGAACTGGTGCCTCCTGAGTTGGAAGGGGGGGCATTTGCCCCCCTGCGCCTCCCAGCAGCCAGTCAGTGACCGGGGGAGGGGATTCCCCCCCCCCGCAGCTGACTGCACCAACCTGGAAGTGCCAGGGGCGCTTCTTCTGGCACCCCCAACTCCCCAACTGGTGCTCTCTGGGGGGAACCAGCGCTCCTGCTTGCCTTCCCATCCATCGCCTAAGTGGGGAGCGCTGCCTGTCAGGGGGTGCACGTGCACCCACTATGTGTCACTACTGGGTATAAGTGATCAGAAACCAGTTCAGTGCACATAAACTGGCCGAAACTAGTTCAAGGTAAACTTGGATGGATGTAGTATCACACTTAACTGATGTTGGTTAAATTTGATTACTGAACTTAGCAGTGGACATAGTCTTTCTGGACTTTCGGAAGGCCTTCAACACTGTCTCTCACCCTGTTCTCATTAAGAAACTGGAGGACTGTGGTGTCAACACCCACGCAGTCAAATGGGTCGCCAACTGGCTGGAGGGCCGCACCCAGAGAGTGGTAGTGGATGGGTCATTTTCGACCTGAAGGGATGTGGGCAGTGGGGTTCTGCAGGGCTCAGTCCTTCGGCCCGCACTGTTCAATATCTTCATCTGTGACTTGGACAAGGGGGTAAAAAGCACCCTGTTCAAATTTGCTGATGACACGAAGATGTGGGGGGACGTGGGCACACTAGAAGGGAGGAATAGGCTACAATCGGACCTAGACAGGTTACAGGGATAGGCAGATGAGAATAGGATGGATTCAATACTGACAAGTACAAGGTGATGCACCTGGGGAGGAAGAACCAGCACCATACCTACAGGCTGGGAAACTCCCTTCTCATCAGTACAGAGGCAGAAAAGAATCTTGGAGTCATCACTGATGTCAAGATGAACATGGGCCAGCAGTGTGGGGATGCAGTCAGGAAGGCCAACCGCACCTTGTCATGCATCCACAGATACATCTCA
>NW_017728947.1:87110757-87118349 GCF_001723895.1 Crocodylus porosus | reverse complement strand
TTACACACTAGTCAGAGGGGACCAGCAGGCACTGGGGGAGTCCCTGTTCCCCCGAGCACTACCAGGAGTGACTAGAAATAATGGTCACAAGCTGGCAGAGGGTAGATTCGGATTAGACATCAGGAGGCGCTACTTCATTGTCAGGGCGGCTAGGATCTGGAACCAACTCCCAAGCAAAGTGGTGCTGGCTCCTACCTCGGAGGTCTTTAAGACAAGGCTAGACAATCACCTTGCTGGGATCATTTGACCCCAACACTCTTTCCTGCCATGGCAGGGGGTCAGACTTGATGATCTGCTCGGGTCCCTTCTGACTCTGCTAACTATGAAACTTCTGTCTCAGATCCCTTCCATATTCAAGTTCTCTCTCAGTCCCCCAGCATACCAGGATGCTTTGCACCTTCCCTAACCTTCCCCCCCCGGGCAGGGTAGGCAGGGTAGCCTTTGCCCAAGCTGTCGGTTGCAGGCAAGTGGGGAGACGTGCTTCGTCCCCCCCAGCTTCTGGGCTGAGCTACTGCAGGCACACAGCTGCATTTTCAGAATCAAAAATGAACGTCTGTTCATTTCCTTATCAGTTCAATCTACACAGCTCAGACTAACTAATCAATTCAGCTTCAGCATTTTTGAATGTCTGTACAAAGCCAAATTGGCCACCCCATAGGAATGAGAACCTTCAAGGGTTATTAACTTTCCACTGTGCCTTGTCTTAGTATGTGAAACAGCTCTGACAGCAGATGGGGGATTCCACATTGAAAGCCATTCAACAAAATACTGTATTTTTTCACATAAAACACAACTGCAAATAAAACATATACCTTGTTGTTCTAAAACAGAATGTAAGAAATAAGAGACTTATCTAGAGTCATGTCTGGCTGTGTGAAACAGAGCAAGTCTTCCTGGGAACACAGTGTGCCCAGGACACGGTATCCCAGAAGGTAGTCTGGGTGAGGCAGCAGCAAGCAAAAACTTCCTGCCATACCAGGAAATGCCTAGTGCCTCACCCAGACTGCCTCCTGGGATGCCACACATCCTGGACACTCTATGGCTGCTTATAGACATAACCCCCCTCCACCCACCCCAAAATGGTACTTTACGTTAAACCTGGCGTGCCCTCGCACTGAGCCCATCACATACCCAGAAGAGGCATCACATTGTTTGACTTGGCTCACCCAAAGCTAATATAGATCAGGCACATTAGTGGGGCTTTTTCAGCACTTTTATCTAATAGCCTATTGAAATCAGCTTTCGATAAAAGTTCCTGAAAGCCCTGCTGAAGTGTGCAATCTATACAGATGCTGCAGAGCCAGGTCGAATTAATGCAGTGTTCCTTCTGGTAAAACATGATTTTTTGTTTTTTTCCACGTCTGTTAGCAGCCTATATTCCCAAGAGGACTTGCTGTGTCACACATGGCTAGGCCCCAGACCTTTGCAAGGGCAGCAGCAGTACTTCGTTCTTTACTGTAAGTATTTCTTTATATTATTTCCTGTAAATAAGTGGGCAAGATTCTTTGAATAGATGTGATATCTTTTATTAGACCAACTGAGTAGTTGGAAAAGAGTTCTTGGCAAGTTTTTGGGTGCAGTCACCCTTCTTCAGGCATCGGGAGTCTCTGCTGCTCTGAAAGTCCAAGAAATAAGAGAAGGTAAAAGTGTGGCAGGATGCAAGTGAAAATGTAAATAGGTAGAAATTAGAAACACAAAAGGTAAGGCAGAGAGGTAAAGCAGAGTGGGGAGGTAGAAGGGGAAGAGAGAAGAGGAAAAGAAAAAAAAGGCTGAAGGGAGGCATTACAGTGATAGAATACAAGGTAGAAAAGAGGCTGTCTGTGAAAAGGAAAATAGGAGATCAGGAAAACAGCACTGAGAGAAATTTTTACCTTCTCCCTAAAATCCACAAACGAGGAAACCCCAGAAGACCTATCCTTTCAAATTATGGAACCCTAACTGTAGAAAGATGAGGTTTCATTGAATCTATCTTAAAACCGCTTGTCACCCAAAGACCGATTTTCATCCAAGATACAATTAACTTTCTGCAAAAACTAAAAAATATAGACCACCTTCTCAGCAATACTTTCCTAGCCACTATGGATGTCACTAGCCTATACACCAACATCTTACACCAGGATGGCATCCAAGCCTTCCTCAAATATGCACAAGAACAAGATTACAACTCAGAGTACAGACCTCAAGGTATCACTGAACTCATACTTCATCCTTACACACAATAACTTCAGTTTCAACAACCCACACTTCTTCCAGACTATGGGCACAGGTATGGGTACCAAAATGGGCCCATAATATGTCAACTTTTTTATGGCCCACCTAGAAGAAGAATTCCTCAAGAACTGGACCACCAAACCCTTAATGCCATCTATGCATCTCAGGTACATCTTCATCATTTGGACTGAAAGCCTGCAGTCTGATTGATTTCCACCAAAAATTCAATTATCATCACTCCTTCAGACTATTGCTTGAATGCTCTAGTTTCATAGTAGCTAGGGTCAGGAGGGACCTCCTGAACAGATCATCTAGCCTGACCCCCTGCCATAGGCAGGAATGAATGCTGGGTTCACTAGACCCCAGACAGGTAATCAACCAATTTCCTCTTGAATTTGCCCAAGGTAGGGGCGAGGACCACTTCCCTGGGAAGATTTTGGCCACCCTAACTGTAAAAAATTGCCTTCTGATCTCTAACCTGAACCTATTCTCCATCAACTTATTACCATTGTTCCTAGTCACCCCAGGTGGTGCTGGGGAGAAAAGGGCTCTACCTATTTGCTGTTGATCTCCCCTGATGAGTTTGTAGGCAGCCACCAGGTCCCCCCTCAGCCTCCTCTTGCTGAGGCTGAACAGGTTCAGGTCCCTCAGCCTCTCCTCATAGGGCCTGTCCTGCAGCCCTCTCACCCTCCTCTGAACCCTCTCCAGGTTGACCACATCCCTTTTGAAGTGCGGCACCCAGTACTGGACGCAGTACTCCAACTGTGGCCTGACCAAAGTCGCACAGAGGGGGAGTATCACGTCTCTGGACCAGCTTGACAAGGTATGGCTGGCCTTGCTGGCTGTGGTCTGGCATTGGTGGCTCATGTTCATCTTGGAGTCAATAATGACTCCAAGATCCCACTCCGCCTCTGTGCTTTCAAGAGGGGAACTCCCCAGCCTGCATGTATCCTGTGGATTCCTTCTCCCAAGCTGCAGCACCCTGCTTTTGTCTACATTGAACCCCATCCTATTCTCATCTGCCTGCTTTTGTAGTCTGTCTAAATCTATTTGCAGTCTCTCTCTCCCTTCAAGTGTGTCCACCTCGCCCCACATCTTAGTGTCATCAGCAAACTTGGACAGCATGCTTTCCACCCCCTTGCCCAAGATACTGATGAAGATGTTAAACAGTGAGGGCCTGAGGAATGAGCCCTAGGGTACCCCACTGCTCGCATCTCGCCAGGTTGAGTACAACCAGCACCAGCATTTTCTTTTTGGACACCATGATCAATATCCAACATGGTAAAATTCAAACCACCATATCTAAGAAACCCACAGACCAACATACATATCTACACAGAACCAGCAATTACCCTAAACACACCAAGAAAGCTGTAATATACAGCCAAGCTCTCTGATACCACCAAATCTGCAGCAAGGGGAATACCTGTGACCACCACCTCACAAATCTCAAAAGGGCCTTCACCCAACAAGGAGACTCTTCCAGAGAGATAGATTACACTTTTGAAAGAGCCACCTGGATACAATGTGAAGATTTGCTGCAATACAAAAAGAAAATCCCCCTAACTCACACACCATTAGTTATGACATATCACCCTTCCCTGGAACCGATACAGAAACTCCTCAAACAATTGCAAACCATACTAGAAGATGATTCAGTTCTTAAAGAGATCTTTCCAGAACCACCTATCCTAGCCTGCAAACAAGAACCTAACTTCAATAACCTCATCACCAGAAGCAAACTCCCTATGACCTAAACCACACCAAATGGATGCAGACCATGCCAGGACAAGAAATGCAAAACATGCCAACATATCTCTACCACCCGCAGTATAACTACACCCCACAACAGAGCCACAGCATTCCTGGATCTTACAGCTGCACCTCCAGAAATATTATACATCTCATCCACCCCACCAAACGCCCTGATTGAAAATACGTTGGAGAAACCAAACAACTGCTCACCAGAATGAACGCACTCCGAAAATCTATCAAATACACGAATACTCAATTACCTGTGGATGCACACTTCTCACAAGACAATCACTCCCTTTCCAATCTGTCAGTTCTAATCCTCAATGTGTAATGTGTGGGAGCCTCGTCACCACACGTGGTCCTCTTCCAATCCTCAAAGGAAACTTACAAAACACACATTACAACCTGCCTGACATCTGATTCATCAGGTACCTGCCTCACCTGACCTCTTACATTTTTCTTTTCCCCCACTTTTCTGCCCTTGTCTTCCTGATTTCCTATAATCTCCTTTTTCATTAAGAACCTCTTTCTTACCGTTTTATTTCCTCTGTAATATTTCCCTTTGGCCTTTCTTTTCCCTTGCTTTCTTCCCCCTCTCTCCCTTGCTTCACCTTTGTTCCTCCTTTTAACCTATTTATAGTTTCACTACAACCTCACACACTTTGAACTTCTCTCAGTCCTGTTTTCCTTATCTCCTATTTTCCTTTTCACTGACAGCCTCTTTTCTACCTTGTATTTCATCACTGTAATGCCTCCCTTCAGCTTTTTTTTTCTGTTCCTCTGTTCTCTTCCCCTTCCCCCTTTCCCTTCTGCTTTGCCTCTTGTCTTTCTAATTTTTACCTATTTACATTTTCAATGACATCCTGCCACACTTTTAGCTTCTCTCATTACTTGGAGTCACAGAACAGCAGAGACTCCCTATGCCTGAAGAAGGGTGACTGCACTGAAAGCTGGCCAAGAACTTTTTTCCAACTACTCAGTTGGTCTAATAAAAGATATTGCATCTATGCAAAGAACCTTGCCTGCCTATGTCCTTAAACCAATACTGCTACAACCAAAAACCCTGTAAATAAGTGGTTGTTTCCGTATAACAAACCTCATCAAGACAGGAAGATAGGAAAGTAGGGCTAGAAGGACCTCATAAGGTCTTGTCGAGCCATCATTCAAGGTAGGATCATCCCATACTAAACCATCCCAGCTAAGTGTCTACCTCTGCTTTTCAAAGTTTTCATGGAGAATTCTGCAGCTCTCTATATAGTCTGTTCCAATGACTGACCACTCTCATAGTTAGAAAGTTCCCCCTAATCTTCAGCCTAAATTTTGCCTGCTTGAGGCCATTGCTTTAGTCTTATCCCCTTTAGCCACAGAGAGAAGACCATCTCTACACTTTTTATAATCACCCTACAGGTATTTGAAATCCCCGTTAGGCTTTTCTTTATGCTAAATACCCCTAGTTCTTTCAGCCTTTTCTAATAAATCCTGCCTCCGAGGCCTCTCATGATTTTGTTGTCCTGCCCTGCCTCTTCAAATTGTCTACTTCCTTTCCAAAATCTCAAAGGATGTCCAAAACTGGAAAAAGTACTCCAAGTGAAGTGTTAGAAATGCTAAATAGAGCAAAAGAAACACTTTCCTCGACTTGCAGGTAACACTCCTGTTAATACAAACCAGTATGTTACTGGCATTTTTTACAACAGCATACTATTTGCTCATATTCATCAGCTTACGGTCCACCATAACCCCCAAGTTTTTCTCTGCAGTATTACAGCCTAGGCAGGAATTCCCTAGTCTGTACAGGTGTATGCGGTTATTCCACTCCAGGTGAAGGACTTATCATTACTGAATCTCATCTCATTGATGGCTAGCCATTTCTCCAGTATACCCAGGTCATTCTGGATCCTAGCCCTGCCCCCTGGGGTTGTCTGCAACTCCACCAAACTTGGTGTCATTTGCAAATTTGCCAAATATGCATTCAATCTCATCATCCAAGTAACTAATGGAGATGTTGCACAATACTGGATCTGGGACAGACCCCTGGGGAGCTCCACTTGATACCTCCTCCCAAATAGACATTGAGGGCTAATTATTGAGTCTGATGATCCAAGTAGTTATGTATCCACCTTGCAATGCTTTCACTTAGTCTGCATTTCCTTAGCTTGCTAATGAGAATGCCATAGGAGATGGCATAAAAAACCTTCATAAAAGTCAAGTGCTCTCCCCTCATCCATAGAGACTGTCACCTTATCATAAAAGGAAATTAAATTGGTCAGACATGCCTTGCTCCTTTTAAATCCATGCTAACTGTTCCTGATCACTGTGTTTTGCAATGGATTCCATGAGGAACTGCTCCTGGATTTTTCTGGGCATAGAAGTCAGATTGACTGATCTGTAGTTCCCTGGATTCCCCCTCTTCCCCTTCTTATAGATAGGCACTATAGATATCCCTTATCCAGTCGTGTGGGACCTCACGTGACCTCTATGAGTTCTCAGAGGATAGCCTAATAGACACTTCCTATTATAGTGAAAGAATCTTTATGAAAAATCCCATGGGTGGTATTAACATTACTCACCGAAGTAAGTTTGAATATGGCAGATAGCTCCACAAAGCTCAGATCAAGGACAGAGGGGCAGAAAAGAAGTGAGACCTATCTAAGGAGGAGTTCCTCACTTACTTTCAGAATACACACACCATCTTTACAGGGATGGTCATGTGGATACTTCTCTTCTGCTCTCAGTCATGCAGACCAGTTCCTCACCCATTCACAAAACATCCCTTGACTACCCCAGAGCTCTGCTGAGTTCACCAGATTTGGATCCCAAAATTGCCTGGCATATGCTGGGTCTATCTGGATCACAGAACCTACTTCTTGCTTCAACTTTCTTAGGACCCATGGTATCATGGACATATGTAGAAAGATAAATCAGCTTGAGTATCCTGGGGATGAGACAGGAACCTTACTAGAACTTTCTTTAAAACAAGCTGTGTTATATGTTGTAATGGTTTGCTGGCTGCTAGTGATCACTCCTTCCTCTTCTAGGTGTTTACAAATGAACTGTTTTATGAGTTTACTCTGGTAACTTCTCACGTATTTAAGTCAGACTGATGAGTTCCAGTGATGTCCATTGTTATCCCCTTCATAAAGCTGGGCACTGTTAACTCTCCTCCAGTCCTTTGGGACCTCACCTGTAATCCCTATACATAGGGCAAAGGGAGCTGCTGTTCAGAGTACAACTCTTGCTGCAGCAGAAGTAAAGCTCTACTGTATATGAATATTGCCACATATTCTACATTAAAGAATGAGAAAGTCCAGAAGCCTTTCCTTAAATCACAACCAGCAAAAGTAGTGCACAGAGAGGTCAAGAGTCATTCTTTGATGCTCATCCTCAGCTTGTGTAGAGGGGGTACTTAATAATTTTGGACTCATACACCATTATGGCAATTTAGTGAGCCCACATTCCTCTCAAGTCTTACTCCTTCTCTCATTGGGGGAGTCCCTGTTCCCCCGTGTGCTGCCAGGAGTGACCAGGAATAACGGTCACAAGCTGGCGGAGGGTAGGTTTAGATTAGATATTAGGAGGCGCTACTTCACAGTCAGGGTGGCTAGGGCCTGGAACCGGCTTCCAGGGAA
>NW_017728947.1:87098444-87110657 GCF_001723895.1 Crocodylus porosus | reverse complement strand
GTCATCTGACCCCGGTGCTCTTTCCTGCCAAGGCAGGGGGTCGGACTAGATGATCTACCTAGGTCCCTTCCGACTCTAGCTACTATGAAACTATTCAATTATGAAATTTCCCCAATTTCAGTGACAAAGACAAGGGACACAAATGAAATGCCCATTCAAAAAGTTGAGGACATTTCAAATAAACATGAATTGTAACACAAACATAGGTGGTCCAGAGTAAGAATTGCAAGATTTGGCCTAGAACTTTACTGCAATAAATTAAACATGGGTCAACTCAACAAAAAACCTCCGATTTTACATAATAAATTAATTCCGCATTTTGTAGAGATTTGGAACCACCTTCCATAGATGCCACCCCCTGCCAAAAAAAGCTACGTACATTGAAAAATACTTTTTGGCATAACATTTTGGTTTATAGCAACATGAGGAGTCTTACAATCCATGATGTAAATTAAAGACATGTCCACACTGAAATGACTGCAGTGATTGCAACTCATATAAACCTATTTGATGTAGCATAAAACCACACAATTAGCTTGGGCATTAAGTAAAACAGAACCACACAAGGACAGAACTCAGCTTCTTGGGCAGGATTTTCAGTTCACAGTTAGCTTTTTGCTGCTGTGAGTAAACTACTAGCTGTACCCATGTTAAGTAATTTAAAGCTCCATTGGGTATGTCTACATGAGCTCCACGCATGAACTGCAATGTAGGTGCACTCTATGGAACATACTAAAAGGCTGCAATGCTAAAAGAGAGGATAAAAATTGCATCTAGTCATGAAAAGAGGAAATTAGAAGAAGAGAAAAATTTGATTCAGTGATAAAGCTAAACAGTTAATATCTTCCTTAAAAAAAGAAAAAAAAATCATCCCAGTTTCACTTGGGTGTCTGACTTCTTGGCTGGATAATACTGGCCCTTAGCTTTTGCATTTCTTGACTCTGACTTTGCAAGGTATAATTTTACATTAAACATCTTGTATATTTAATTTTCTCTTTTGCTTTAAAGGGAAATAAAACAAAAATTACCTATACTTGATGTCAGATTATTTTACTTTCTACTCCAAGAAGAGATATTACTTCTAAAAGGAAAAGGTAGCAGAAACTATTAACCTCTACTACTACTACTGCATTGTTACCGTTATTGAAACCATCACCAAATACCAAATAGGAAAGCAATATAAAGCCCTTAGGGTGCAGACAGACATAACAGTTCAACTGTTCTAAGAATGTTACCTATTGGAAACCAGTTCACAATTGTCCCTGGGCAGAAGTGGCTGCATGTATACTGCTAAGGGTTCTAAATAGAACCATTACTTAGGAATTTCACTGTTGAAATGCCATGAAGGGGTGCCAGAGACCATCCAAACCATCATGCCTTCCAGGAGGGAAAAGTGCAAGAGTTGCCAGGGATGGGGGGAGTGGTATAGCTTAATTTCCCCTCACCCCAAATGAATCTGGTACCACAGAGCACAAGGTGTATAGCAAGGATGTAAAACGGACAGTGTAGCTTTCAAGGCAGGGGCTGAAAAGCGCTGGAGATCTTGGAGTACTCCTAGAACATGCAGCACTCTGGGAAGCACAAGTAAGGGGCCACACAGTCCCCCCAGCACATGGCAGGGGTAGATCCAGAGGGGTGCAGTGGCACAGTCACAACCCCCTTTCAGAGTTGGTCATGAGAGCAACAGTCCCTAAAAAGAGGGTAAGAATCTTTCCTCTCTCTTTTCCTCCATCCTCACCAGTACCTCCCCTTCCCTCCCATTTCCCACTCCAACATCTGCCACTGGCCCCAGGTTTTACACAGAAAGTAAAAAAATCCATTACAATTTTGAGCACTAAAAATAAGCTATTGGTAAGTATCTCTAAGTAAACAAGTTTATTCCTATTTGTTCCACAAGTGGAAGTCTGGTGCTTTAGATAACTATAAAATTTTATTTGAGTCAAATTAGTAATGGATAAAAAACAGGAATATTAGATCATAGGCATCAGAGAGGACTGTTCCAATTTCTAAAAATCAAAGGAATGAGTCAAGATTTTTTTGTTCTAAATTTGATCATGAGACTCTGAAAGTGTTCTGGTTTTATTCTCTTTTCTAAGAAATCTGATGTAGAAAGTAAAAGCCAGGGCTGAATACTAGGATTTAAGCCAAATAATCTGAGAGTCAGTTTAAAACAAAAGGGGAAATACACAGCCAGATGACTTGATCCTGAAATGCACAGGAAAATGTAACATTATCCTTGATGTTCTGCACCTGCATTTAAAAAGATGTTTTCTTGGACAGGTATAAAGACTTTCATGTGAGAAAGGTATAAAACAGAACAGGAATCTTCTGCCTACACATGGTGACCTTTGTACCTGTTGTAAATAACTGTGGAACTGTGTGTTAATACTGAAAAGATATTTGTCCATTAAATGTCTCATGTAAGCTCACTTTACTTGGCAGCAGCCATAGATGGGAACAACCAGCTTTTCCAAAACATTGTTCTATCCCCTGTGGTCAAGTATGGACAAATTCTTCAAATTAATCTTGGCTCAGTATAGTAGTAGTTTCTGCCCAATTCTCTGCATGACTCTATTCTCAGAAGTTACTAAAACACGCTTTTTCTAGCCCCAAATGAACCTAGGGCTCAGTAATACCCTCAGGATGGGCCCTATTGGTAAATTATACTGTTTACTTATATTAGTTCAGGACCAACCATTTTCTATAAACACCGTTGTTCATAAAGAAGAGAGCACTTATCTGCACCCTGTACAGGTCACAGTGGACCTCAGAGTACACTGACACTGCTTCTTCGCCTATTTCATTCATTTCTGCTTCTTTGTACATTTAATGTTAAATCAGGGAAATGTTGCCACAGCAGGAAACTATCAATCTTATTGTAGTAATTAAGGAGATTATAATAACAAGCTACTGCATGTAAATATTTTAATAACATTATATTTTGTTTAAAAATAGTCTTACTGATATTCTGTCAAATGAAGTGAGGAAATGATGTGCTCAGTGAAAAAAATCTGGGAGAAGGAAAGTGAAATTTTCAGCCCATCAGTTTTTTTTTTGGAGAGACCAAAAATGTATCTCCCTAAACAGAAGCAAGTTTCCTAGGCCTTCACACAGACAGGAATCTGAATGCTTTCTGATTATAAACTAATGGCTGTTGCTACCATTGTTTTGAATCTCCAATGTAGCCGTATCCAGCCTTTAATTATTTAAATTTTAGTGTGCTTATTTTCATATTCTACTTTGTGTTTTAAAAACAGCAGTAAAAAGACTGATATTTTGAAATTTGGTTTATATTTTTCATCCAATGATTTCATGCTGCTATGCAAACACAGGTGAATATTAACCCTTTCTAACAGGAGAAAAAGAGGTTCAGAGAGGCTAAAGCTATTTTTTAAAAGTTCCTCTAAATATGTTATCCAAAGAGTGATAGCTAGGTTCCCACATTAAGAGATGTTGATTAAAGCTTCCACTGACTTCAGCTGTTGGTGTTTAACATCTCTGAAAATAACACCACGAGACACCTAAAACCTGAACCGCTCAAGTTTTGTGCATGTTCTTTAAAATTTTTGCCTAATTTCTCTGGAAGAAGACAGAGACAAAGTAAAGAAAGGAACTTACAGCTACCAATTCCCAGTATTCTGCTTTACTCAAACTGTCTTCTCAGATAAAAATCTGTTTACTGAAACTAGATCTGCCTACCATATTGTGCAGCAACCATTCTGCTCTCCAAAGTGGCCCTTCACAAAGAGGTTGTTATAAAGGTATCAGAGGTTTAAAAAGGAATTGGAATCTTACTGTAAGAAGCAAGTCTGCAAGATAGCAAAATGGAAGAGCCCAATGACTATTATGAGTTGATTTCAGAAAACTGATACTTTAAAAGGTAATTAAAAATCTTATTTTTAGTTACAAATGACAATTTATACTGTGACAAAAAATGCTTATCCCTTTCTGAATCCTTACGACACTGCACTCACAATAGGTACAGCAATCTTTCAGTTGCTTGCTTTATTTAATTTACCAAGAGATATAATTTAAACTATGCAACTACTGTAAGAACACTGCTGTTAGGGGACCCAGTGTCTCTGTCCATAAGAATCTGGAGCTAAGCACAAAATTCTGAACTCTGTTTTGAAAGTATGCACAACACTGCACATTGCAGGAAGCAGTGAAAGCCATTTCAGCACCATACTTAAGCCTGATTGAGGGGGGAAGGGGGTGGGGTAGAGTTCTGTTAGAAGCACTAGCTTCTGTAAACTCTACTTGCTATAAACTCCCCCCAAATTAGAGAAACCCATAAAACAAGTATACAATGGGAATTAATTATTTAGTTAAGTTCCTTCTGCATGTATTTTCAGACTATCAGTTTTGTAGACTTCTCCTGACAACTTATGAACTTACAAATGCTGAAGGCAGGAAAAGAACTCCAAGCTCATAGGAACGGATCATCAGCTGGGTGCCATTTTTCTCCAAAGCTCCCCAAGCAGCTTTAGAAAGATTGGCACTGCAAAGACAGAAACAGTAGTTTGATGAGCCATAATCCTCACAGAAATAAAGCACTGAAATATTATAGCTGCAACAGCAATACTTGTATGAGACATTAAAACTTCCTCAACTAGAACAGTTATTTCACATAAAGAATAATTATGGTTTTATACTTTATTATTATTCCTAGAGTGCGGCGGGGGCTGTAGGAGTGCCACAAAAAATGACATGTGCGCAATACTTATATGAAAATGGATATAGACAGTCCTTGGATTTACAACACAATTGGTTCCTGAAAACCGCACCTTAAGTCGAAAGGTTGTAATTCAAAAACAATTTTCCCATAGGAAACAATGTTATAAATGTAGGATTGGTTCCTGAACTGAGGCCTGATACCCTATTTTCACCAAAAATAACCCAGAATTTTGTATAGTACTCAATTATATAAAATAAATAATTGTAGCTATATTACTTGTCTACATGCATTTATTTATGTATTTATATTGTAAATAGCAAACATCTGGAAGGACTTCTTTGAGGTGACTTTGCTGGACTTCTTGAAGGGTTCTTGGCTGGAGTCTTCTCAGGAGTCTTGGCTGCAGGTTTTTCTGGAGTCTTGTCTGCTTTCTTAAAGAAACTGTCCAAGGAGATTCTTAAAGGAGCTGCCCTACAAATGGCTCCCCGAGAAGCAGCACCCTGCTGCTCCAACCATGTGTCTGGAAGGGTATGGGGGGGCGCTATGTGCCCCCAGATCTGCCCCAGCCACAGCCTGCCGCATCTCGATCTGATCCAGGGTCACAAGTCCCCCTGCCCCCGGTCTCATGACAAGCAGTAGGAGTCACCAGAAGCCCACAGCCACTTAGCTCTGCCTGCTTCTCCCCAGTGGGGGCAGCCGGGGGAGCAGCTGGATGAGCCTTGGGAGAAGCCGTGGTCGCCTGGCTGCTCCCCCTGCTGCCCCCACTGGGGCAAGGCAGGCAGAGCTGGGCAGCTGTGGCTTCTCCCAAGGCTCATTTGGCTCTGCCTGCCTTGCCCCAGCAGAGGCAACTGGATGAGCAGCCAGAGAGCCACCCAGCTCTGCCTGCCTCTCCCTGGTGAACGCAGCTGGTGGAGCAGCTTGACGATTCGCAGCTTCTCCCACTGCCCATAACCCCTGGTTGTAGAACCTGGCACAGCCACAGCTTCTGTCCCAGCCATGTTTGCCTCAGCCTCTGTCCCAGCCCCTCCCTCACTGCAGAGGCCCAGCCCTGCCCTGCTCCCCAACGGCCCTTCCCTTCCCTCTCCCCTTCCACTGAAAGACCCATCTCCGTCTCCAGCATCTAGTGTTGTAAAGTTGAAACCCAGGTAGGAATGTCGAACCCCGGGTTTCCATTTACAAATGTTGGAATTGTGGTTAGTCATAACTCAAACTGTTGTAAGTTGAGGACTGCCTGTAATGTATTATGCAACTGAACATCATTTTAGCACTGTATATTTATTCAACACCATTTTGATATGGAACATGCTCTCAGGGTCATACTGTACAAGTAATAAACCTCAGCCTTTGAATTATCACCTAGAAAGCTGATTAAATGATTGTGATTGAATAGCTATCTTTCAACTTGTTTCTTATCTATCATCATGCCCAAAGATAAAATGCTCACTCACTAATAGTACTGAACACTTACATAAGCTTAAAGGCATATTGTTTTGCTGCTATTGTTTTCTTTGATAAATTCCCTGGAGAGTATACAAATTGATTTTTAAGCCAAATTTTTATTATAACAGAGCACCATAACAGAGCTTGATCCCTGTCCATTATCAGTCAAATTAAACTAAACGTTTAAGAGAATGTGTCCACTTGTACTGAGAAAATTGTTTCAGAAACAAAAAACAAAGTATATAACTGAATTGTGACTGACAATTGTAGATGTATTCTAGTTAGAAGTGTGGGTGGAAATCAATAGAAGATAGATCAGAGCCACCACGAATTTCTGAGTTGGCTTGATCAGCAGCTGGTTCACAAGGATTACATGTTTTCTGACAGCACAAGGGTTATGTTTTCTGACAGGTACTCCTTCTCACTCATTTCTACTCTTACTTCTACAGTCAACACTATCAAATAATTCTCAAAGATGACATTTAAAAGGCCATAATACAAAAGAATACACTTTGAACTCCAAGCATACAAGCACAAATATCATGAGAAGTGACATATATGTGCAAATAATTTATTTTGTTTGTTCAGGAGCTGAACTGAAGATTTGGGCAGGGAGGAGAAAAATATCTGATCCAAACAGAATCCCCTTCCCAGTTTTTTATACTGACAGTCCCACTCCTTGAGAGAAAAAAACAATCTCATTTCTGCTCGAGCCAAACCACTAAAACTAGAGAGTGCCCCCTCCCCCCTGTAACTTTGGTACCCAGCATCTCAATACCATACAACTGTTGGTACTGTTCATATCAGTACTTAAGAGCATATACAATACGATTTTACTTTTGGTAAGGGGTGAAACCACCCTTGCTGGATAACCAGAAGGTTATGCTTGGTATGCAGTTCAACAGCAGTGGTCTACATGCAAGAGACAGCACTCACCTCACAGTCAGAGGGAGGAGGCTCTTTTCTACAAAATCACTGACTTGCTGAGGAGGGTTTTTAAGTAGGCACATCTGGGGGAGAGGGAGGAGGTTCCACTGTTATACATGAATCCACTGCTGAACATGAATCCTCTTCCCATAAGGACTTGGGAGAGGGCATCAACATAGTGGATACCCAGGTGAGCACCTATGCCCTAACATACCACACAGCGACAGAAAAACTGAGGCAACCAGATGGGAATGCAGGTGCCCTTATGGAAATGCCAGAAGCATGGGCATCAAACAGGAGGAACTGGCTCTTTTCCTGGTAGACAAGGATTTTGACCTCATTGGGCTGACAGAGGCCTGGTGGGATGTGACATATGATTGGGCAGTGGATTTTGAGGGCTATAGGCTCTACAGGAAGGATCGAGTTGGGCAGAAGGAAGGAGGGGTGGCCCTCTACATAAACAACGGTACCCCTCCCTGCAAGTCAGGCTTGATAGAACTGAAAGATCCCTCAAGACCCTCTGGGCCAAGATACAAAGGGGGGGGGGGGAGTCAGGAGAAGAAGAACCGATGGTGGGAGCCTACTACAGACTTGCCTCCCAAGAAGAGAAAAACAATCAAGCATTCTCTAGGGAACTGACTGATGCAGCTAGAACTAAAGACCTGATCGTCATGGGTGACTTCAATTTCCCTGACATCTGTTGGGAGGACCATTTAGCCAGCTCCAGCAAGTCGGTTAATTTCTTGCCAGCTACTGATGACCTGTTCCTGTCACAGGTTATTGAAGGACCGACTAGGGGCAAAGCCACTCTGGACTTGGTGCTTACCAAAGGGGAGGACATGGTAGGGGACCTGGAATTTGGAGGTATTCTGGGTGACAGTGACCACAGTCCGATTAGGTTCACCATCCACTGGAAGGCTAGGATCCCAATTAGTAGAATAGAAGTCCTAGATTCCAGAAGGGCACTTTGACAAACTCAGGAGGCTAGTTAGAAAGGCCATCTATGACCAGTGATTGGACAATTTGGGAGCTCAGGAGCAATGGTTCCTTTTCAAGGGAGCAATCCTCACTGCTGAAAAAGAGTCTATTCCCACATGATCAAAGAGCAGGAAAGGAGCCAAGAGATCCACTTGGCTCAACAGGGACATTAGGTAACTTTTGAAAAAGAAAAAAGATGCATATAATCAACAAAAAAAAGTTTCAGCAACCTGAGAAGAGTTCACTTAGATAACCAGGGTCTGCAGGTATGAGATACAGAAAGCCAAGGTAAGTATGGAGATCAAGCTGGCATCCAAAATAAAGGACAAGAAAAAGTCCTTCTACCAGTATATGGGGAGCAAGGGGGGGGGGGGGGCGCAGAATCAAACTCTACTGTAGGACCCCTACTGAATACAGAGGGACAGCCCACAGTTGACCCCCCACAAAAAGTCATAGTCATAGATAGACATTTGGACTCGAAGGGACCCCGGAGGATCAGAGTCCAGCCCCCTGCCCAGGGGTAGGAAGTCAGCAGGGATCATACGATCCCAGCAAGATAAGCATCCAAATGCATCTTGAAGGCGTTCAAAGTGGGTGCCTGAACCGCCTCCAGTGACAGTCTATTCCAGATCTTGGGGACTCGGACAGTGAAGAAGTTCTTTCTTATGTCCAGCCTGAATTAGTCACAGTGGAGTTTGTGACTGTTTGATCTCGTCATCCCTTGGGGTGCTCTGGTGAACAGATGTTCCCCCAGATCCTAATGAGCACCCCTGATAAATTTATAGGTGGCCACGAGATCACACCCAAGCCTGTGCTTTTCCAGGCTAAAGAGCCCCGTGGCTCTCAGCCTCTTATCATAATGTCTGTTTTCCTGACCTCTGATCATGTGCGTGGCTCTCCTCTGCACTCTCTCAAGCTTCTCCAGTTCCCTTTTGAATTGTGGAGCCCAAAACTGGATGGAGCACTCCAGCTGTGGCCTCACCAAGGGCAAGTACAGTGGGAGAATGATGTCCCGGGATTTGCTTGAGAAGCATCTATGGATGCAAGTCAGCATTTTGCTTGCTTTACTAGCTGCAGCATCACATTGAAGGCTCACATTCATCTTGTGGTCAACCATGACCCCCAAGTCCCTTTCATCCATAGTGCTAACCAGTGTAGCACTGCCGAGCCTATAAGCATGCTGCAGGTTTTTCCTCCCAAAGTGGAGAATCTTGCTTTTTTCAGTGTTAAACACCATCGGGTTCTCATCCACCCATTTTATGAGTCTGTCTATATCCTCCTGGATCTCCCTCCTATCCTCAGGTGTGGATGCTTTACCCCAGAGTTTGGTGTCATTGGTAAACTTGGCCAGTCTGCTTCTGACACCAATGTCCACATCATTGATGAAGACGTTAAACAGTATATGCCCTAGGACAAAGCCTTGAGGGACCCCACTGGTCATAGCGCACCAAGATGATTGGTTCCCATTGACCACCACCCTCTGGGTCCTACCGTAGCGCTAATTCCCCAGCCAACGGATCATGGGGAGGTCGAGGCCGCAGTTAGCCAGTTTAACCAAGAGGTGATCGTAGGATATGAGATTGAAGGCTTCTTTAAAGTCAAGATATACAATGTTGATTTCTTCCCCCTTGTCCAGGTGATAAGTCACCTGGTTGTAAAAGGAAATGAGAGTGGTCAAGCAAGACCTACTCACAACAAACCCCTGCTGGGTATCCCTCAGAATATTGCCTTCAGCCAGTCTGTTAAGGATGGCCTCTTTGATAATGTTTTCCAAGACCTTCCCCAGGATAGAGGTCAGGTTGATGGGCCTGTAGTTTGCCAGATCTACTTTCCTCCCTTTCTTGAAGACAGGCATGACATTGGCCCTCTTCCAATCATTGGGCACTTCACCAGAGTGCCAAGAGCTCTTGAAGATCCATGCCAGGGGCTGAGCTATGATGCTCACCAGTTCCCTGAGTATCCTTAGGTGTACCTATCAGGGCCGGCTGACTTGAAGGTATCCAGCCTGTCAAGGTGTTCCTTCATGAGGTCAGTTTTGATTGGAGGGCAAGGAATCTCCCTCACCTGGGCCTCCCTGACCCAGAGTGGACAGGGCCATCTCATGGGACTGGTGAAAAACTGACGCAAAGTACCCATTTAGCAAGTTTGCTTTTTCCTGGGCATCAGTTGTCAGTTGCCCCATCTGGTTTAGCAGGGGTCCAGTGTCACCCTTGCTTTTCCTCTGGCTCCCCACAAAAGGCTGAGTTCCTAAATAAATACTTCACACCAGTATTCCAGAAAGCTAATAGGAGTTGTGCATCTGTCCAGAAGCCCAGAGAACACAAGGAACCCTATAGACAACATGAAATTAGTCCCAAACTGGTGAGGGCCCTCTTAGAACAACTGGACGCTTTCAAGTCTGCTGGGCCAGATGACCTACATCCAAGAGTCCTGAAAGAACTGACTGAACTCATAGCATGGCTCTTTGTGAAGATATCTGAAAAGTCGCGGAACATGGGGCGTGGTCCTGGATGACTGGAAGAAGGCCAATGTGGTGCCCATCTTTAAAAAAGGGAGGGGGGTGACCCTGCAAACTGCAGATGACTGGTCGGTTTGACTTCAATTCTTGGAAAAACTTTTGAAAAAATTGTTAAAGAGGCCATCAATCATATACTTGTAACTGACAGGGTGTTAAGAAACAACCAGCATGGCTTTATGGAGGGTAGATCATGCCTGAACAAACCTGGTGTCCTTTTACAAACAGGTAACTAACCAGCTAGACAAGAGTCATGAGGCAGACATCATTTACTTAGATTTCAGTAAGGCCTTTGATTCTGTCTCCCATAAAATTCTCTCAATCCAACTGGTGGGTACTGGCTTGGAGCAGTCTACAGTGAGGTGGGTGGATAACTGGCTTAGAGGCCAGTCCCAGATGGCTGTAACTGATGGGATGGCCTCATCCTGGAGGACTGTCACCAGTAGTGTCCCACAGGGATCAGTGTTTGGACCCGTGCTTTTTAACATATTTATTAATGACTTGGATGAGGGGGTGGAATGCTCTAGGATTAAGTCTGCAAGTGGGGAAACGCGGGCACACCAGAGGATAGGGCAAAGGTCCAGGACAACCTTGACAGATTAGTTCTATGGGCTAATCAGATGAGGTTCAACACGGAAAAATGCCGGGTCCTTCATCTGGGTAGGAAGAACCTTCACCACAACTATATGACAGGCGGTAGCCCACTGGCTGGCATGGCATATGAATGGGACCCGGGGGTCACAATTGACCAGAAGATGAATGAGCCAACAGTAGAAGGAAGTTGCCAGCATGGCAAACAGAACTCTGGCATGCATCAGCCGACGTGTTGCTAAAAGATCGAAAGACCTGCTTCTCCTTCTCTACTCAGCATTGGTGAGGCCACAACTGGAGTACTGTGTCCAGTTTTGGGCGTTGCACTTCAAGAAGGATGCAGATAAACTTGAGAAAGTGCAGAGAAGGGCCACCCACATGGATTAGGGGCCTGGAGGATAGGCCCTATGAGGAGAGACTCCAGGAGCTAGGCTTGTTCCGTCTCAGTAAGAGAAGGCTGTGAGGTGACTTTTAGCTGCTTACAAATGTCAGGGGGGGAACACCAGGATCTGGGAGAGCAACTCTTCAGGAAGGCATCCCTTGGGAAGATGAGGATCAACAGTTGCAAACTAATAGAGGGAGGATTTAGGCTGGAAGAACTTCTTCTCCATAAGGGTAACTAGAACCTGGAACACACTCCCAGGAGAGGTAGTGCAGTCACCATCCTTGGAGGTGTTCAAGAGGAGGCTGGATAAACACCTTGTTGAACTCGTTTGAGCTCTTTAACCTCTTGCCTATGACACAGGACCAGACTTGATCTTATAGGCCCCTTCCAGTCCATTGACTATCACTCTATGCTGGTTACAGTACTAGATGTTGATCTCTCTGCACTGCAAACAAACAAGTTATCAGTGAATATTCCCTGTCAACTAGTGTGAAAATAAAGCAAGCTATAGTATTACTTTCTGTTATCTAAACCCTTTTGCAAAGCACCTGCTGAAAAGTCATTTGGATAGCTGAATTCATTCAAAAAAGCTAAACAGTTTCATAGATTTTCATAGATTTTTCATAGACATTAGGGCTGGAAGGGACCTCGGGAGATTATCAAGTCCAGCCCCCTGCCCAAAGGGCAGGAAGTCAGCTG
>NW_017728947.1:87088193-87098344 GCF_001723895.1 Crocodylus porosus | reverse complement strand
TTGGCTTTTTCTTGGGCGTCAGTTGCCCCATCTGGTTTAGCAGGGGTCCAACATTGCCCTTGCTTTTCCTCCGGCTCCCCACCTATCTGAAAAAGGACTTTTTGTTGTCCTTGATGCCTGAAGCTAGTTGGAGTTCAGTTAGAAGTTACAGTATCAAACTTAAGAGTAGAGATGAAGTACTATATTACATAAAACTTGAGAATGGTTTGTTACACAAAACCAAATTACAGGTTGGTGGGGGAAAAAATTTCCATTTAGATAATGGAGATTTGGATTACCAAATATGTACTCTGGTCCATGTAAAGAGTAGTCCTACCTTTGGAGAACAAGTACCCTTCTGCTTCCCTCTCTGTGTACAGGAGGGACTCATCTGCCATCCATCCTCTGTGGAGTCACAATGGGAATCTGTAAGGACCCCATGCAGGATTCCCTATAAAGGAAAGATGCTGATACCAAAGAATGGGCCAAACCTACTAGTACCCTTTTGGTCCACCTGTCTAGTTCTCTAATGCTTAATTCAAGCACCTCATGTAATTGGATCTAATTCCCATAAAACAGTATGTTTACTAGTTCCACTACCAGGGTCAGATCTCCAGGAGGGTGTACAGTCTTAAGCAAGTCAATCAATGCGGGCTTGAATTTATTAGGTGAAGGGATGAAGGTAATTGTTCACAGGGGTAAACAACTAATCCAATTTGAACGTGCCTCACACTTTCCTGATGATGCATAAAACCTTCAACATCTTATCCAGGTGTTGATAAAGATGTTGGAATGCCTTACTCAAATGTAGGGCAAAGGTTCTTGACACAGTGTGGTCTCTTGCAGCACCTACACATGTAAGTACTGGATGTTCTATGCTTTTGTCTTGCAGGTTCACTATACTTGCAAATGAGAGAATGATGGTATCTACAGAAGACGCATGCTGATGCCAGCACCTAGTCCAGTCACTTGTAAGGATACTGACAGGAGATACCAAGCGTTCTCCAAAAGATTTTTCATCCAGTAGCAGATTCTTTTGTTGTAGCAACTGTAGGAGCAGAAGGCCAAACAACAAAAGCCGTTCAAGTCAAAACTTCGGAGAAAGACCCTATCTCTCTACACTTACTTGAATGCAAAGTCTAGCTGTCAGCTAGCCTCCAGAGGGAATTAACAAGTTACCAAATGCTGCCTACAAAGTATTTACATTAGTCTTAATTACAGTTAGACTCTCCAAAAATGAGAGAGAGGTAAAAGTCTATAATGAATAGAAAGCAGCTGTGTGAGAAGCAAAGGTTAATTTGGATCCAACCAATTAAGCTGGTAAGTACACTGGCTGATAGCCACCCATATTTTCAAAAGATCTGCCATATGCTGTTTACTGGAAAAAACTCAGTATCTTTTAATGCACTTTATTAAGAATTAAACAAAAATAAGACCAAGAATCATATAATCAGAGGTAAACTACTATTAACACTACTAGACTAGAGCTAAGAAATAGTTAATACCAATATTTAATCAAGATAAACCCCAAATAAAAAGCTCTACTCTAAGCAGGGTAATAGGAACTCAATTTTATTATTGAAATCAAATGACTGTGTAACATCTAAGCCAGGGGTGGGCAAAATGAGGCCCACCAACCCATTCTATCTGGCCCACGGGGCCCCTAAAAAATTCAGAAAATTAATATTTATCTGCCCTGACTTGCTGTCATGCAGCCCTCGATGGTTTGCCAAAACTCAGCAAGTGGCCCTCTGCCTGAAATAATTGCCCGCCCCTGAATCCTAAGCCACCACTTCAACATTAACTAAATTTCTCTTTGCATGATTCTTGTATGTTGGCTAACCCATTCCTCCTCCCAACACAGGTAATACAGGCCTTAATAGAATGCACTGATAAATGGAATTTTGACAAGCCTCAATTAGTTTACAGATCAGTTTTAAGCACTTTAGGATTTGACACAGAATTAAGATCAAGAGAGTCCATGTGTATCTCTTTAACAATAAGGCGAATTATGATTCTTGACATCTTGGGATTGATCTGTCTGTCACTCTTCCTATATGCAATTTTCCAGGAGTTCCTACTCATACATGCACTTTCCCACCAAAAAAAGTGCTGCAGTGTCATCAAATTAGAAACAAAGAGAAAACATTAAACAAAGAGAAATAAAATACTCAGATTGTGACAGGTGAAAATTGTGTCTAAGGTGCTTGCTGAACACTGTGAAGATTAGACCAAGTGTTTTTCTATCATTTGTTCAGATATTAAGCTATATGTTGGGGTTAAGAGCCTAATGAAAGTCAAAGAGCAATAAGGCCTAGTAAATTTAGCAAGGCCTTGTAGAAGTAGTGGTAGGCTTTGTGGCATGGTTAAAATTGACCTTAATCAGAAGAATGCAAGGCTTGCACTGCTATTGGTCAGTCCTAAGAATAATTATAATGGGAGACTCTGGATGGCTGTAAGTTATCAGCATAGCTCAGAAGTTACAAATTGGCTGGCACATCCGGAAGTCATTTAGAAGGAAGAGGCAGCTCTGTAAAAGAAACTACTGATTTGGAATTAGCTGCTAACTTGGATTTGCAGGCTAGTGGATCTCAAGGAGCCTGAGGACTGAATACCAGGGTTCTTCCCAGTACCCCTCAGACAGCACTGAGTGGGGACGCCTGACTTCGCTGAGCTTTGCAGAAGAGGAATTTGTCACACATCAGGCATCCGAGGGGACTGTCGATAAGTTGCTGATGCAAATTGTTGTCGTCTGTCCTTGGCGTTTTGTTACTACACGCAGTCGCATTTTTGTTAAGTCAATAAACCTTTCTTATCTTTCTACCCCGACCACACTCTCAATCCTGAATCCTCCACTGGTGACTAGAAAACAGATAACCATGGTTTGCATTCTTTAGATCCTTCACTCTTTGATCTAACATGGAACTAAAGCTGTGACTGCAGTCAAGAACCAGATGACTGCAGAGGTGGCATAGCACTTCAAGACAGTGGGCTCTTTGGGTGCCAGAGAACTTGTCATAAACTGGAAGAACTTTTTCCTTTATCTTCAATTCCTGGTGGGCTTTAGGTATCAATAATGTAAAGCTTCCATCAGATGGCTTGCTTACTCAAAGAAAAAGGCCCTCCAGGCTTTCCCTTTCTTTTCATTTTTTTCCAGTTCTTGTTGATCCCACCTTACAATTCCCTCATTTTGAAGTCTTCAAGCAGATCAGGTAGAAAGTATGCCATGGATCCAGACACAATGGCCCAATCAGGTTGGAATAGGTACCTTTGGGCTAGTGTCAATTTGGGTTAGTCAAGGGTTTTAAAATCTGTTTCCTATGTATTGTTACACACTACATAAATCAACAGTTTACAACACACAAAATGTAAGGGGGGCGGGGAGGAAGAGAAGGGGAATTCTCAAAATATCATTTTCAGTAAAAATGTTTCAAAAGAGACCTATAAAGGAATTGTGTGAAATTAGAACATGCAGTTCAGATACGACCATGGATGAATCTAGAATTTTGAAAAGTGGGGTCCAGATGGTAAACAGCATAGTCTCATATAAAACACATTAAAAATAAGCTAGAAGCTTTACTACTAGGCTAGGGCCTTGTGCTATAAGATTATTCAGTTTAAGATTGAAGCAAAAACGAATACAAAAATTTTATTGGACTAAGTTAAATACGGTCTGCAGGACTGTGAAATAGGGAGTTACATTACCGAGAGCAGCTAACAGCAGAATTACAGAAGAAAAGATAGCTTGATTAGTAGAACATCAAGACCACTATAATGGAGAACGAGTTGTTAACACCCTGGAATACAGAGTTCAGAAGGGATCAGGTACACACTGCACTCCCCAGGATACCATTCCTCACCCTTGCAGCCCTTCCCCCCCAGATGTTTCTGTATCAACCTTGATTGCAGTCGTCACCTTACAATGAAGTAAATAGCAGTAGCGTGCTAACAACAGCAAAGTGAACAGACTTCTGAGGGGATCAATTGCATCAACACCATATCCATATTACTATGCAACAACTTAGTGAACAGGCATGTTAAAAGTGACTGACAGACCAGGAATCCCAAACTTTCAAGCTTTTCCAACTAAAACTACAAACTTTCAATAAATAAGTTTAAGTAAAATTACATGGCTTTTAGGAACATTTTTACCTTTTTATACAGAGGTTGCGACTGACTATTCAGCATGTAGGTCCGGCTAATCTTTCCAGAAACATTAATGTTTATGTTTTAATCTATGAAGCTTTACATTGCATAGTTCCTCAGTAACTTAGCATATTTTTATACAGAGCAGGCATTATAGCTCAGCTTATAACAAATACATTTGGCAAATGATCTTTAGTAGTGCATCTTTACCCTTCCCCAAATTTTGACTCATTATAAAATTACTTCTAAATTCTCATGAACAAGGACAATCATGCTCTAAGATCTTAACAACCCTTTTAAATAACTTGGGGGGGTGGGGGCAGGGAGAAAGAATCAATATCTATTAAATCACTTTAATTGTTATCCAAACTTACCATATTTAGTCATATATAAAATAACCCTAATTATAAGACAATCCCCCAATAATTAGATTTTATATATGGAAAATGCATACATTTGATAAAATTCTGTAAGTACAGAATCTAATTATCGGAGGTTTGCTTTGAATTCCCCTCCTTCCACTGATACAGCAGGGGAAATAAATAAGGCAGCCCCCATGCCCTCTGCCTCCCCTCAACTTCTTCCCCCTGCACCCCTGCTGTGAACCTATCAGACCCTTCTCCCCTTGAACACATGGAAGTGAAAAGCAAATTTGAAAGCACTGATCTTGAAATAACCACAGCTGTAGTAATTTGTATGTAGTACCTGCAGACTTAGTTCATCCAAAATTGATGCATTTAATCTTTTTTGAAACCGCTGCAAGTTTTAGCACATGTATGCCATAAACACTTAAGCAGCACTTTGGCACCTATTTATATATAGTACAAACTATGCATGATATTAGTCCAAAGCCAAAAGGCTCATGATTTATTATATAGTTCATTGGACTAGGCCCCAGCCCAGTCAACAGCATTTCAAGCCATGATGATCCCAGAACTCAGCACTGCTCAGTATGTGTGTATACCCCAGATACCCTCCCCACCCCAGGATCTATGTGGTAATTAGCTCTCCACTCATGACTGGAACCAGGTGTTTATAAGGAGTCCTGGGATCCTTCAAAAACCTATAGAATAGGCGCAGGGCAACCTGTTCCAGCTCCACCTCATGCTGGGGAGGGGGAACACTGATTATATGCAATAGGCTGAGGGAGGGGGATGACAAAGGAATTCTGAGTGAACTGTCTGGGGCCATTTGGTGATGCTCTCCAGACATTTAAGGCTGGCAACGAAATAAGTACAATTGGAAATGGGAAAGAAAAGTGCAACTTAGCTGTGCAAGCGAAGAGGAAGTCAAGATGTATACAATGTAATAATGGCTCACAACTTAAAAAAGATTTGGTGCTGGGGGGAATGTACTCAATAGACTCTACCACATATCTTATTCAGATAGGCTCCACTACTCTAGTGTTGTAGTAGGTTTCCAACAGTATGGTTTCCCATTATGGGCTGCGTGTTTTATAGTCATGCTTAGTGTTGGTGATTTTAATTTACTTTGTAGTTGGTTTCCATTACTGACTACGTGCTGCTTTGTATTTAATGAGGTTACCTTGTATGCAAATGTAAGATAAGGGGCTTCCCCCAGCCCCCTAAGGTGACTGGGGAAAACAAACCCATCTTGTGTTTGAGTAAATATGATATTTTGACCAAACATTTACATTGAGTGTGAACAGAATTATATGTGCTGCTTCTTATGATCTGTTGCCAAGGACAGGATCTTATTGATTTCAGGGGTTCATCACATGGAAGCACAATGTACAATAGCAGTAGCAACTCTACACACTTATCATACACTATGATAACAGTCCAGACTAAGATTAAAAAATTCACCCAATATTTTAAATTAGAATTCCATTCAATTGTTTTTTTAAAAAGGGCAATAGTCTAATTTTTCAATGCAAATATAAATCAATAGCAGCACTGTAGCAGCAGAGTTCAGCAGCATACTTTGAAATGCATTGAGTTTTCTTTCCTTAGAAGATTTGAACTTCAGTAAAACTTTACTCAGAAAAGATTTTTGAGTAATACTGTCCACTATGTCACTTCTGTAAAAAACTGCTTTTAAATATATGCTAATTAAATCATGCCACATTGAACAAATAATCCCCACCAATGTCAGAAATGTATGCAGACTTAAGACCTAAAACTAAACACAAAGCATGAGGTCATAACTGATGGCATTTGGACAAACCCTAGCTATTAGCAGCTCAGCATGTATACAACCCAAATGTGCTGCAGAGATATACTCTTCAAATAAAACAAATCTAGATTTCATTGATTTGGTGCATTAATGTTCTCCATGACTTTAATTGTGATAAAGAATGACACAGTACAATTTATATTTGTTACTCTTATGCACCCTTTCACCTTATTTTTCTCTTATTCATAGATTTTTTTTTTTTTTACTTTATCTTAATTAATCTATTCTCTTGAATGACTATACCTCCTGTGCAGGAAAACATGAAAGTTTCTACAAAAAAGTTTAAAGCTACATCTAATACTTTTCCCACTTACAAAACTAAGTTCCCTATACTTTTCCCTCCCACTGACAAAAAGTTAAAATATCAGTTAAAATTAAATGACATCTATTCTATTTTTCTCCCTGTGGTTTTGATGGCCTCTTGAATAAAGGTATAAGGAAAGCTCACTGCATTTCTGAGTTTGCATATGCCTACCCAGGAAATCTGTTACATACCCTACAAAAGTAAACAGGTTCATCCTTTTCATTTGAAAAACATGATTGGTTTTGGTCATTGTTCCACTCAAAGACTCTTTTGAAGTTCAGTAGAGGAACAGAAAAATCATGACGCATCACACCTGGACAAAGGAGAAGAGGTTGATATTATCTATTTGGACTCCAAAAAAGCCTTTGACTTGGTCTCCCATGAAATCCTCGTAGTTAAACTGGGGAACTGCAGCCTCAACAACCTTATGGTCCAATGGCTTGGGAAACAGCTCTGTGGTCAGGCCCAGAGAGTGACAGTAGCCAGAACCGTACCAACACGGTGCATAGTGACCAGTGGTATCACCCAGGGCTCCATACTTGGACGAGTACTCTTAAAACATATTTATAAATTATCTAGATTCAGGCATCAGAAGTGGACTGGCTAAATTCACTGATGACACCAAACTGTGGGGAAGCATAGTCACATTAGAGAATAGGTTGGCAATTCAGACTGAACTGAACAGGCTCGCAAGGTGGGCAGATCAAAATCTGATGGCATTCAACACTGAGAAATGCAAAGTGCTCCACATCTGGAAAAAGAATCCACATCATACCTACAGACCTGGCAGTGCTACATTCTCTAGCACCATGACCAAAAGAGACTTGGGGGTCATGACTGACCACAAGATGAACATGAGACACCAATCCGATGCCACAGCCAGCAAAGGAAACAAAACCCTGGCTTGCACCCCTTGATGCATCTCATATAAGACCCAGGAAGTCAGCCTCCTGCTGTACTTGACCTTGGTGAGGCCACAGCTGGAATACTGCATTCAGTTCTGGGCTCTGCACTTTAGGAAAGATGTGGAGAAGCTTGAGAGTCCAGGAGAGCCATGTGCATGATCACAGGACAAGAGAACAGGTCTTATGAAGAAAGGCTAAGAGGCACAGAACTCTACAGCCTGGAAAAGCAAAGGCTCAGGGGCAACTTGGTGGCAGTCTATAAGTGTATAAGGGGTGTGCACCACGAACTGGGAGAATGTCTGTTTGCCAGGGCACCCCAAGGGAAGACAAGGTCTAACGGTCACAAACTCCAAGAAGAACAATTTAAGCTGGACATAAGAAAAAAACTTCTTTATCATCTGAGTCCCCAGAGCCTGGAATAGACTCCCCACAGAAGTGGTGAAAGTACCTGCTCTGGAAACCTTTAAGACACACTTGGATGCCCATCTTGCTGGGATCATTTGACCCCCTTGGGCAGGGGGTTGGACCCAATGATCTTGCGAGGTCCCTTCCAGCCCTAATGTCTATGAAATCTATGAAGTTACAAAATTCAGTATCGGCAAACCCATCATTCACAAATGAGTGAGACCCCCATAATTATGATATTAAACTGAAGTGATTTTTATTTTAAAAAGTCAGTAATTGAATGTAGGTTCCTTTTATTTGTCTTCTGGTTACTTCAACCTCAAGTTTTTTCAGATCTGTCCATAACTAAAATAACTTGTGTGTCAATGCTCAGATTATAATCATGTTAATACTAACCTTTGGGGCATGAATAAATACATCATCTATACAGAGACATGTAATAAATCTCGAGTATGATCAACAATACAGAATTCTACTATAAAGGGTGGATAGGGATTCACTTACCATAGTATACCCAGCACGAGGAACACACACAGGGTATCAGGCACTATTGCAGCACTTTGCCAATAGGTAGCAGAGGAACAGGTAATAACTGCTTGTTTGCATCATTATAGAGCTACCCTGGGATGGAAGCAGACAGACAAAACCTAAACTGGTACAACTTGCACAGGTAGACTATTATCACTGATTCATGCGGAGGTAAGTATGCACAATTGGACAAAGTTTTATTGGTTTAAAGACTGAGCCAATGTTAGTCTACATAAAGCCAAAACTTAAATAAATAGAATGCACTTGGCAATTTTGAAATGAGCCAATTTAAAAAAAAAAAAAAAATCACAAGTCTCATTAAAGCTCCAAAGTTATCCATATGTGCTAAACAGATCAACCACTATTTATGAATATAACAGATAACCCAAAAGTCCTCAGAGTTCACTTAACTTTGGTCCAGTTGCAGTCAATGGGAGTTACAACTTTCATTAATGGGAATAAAACCAGGACAATGCAAAACACTTGTGAAATGTACTTACTGCCTCTAATATATTTATGCTTGTCTCAGCTAGGACTGAATTTAGTCCATCTTGATTAGTTAGTGCCCAAAAGACTGAACTGAACATTTGCTTACACTTGGATAAAAGCCTGGAAAATCCTCTGCAATGACAGTTGCCGGTAGGAAGAAAAAGAAATCCATTACTTAGAAGATTTTAAAAATTTCCTTTTTTTCCTTAATTTTTAATTAATGTCATCTGTGGGGTACTGACTGCCATAGAAGGTATACTCCCTCTTGCCTCTGAAAGAGCAATAGAATAATACATATTTTGATTATCTCAATTTAAAAAAGTTACATGAACTACAAAGCAGCATGATGGTAGGAATTTGGAATTATTCAGATTCATAGATTGTATGGCCGGAAGGGACCTCAGATCATCAGGTCCGGCCCCCCCGCACCAAGCAGGAAAGATATCTGGGGGTCAGGTGAGTCCAGCAAGGTGAATGTCTAAGTCTCCTCTTGAAGATATTTCCACGGTAGGTGATTACACCACCTCTGGAGGCAGTTTATTCCAATCTGGACACCCTGACTGTGAAGATGTTTTTCCTAATGTTGAGCCTGAACTGATCTTCCAGGAGTTTGTGGCCATTACTCCTGTTTTCCCCTCAGGTGCCCTGGTGAAGAGTTGCTCACCAAGCCCTTGTTGTACTCCCCTAGTATAATGGTAAGCTGCTACTAGGTCCCCTTTCAGACTTCTTTTCCTCAGGCTGAAGAGTACCAGATCCCTCAGCCTTTCCTCATATGGCTTGCCGTATAAGACTCTTACCATACAGGTGACTCTTCTATGGACTCTCTCAAGCTTGTCTAAATCTTTTTTAAAGTGTGGTGCCCAGAACTGGACACAGTACTCCAGCTGTGGTCTCACCAGTGCTGAGAACATCAGAAGAATCACTCCTTGGTTTGTAGGGTCGGAAGGGACCTGAGCAGATCATCAAGTCCTACCCCTTGCCATGGCAGGAAAAAGTACTGGGGTCAAACGACCCCAGCAAGGTGTTCGTCTAGCCTCCTCTTAAAGACCCCCAGGGTAAGAGCCAGCACCACTTCTCTTGGAAGCTGGTTCCAGAACCTAGCCACCCTGACTGCAAAGCAGTGCCTCCTGATGTCTAGTCTGAATCTACCCTCTGCCAGGTACCGTTATTTCTAGTCACTCCTGGTAGTGCTTGGGGGA
>NW_017728947.1:87081924-87088093 GCF_001723895.1 Crocodylus porosus | reverse complement strand
GGGCTGATCCGGTCCTTACTCAGAAAATGAAGGCAAAGAAGTTGTTAAATAGGTTAGCTTTGTCATCTGGTGTGATGACCAGATTTCCTAGCGTGTCATGCAGGGGCCCCACGTTACCCAGTACCTTCTTTTTGCCCCCTATGTATTTTAAAAAGGGCTTCTTGTTGTCCTTGATCTGGGTAGCTAGTCCCAGTTCCATCTCCACCTTGGCCTTCCTGACTGCCCCCCTGCAGCCCCGAGCAACCGCAGTATAGTCCTCCCTGGTGATCATCTCTCCCTTCCATTGGGTATATGCCTTCCTTTTAGCTAGGAGACATTCCTGGATGCTTTTGGCGAGCCATGGGGGCTTTTACATCCTCCTGCCCCCTTTGATCCATGTTGGGATTATCTCCCTTTGGGCTTGGAGGATCGTCTCCGTAAGGAGCGACCACTTTTCTTGGACACCCAACTCCCACCCCCTCTGGGACTTCAGGGCCTCCCTGACTATTCTCCTTAGCTCATTGAAGTCCGTCCTCCTGAAGTCTAGGGCTGCTGCCTTGCTGCAGGCCTTTGCCACCTTGTGCCGGATGGCAATTCCAGCAGGCGATGATTGCTGTCGCTCAGGTGGTCGAGCACCCGTAGCCCCCTCACCAGGTCATCACCCGTGGCCAGCACCAGGTCCAACAGGGCGTCTCCCCTGGTGGGACTGTGCACCTTCTGGGTTAGATGGAGGACCTGCATTTCAGCTAGGAACCTACATGAGCGGTCAGACCTGGCTGACTGCTCTTCCCAGCAGATGTCTGGAAAGTTCAGGCCACCCATGACGACCACGTCTTTTGACCTAACTACCTCTGTGAGCTGACTTAAGAATTCCCGATCTAGCTCTTCCCCTTGGTTGGGTGGACTGTAGTAGATCCCCATCGTTAAGTCCCTTTTGCTGGAGATGCATCGATTGATGCATGCCAGAGTATTATTTGCCCTACTGCATCGCACTGTCAGCTCATATTCATACTGTGGTCTACTATTACCTCCAGGTCCCTTTCATTTGTGTTGTTCGCAAGTTTGGTGCCACCAGGCCTCTAGGTGTGTTGGGGGTTGCTCCTCCCATGGTAGATCACTATACATTTCTCGATGTTGAACTTCATCAGATTCTGATCCGCCCAACTTACAGGCAGACCCTGACAGGCTAGCAACTGTAGTCTATCTTCAAGTGTGAACATGCTCCCCCATAACTTGGTGTGGTCTGCAAAATCAGCCAGTGAGTTCTTCACCTACCGCCCCACCCCCCCGGACATCTAAATTGTTATTAGGAGGACTATACTGCAGTTGCTCAGGGCTGCAGGGGGGGCAGTTATAAAGATGTTGAAAAGTACTGGACAGAGCATCAATCCCTGCAAGACCCCACTGCTCACTTCTCACCAGGATGCCCATTCACTATGACTCTCTGGGTCCTATCCTGCAGCCAGTTTCTCATCCACCCAACTGTCTCAGAGTTAAGGCTACAATCCTCCCATTTTCTTGCGAGGACATCATGGGATACTAGATCAAAGGCCTTTTGACAGTCTAGGTATACAATATTAACCTGCTCTTTCAAGGCCAGATGGTGAGTTACCTGGTCATACAAGATAAGGTTGGTAAGGCAAGACCTGCCCATGATGAAGCCATGCTGGCTGTCATTCAGAATCTTACCTTTCGCAAACTTATCACAGATAGAATCAATGATACCATATTTATTCATATACCACACACACACACACACCCCTTTCCCTCAAAGTAGGCCTCCAAATTTGAGGCAAGGAAGCCAATTTCTGCCCTGAAATGGAGGCATAGGGACACTAGAATAGCTGCCAGAGCTCAGCTTTCTTTCCAGCTGCACACAGGAAGGGCAGAGTCTTGTTTTCAGCATCAGTCACCCTCTGAATGCAGTTGCACAATTAGAAGTTTAACCCTGTCATAGCCACTGCTGAACTGGCTGTGCCAAAAGCTGCTGCCAATTCTCACTGGCTGCGACGGGGTTCAACTTCTAGCTATGCAGCTGCAAGCAGAGGGTGAGAGATACAGATGATGGGTCTCTACCCTTCCTGCATGCATTCAGGACTCAGTCATGATGAGCCTGTGCTGTAGCAAGTCAGATTTTGGAAAAATCTTTTTTCCTTCATTCCATCTTCCCAAAGCAAGCTCTGAGCCTTATTTTGGAACTACAAGAGGCAGAGAATTCATCAGTTCTCTTGGTAATTTGTTTTAACAGTTCAATATTAATTTGCTTGCTACATCTATTTTCAGCATGCCTTGCTTTAGCTTCCAGTTTTGGCCTCTCCCTTTTTAGCCATATTAGCCTTTTATAATCCAGCATTTCCTTTCTGGAAAGGTCCTTATATGCTGTAATAAAGTCCCCTCAATCTTTATTTGGGATGTGCTAAATAGATGCATTTAACTTGCACTTTCAAAAGATTTTCTCTATGCAATTACTATGTCCTCACTTCTATTTATCACTGTGCCAATCTGTCATTTGGAAGTGTTATATTTATTTTCAGATAATGTTGCATAGCATTGGATCTACTACTAACTCCCATGGTACATCACCAGGAATACTCCCAGTAAGTCATTTTTTGAGATCAATAATTTGGTCAGTTCTTAATTCATGCAATGTGTTTTACTGATAACCGACACTTAATTTTTGAAGCCATCTGTTCTGCAGTACCTAAAAACATGACAGTAACACAGTTACTGTAACAACATAATGGTTTCCTTGACAAAATACATCTTCCATAAAAATGTTACTTTGTATTATAGTCTCGCCCTTGCATTCTTTATCAGGTGAATTTCATATAATTTTTATCCTGCTATTTTGCTCTAGAACTGACAGTTAACTATCTTATAATTTCCTGGGTCAGCCTGCCTGAGCTTTGAATATCTCTATGACATTAATGCTTTCCCCCTCTTCAGAAGTTTCCCTGATATTCTGAAATTAACAGCTTTAGTCACCCAATCATCTCTTAATCTGGTAATACTCAGTTCATGCCTGCTGAGCCACAAACGGCTCGGCAACTTCACATTTTTGGTGAAGACATGCACGTGACATCAATTTTTTTTTTTTACTGCAGGTATCAAGGTGGTTTTTCCTGAAATAATGAATAACCCAACACATGTGCTTATAAGAAAAGTGCTGTAGCTTTCCTTTGAAGTAGAGCATTTGCCACAGTTCACTTAGGGTTGTACATGTTATTACAACTAACTGACTGCTCAAAGCAGGTTCTGCTGATTTTAAAATGTCCATGGCTAGTTTAATATGCTTCTTAGTTACGGACTGGAAATATATTCATTTTCTTATGATATGAAATGATGATTCCATATTAAAACACTATTCTTACCAAATACAGAACATCATTAACCATATTCTTATTTTCAATATTATCATCTCCATCTAATAATGGATCTACAGCAGTGTAAGAATTACTTTTCTTCCTAAGCAGAGGCAGTTAGCCATGTTACTGTGCAAGCTACACACTGATCACTTGTGCATGGCAACAATTACTACTTGTTCAGAATAACAGATTACTGGAGGTATAAAGAAAATTTCCTCACTTTTACTTGTACAAGCGATCCTGAGAATTAATGACCTGGAGAACTACTTTCTTCACCTTGAAAAGTAAACAGGGGAAATGTCCTGAGAAGCAAGCAAACCAACAAACAAACAAACCAATCAGCTGACCTTGCATTTAGTTGGATTTTTACCAAAAAATAAATAAAAGAGCATCCAGTTTCAATGTTCTGCAATGCCCTATGTCTCCATGTGAAGCACAAGTTGGTGTGGGATGGGTCCCAGTGAAGACATGGGATGCTGGAAAGTCCCCAGAATGTCTCTAAGCAGGGAAAGCCTGGGGTTCCCTACTTAAGGAGATGTGCCAGGGAGATGCACAGGGCTTGTCTCCTTAAGCAGAGAAAGCTAGGCTTTCCCTGCTGAAAGAGACTTGCTCCTGAGAGGTGTGGGAGCCAGGGAATTCCTGGAACCCCACACTTCTATGCTGAGAAATATCTCATGCTTCATGTGGAAACACAGGTCAGCACAGGGTGGTGTGGGAACTGAGGAATTGGCACTGGACCCCAACATGGAGGTGCAGGGTGCTAGGAATTAAATTCCCTGGCTCCAGTGCACCTGCAGTGAGGAGAAAAAGGAGTTCAGGAGAGTTGGCTAGACTTCAAGGAGGCTATATTAAGGAAACAAAAGTAAGTTATCCTGATGTAATGGAAGAATGGGAAGTGCCACAGGAGACCAGCTTGGCAAGACAGCAACCCCTTTAATGAGTTGAAACTCAGAAAGGAAGCCCAAAAAAGTGGAAATGTTATCAGGGAAGAGTTAAGAGTATCACATGGGCATACAAAGAAAATTAACAATACCAAGGCTGAGCCAGATATCATAAACTCTAGATAACAAAGCCATTGGTTGAGGTAATTTCTGAGCTATCTTTCTTTGAGAACTCATGGAAGTCTTGTAAGGTCCCAAACAATTGGAAAAGGGCAAATATAGTCCCCACCTTTAAGAAAGGGAAGGAGGAAGATCTAGGGAATTACAGACCAGTCAGTTTAACCCTTGAAAGATCACAGAATAGGTCTTCAAGGAACCTACTGTGAAGCACTTAGAGAAGGACAAGGTGATCAGGAAGAGCTGACAGGGATTTACAAAGCGTAAGTCATGCCTGACCAACCTGATTTATTTCTATGATGAGGTGCAACAGGCTCTGTGGATGAGGGGAGGCCAGTGGATGTGGGACATACCTTGATTTTGTCAAGCTAAGAAAATACACACTAGACAAAAGTATTATAAAGTAGATCATTGTGCTCTACAAGTAGCTCAATGTCTAGTTCGGAATAGGTATCAAGCCTCGTTCCAACATTGTTCATCTTCATTAATCATTTTGATGATGCGTGCACGCTTGGCAAATCTCTGGATGACACCAAGTTGGGTGAAGCTGCAGACTCTCTGGTGGGGAGGGCTAGGATCCAGAATGTCCTGGATAGACTAGAGAAATGGTCTACAATCAGATGAGTTTCAAGAAGAACACATGCAAAGTCCTGCATTTGGGACAAAATAATTACATGCAAAAATAAAGGGGGAATGACTGGCTACACTGCAGTACTGCAGAGAAGGACCTGGGGGTTACAGTGGACCACAAGCTTCTTACAAGCCAACACTGTGCTCTTTTTGAGTACAATGGCCAACAGCATACCAGCAAGATGCTGTTGGACAATACTCAAATCAACAGGAATGTCGCTTGCAATTCAAAGGAAGGGATACTTCTGCTTTATTCAGCATTGGTAAGGCCTCACCTAAAGTACTATGTCTGGGTCTGGGCTCCACACATCAAGAAGGGTCCAGCAAAGCACCACAAAAATGACTGGAAGCCTCAGTAGCATTACTTAGGAGGACAGACTGAAGGATCTATGGTTATTTAGTCTGGTAAAGAAGATGACTGAAGGTGGGATTTGAGAACAGTCTTCAAATACCTGAAGGCTATTTCAAAAAGAATGAGAGTAACTCTTTCTGTGGCTGTAGGGGACAGGAGTAGGAACAATGGTTTCAAACTGCAGCAGAGGAAATTTAGGTTGAGGTTAGCAGGAACTTTCTGACCATGAGTGGTCATGCATTGGAATAAACTACCTAGTGAAGTTGTAGAATTTCAGTGCTTTGAAATATTTAAGTGGAGGTTAGGCAGACAATTGGCTGGGATGCTTCAGTCAGGGATGATCCTGCCTTGATCAGGGGGCTTATAGCAATTGAGGTCCCCTCCAGCTCTACTGTCCTTTGATTTCTACAAACGTTCCTGCGTTCTATTAATAAGGAACATAGATTTATAAATAATTGATTGGACCTGACAAACCTCACTGAAAAAGCAACAAGTGTATTATATCAAGATTTTAGTGAAAGAGCTCTTTAGCAAATCTATAGTCACAATAAGCAAAAGTGAACATGGAAATATGAAGCAAAAGCTAGCTAAAAAGACTGTAATTAATGAGATTTCACAGATTTCATAGACATCAGGGCTGAAAGGGACCTCGGGACATCATCGAGTCCAGCCCCCTGCCCAAAGGGCAGGAAGTCAGCTGGGGTCATAGGATCCCACCAAGATAAGCATCCAATTTACTCTTGAAGGTGTTCAGTGTAGGTGCTTGAACCACCTCTGATGGCAGA
>NW_017728947.1:87078410-87081913 GCF_001723895.1 Crocodylus porosus | reverse complement strand
CTTGAGCTTGTCAAAGTCAGCTTTTCTGAAGTCAAGGACTTCTGTGTTGCTGACTGACTTGCCAACTTTACGGCAGATGGTGAAGGTGATCAGCTCGTGGTCGCTGTCACCCAGCTTCCCATCGATCACTAGGTCGCCGATTAGGTCATCCCCCGTAGCCAGAGATATATGACAAATGCCTGAGTGTTGAACTAGGATATAACCTGAGAAGAGTTATAACCTGTTATAATCTGTTTAGTCAAGTTATAACCAATTGTTAGCTGTTATGATACATTTAGTCACATCCTTTATAGTGTCATTAATACTCTAAGGTCTGAAGAATATTATATTAATGGAACTCCCATAGTTTATGAACTTGGGAAGAACTATGAACATCAATGAAATTGAAATAAATAATATAAAATTAGGAATTGAAATACGATTAAAATAAAATTCAACTTGAAAATACGTAAGATAATGTCTGGGGAAAATATTAGTTAATATTAAAGTTAATATTTAAAAAAGAAAAAAATATTGGAAGTAATGCTGAAACACTTTAAGAGCAATACTGGAGAGAAAATAAGTAAAGAATCTCCAAAACAATTTGACAGCAAAGAGTAAATGCTATGTATTCAGATAAAGAATGCAGAAAAAGGACATCTTCCCTCAGCTAAGGAAGATGATCACGGCACACGTGTGCTCTTGGTTTTCCCTGACCACAGTGAAGCAGAGCAGCCTGATGGGCAGACGAAGAGCGACTATCAGATAAGCTGGGGAGAGTGAAGGGGAGGAGCTAGGAACCGGGCCAGCTGTAGGGGATCAGGAAGGGTTTCTTTTTCACCCTTCTGTCCCCATATAGCCGAGCTGGGCGGGACCTGTGCTCCTGAGCTGGGCAAACAGGAGTGCTCTTCAGGGGCATGCCAGAGTTTGCACAGGAGTTCGTGCAGGAGGAAGAGCAAGAGGAGACTGAACTCTACGTGCTGACTTCTTCGAACAGTCTTTAGGTGAGCGCACATGAGAGAGTCTTAATGCGAGTGGTGACTTGGAACTCAACCAGAGACCCTGCCCTGATTCTGGCTCCTACCTAGGGCTCATCTGAGGTCTCCACCCAGACGAGCCTTTGGGTGGGTCAGCAGCACCCAGGCCCCCTGCCTGCAAGGCCCAGGGGAAGCAGGAGGGCCAGGAGTCCCTTCACCTGGTCTTTGTGCTTCCAAATTGAGGTCCTGGAGGGGCAGGTGAGGGAACTCCAGGCAGAGGTGAGCAGGCTGTGGGGATCAGGGCCACAGAGAATGAGATTGATGGCTATTTTCATTCTCTGCAGGACAAGAGGTTTGGCAGAGAAGCAACAAGGGAACCCCATGAAGCAGATGCGGGTGAATGGAGTACCATCACCTTTGGGGCCAGACCTCTCGCCACAGAGATGGCTCCCTTGGTGCAGCTGGGGAACAAATATGAGGCCCTGGCTGCACTGGAGGAGTGTGCGGTGGGGGAAAGTGCACTGGAGAAGCCCTCAACCATCACTGAGCAAGCTGACAGCCAGCCAGGTCACTGGAAGAGACACCGTGTCATCACGGTGGGTGACTCCATGGGCGACTGGTGCCGCTTTAGTCAGGGGAGGTACATACCACCCCTGCGGCCAGTCCTTCCAACCAGGGGGTGTCCCCTCATGGCCAATCTTGCTGCCCAGGGGCACCCCCACAGCCGATCCCATGAAGGCTGATTGCTGTGGCCACTTCTGGGAGTGGCAGCAGCGATCAGCCAGCACTTGCAGGGAGGGTACCAGTGCTCCCACCTGCCCCCCTGCCCATCGCCTAAGCGGAAAGCGCAGCTGGTCAGATGCACCAGCACTCTCAGGGGGTGCACATGCACCCCCTATGAGTCACCACTGGGTGACTCCCTGCTGAGAAGAATGGAGGGAACCATCTGTCGCCCAGATCCCATGGCACAAGAGGTTTGTTAACTGCCCAGAGCCTGGATCAGGAACATCACAACAAGGATTCCTGACCTCATTAAGCCCTCTGATTACTATCCCACGGTTCTCATTCATGCGGGCACAAATGACGTGGCCAGAAGTAGTCCAGACCGTATCATGAGTGACTACAGGGCTCTGGGGGCCAGGCTTAGGAAAATTGGGGTGCAGGTGGTTTTCCTGTCAATCCTCCTGGTCAGCAGTCACAGTAGACATGTCACCTGTCAGAGAAGTCAGCCAGCAGCTCTGAAGTTGGTGCTGTAGCACGGGTTTTGGCTTCCTGGACCACAATCCACATTTCTGTGCAAGGGACTTCCTGGTACACGATGGTCTTCATCTCTCCACAAAAGGCAAGAGTCTTTTCTCTTACAGATTGGATGATCTCCTATGTCGGGCTTTAAACTAGGTTAGATGGGGGACAGGCATACAGGAGATGGAGAAAATTTAGAACCTACAATTTATGAGATATGCAACAGAACATCCCATGCAAGTACTAAGGGGTCCACTGGGTATCAGAAAAAGGGGGACACCAAATTCACCATTCGGAGGGCTCAAGTGCCTCTGTACTAATGCTAGGAGCATGGGGAGCAAGAAGAAAGAACTCACATTCCTGCCTGCAAACAATAACTTAGATTTAGTGGGGCTAACGGAAACCTGGTGGGACCCTACCCATGACTGGGCAGTAAACATTGAGGGCTATAGGTTGTACAGATGGAACAGAGTAGGAAGGAATGGGGGGTGGGTTGTTCTCAATGTTAAGGAGCATTATACATTTCCCTAAATCAAAATGGGATTGGAGTAGCAGAATCTTGAGGTACTGCGAGTTAGGATACAGAGGTCAGGGGGAAAGGGATTTGGTGGTGGGGATCTACTACAGACCACCACATCAAGAGGAGAAGCTAAATTTGGAATTCTCGAGGCAGCTATCAGAGGCTGTATGGTCCAGGAACACCATTGTCATGACAAACTACCCTGACATCTGCTGGGGAGAGCAGTCAGTCAAATCCAACCGTTCACATAAGTTCTTAACCGGCATACAGGACCTTCACTTAACACATGGTCCCACTAGGGGGAATTATTTACTGGACTTGGTGTTGGCTATGGGGGATGACTTGGTAGGGGAACTGCAGATTTGTGGTCACCTAGGGAACAGTGACCATCAATCACAATCAAATTCACCATATGGTACAGGGTGGGAAAGATAACTGGTAGGGTGGGAAGTGCTTGACTTTAAGAAGGTTAACTTCAGTGTTCTCAGGAGTTTAGTCAACGACACACTGCAGGATAGGAATATTGGCGAGATGGGAGTCCAGAAAGGGTGGCCGTTCCTAAAGGAAGTGATCCTTCAGGTAAAGAGGGAGGCTATCCTAATGTGAGAAAGGGGGGAAAGGCCCAAAAAACCTCCTTGGCTAAGCAGAGAAATCCAGAGAAGCCTAAAGGCAAAAAAGAGAGGCATAAAAGGCAATGGAAGCACAGGGTAGCTACCAAGGAGGAGTATACCTACTTGGCCCGCACTTGCAGGGAGGCAGTTAGAAAGTCCAAAGCAACTATGGAG
>NW_017728947.1:87062541-87078310 GCF_001723895.1 Crocodylus porosus | reverse complement strand
GGTATGTAGGGAGTAAAAGGAAGGGACAGGGCAGCATAAGACCCCAACTAAACAAGCAGGAGCAGTTAGTAACAGACAGGGGGGACCAGGCTGAGCTCTTCCACTCTTCCATGAGTTTCTTGCCTCAGTGTTCCTGAACAAGGATCAAGACAAGTCTCTGAATAGGTCCTTAGATGAGCATCAGAGGAGCACCAGAGTCCACCAAGTGTTGACACTGACTTGGTGCAGAGTCACTTGGATGGACTGGATGTGTTTAACTCAGCAGGCCCAGATAAGCTTCATCCAAGGGTAATGAACAAATTGGCCAGTGTCAACCACTGGCATGGCTGTTTGAGTGATTGTGGGGCTCAGGTCAGGTCTAGGAAGACTGGAAAAGGGCCAATGTGGTCCTATCTTCAAGAAGGGGAGGAAAGAGGATCCAAGTAATTATAGGCCAGTTAGTCTCACCTCTATCCTTGCACAAACCTTTGAAAAAATTAAGGATCATATTTTTCCTAACGGACTCCCACAAATAATGCAGCAGGACAACCAGTATGGATTCATAGCAGGTAGATCATGCCCGACTAAACTTATTTCTTTTTATGACCAGATCACAAAGCACTTAGATGCAGGAGTAGAGGTGGATGTCGTTTACTTGGATTTTACGAATGCCTTTGATATGGTATCTCATCCAGTCCCATAAATAAATGGGGAGGCTGTAACTTAGATGATTACAGTGTCTGGTGGGTGGCAAATTGGCTTGGGGGTCGCACACAGAGAGTAGTGGTGGACGTGTCGGTATTGACCTGGAAGGATGTGGGCAGCGGGGTCCTGCAGGGCTTGTTCCTTGGACCTGTACTCTTCAATGTCTTCATCAGTGATTTGAATGGGGGCATGAAGTGTACTCTGTCCAAGTTTGCGGATGATACTAAATTGTGGGGTGAAGTGAACACATCGGAGGGTAGGGAATGATTACACGCGTACCTGGACAAGTTGGTAAAGTGGACAGAACACAACAGGATGCAGTTCAACAAGGACAAATGCAGAGTGCTTCACCTATGGTGCAAAACTATCCAGCACACTTACTGGCTGGGGAATGACCCTCTCAGCAGCACAGAAATGGAAAGGGATCTCGGAGTCACAGTGGACTCCAAGATGAACATGAGTCAGCGTGACAAAATCATCAGCAAAGGTAACTGCATTTTGCCATGCATTAGCAGATGCATGACGAATAGATCCAAGGAAGTGATACGTTCTCCTCTATGCGACATTGGTCAGACTGCAGTTGGAGTACTGTGTCATTTGGGCACCGTACTTTAAGAAGGATGTGGATAACCTCAAGAGGATCCAGAGGAGGGACACTCGTATGGTTAAGGGTTTGCAGGCCAAGCCCTATGAGGAAAGACTGAGGGAACTGAATCCCTTCAGCCTGAGAGGTGATCTTGTGGCAGGGGGGTCAGACTTGATGATCCGTTGAGGTCCCTTCCGACCCTGGCATCTATGAATCTATAATCAGTATACGGGTATGATACGACTAAACCTGAACTATGTTACTCAGTCTAGGCACCTGATGAACAGAAAACAAAAAATCCAATCACATGTTTGCCTTTTTCCCATTACTTTTGCGTAACCTTGTGTAAAAAAGCATCTGCACGGAAAAAGTGGAAGTTGTGCAAATCCCAGTCGCACACTTTTTGTGCCTACATGATTTTTATTAAATTACAACCCTGAAAAGAAATGAAAAATAATATGTGAGCAGCATAATACCACAACTTTAAAAAGAACTCCTGCTCACAAATAAGACTGGGTATGGATGCATAAGAACACTCACAATAACATATGCAAATTATTGCTTGTATTTAATACATCCGAAATCAAAGGCCTGCTTCTACTTTTCAATAGAAAAAATTGCTGGAAACTTCATTTCTGAGTTCCTTTTCAGTAACCCACATGGAAGAATCTTTTTGAACAATGTTCTAGGCTTACTGAGTTTAAATGGAATACCCAGGGGAGTCCTGCTGCACACTAGTATAATATAACTAAACTTATTTTTTTGAAGAAAGGAAACCTTTAACAAATATCAACTTGACCTTTCGTTTGGGGACGAGCCAGATGCACTTGGAAGTCTGAACTTCCATTCCATACAAAAGCCTGAAAAAATTCATTGCGTTTCATTACGAAAATATAACATTTCAAACTTTCCCAGAGAACAAAAAAAAATTTGAGAAAAATTCTCATTTGGAACAAAAGGGAATTTCAAACAAAAATTAACCTGGAAGTTTCAGCTCCCGGTATCCAAGGCTTCAAGCTCAGCCATAATTCCAACAACTTTTACAGTCCTGGCTAGCTCTCAGCCATAGTAGGCTGCTAGAGCCAAGAATTAGAGGTGCATCGATATGTCGGTCCATATCATAACAGCACTGATAGAAGGAAAATTGACATTTATCGGTAATTGGCTTTTTTTTGCTAATGTGGCCAATAACGTCACCGATAAATGCTGTGTGTATGCAGCCAGCCCAGCAGCTTGGAAAGCAGCAACCTTACATGCCTGTCCAGGTTATCTTATATTGCCAGCCTGTCTTTGAGCATGACTATGCTCCCACATAGCTTGGTTTTGGTGGTGTTAGCGAATTTTGCCAGTTTGCTTATAATATCTGAATTCGAACCCAAATCACTGATGAACATGCTGAAGAGCATGGGTCTAAGTACTGAACCCTGAAGGACACCATGGGTCACCTTCTACCATGACGACTCAGTTCCGTCAATCAATATCCTTTAGGTCCTACCATGGAGCCAGTTACCTATCCACTGAAATGTAAAGTAGTTGAGGCCGCATTTCCCCAACTTAACCAGGAGGACATTGTGGGAGACCAGGTCAAAGGCCTTTCTGAAGTCTAAGTATATGACATCAACCTAATTTCCCCTATCTAGGTGGTGAATTACCTGACTGTAGAAGGAAATGACACGACCTGCCCATAATGAAGCCATGTTGCCTATCCTTCAGAATACTGCCTTCAGTTAGCCTGTGTGTGACGGATTCTTTGATAATTTTCTCCAGGATTTTACCAGAGATTGAGGTCTAACTAACTGGCCTGTAGTTTCCTGGGTCCTCCCTTCTCCCTTTCTTAAAGATAGGTACCACATTGGTCTTTTTCCAGTCTTCTGGGACCTCTACCAAGAGCCATGAGTCTTTAAATAACTTTGCCATTGGTCATGTGACAATGTCAGCCAGTTCTTTTAGCACTCTCAGGTGTAGTTCATGCGGTCCTGCTGAACTGTAGCTATTTAGCTTTTGTAAGTGTTCCCCCGTAAGATCTATGCCAACTATGGGAGGGTGGTCATCCCCCACCATGATCATCCTGTGTCCTGTCAAGCAGGCTAACACCCTTGGACTGGTGGAATACCAATGTGAAGTATTCATTCAGGAGTTCAGTTTTGTCCTGAGCGTTGGCTATCAGCCATCCCATTTTGCTTATTAGGGGCCCTATGCTTCCCTTGTTCTTTTTTTCAAGTTTCTACAGATCTAAAGAAGGATTTTTTGTTGTCCTTGATTCTGGGTTGCCAATTTGCATTCTGTTTGTACTTTTGCTGTCATGATCTACTCCCTACAGGTGCAGGCTGCTGCTGAACACTCCTCCTGACTTTTAGGCTTCTTCTTGTAACTTCAGGAGGTCCATGACTTCCCTGTTGAGTCAGCTGGGTCTCCCAGCTATTTTGCTGCCTTTTTTGTGAAAGGAAATGGACTTTGAGTTTTTAAGATCGCTTCCTTGAAGAATGACGACTCTTCTTGTACCCTCTTCCTCATCGGACCATGGTCCTGCAGGGCCTTGCTAACCAATCTCCTGAGTTTGTGGAAATCAGCTTTCCAAAAAACAGGGATTTCTACCCTACTGGCTGAATCTCCTTACTTGTGGATGGAGAAGGTGATCATCTCATGGTGACTGTTTCCCAGTTTCCCTTCAATCCTCAGGTTGCTCACTAGACCATCACCCTTTGGCCAGAACCAAGTCTAGGAGTACCCTGGCCCTGGTCAGCCCATAGACTTCCTGAGTTAGATCAGAGCTCCTCAATGCAAGTGAGGAAGCTCTGTGAGTGATCAGTTATAGCTGAGTGCTTATTCCACAAGATGTCTGGGTAGTTGAAGTCATCCATGACAACCATGCTCTGAGAGCGTGCAGCCTCTGCCAGTTCTCTAGAGAATTCTTGGTTGAGCTGTTCCTCTTGGTTCGGAGGTCTGTAATAGACTCCTAAGGTCAAATCCCCTTCCCCATATCTTGACCCAGAGGATCTAAACTTGCCCTTCCTTGTCTCCAATCTTTGCCTCAAAGGAAGTGTAATGCTCCTTCACATAGGGAGCAACTCCTCTGCCCTTCTTCCCAACATAATCCCTCCTATACAGGGTGCATCCTGCTATGCCTGTGGTCCAGTAATAGGTGGAGTCCCATGAGGTCTCTGTGATTCCTATAAGATTGTACTGCTTGTTGGTTAGCAGGAAGGCCAGTTCCTCCTGCTTGTTTCCCATGCTTCTAGCATTAGTGTACAGGCAACTAAGCTTGCCAGTGGAGGTCCTAGGTTTTCTGGTGAGCTGTGGAATAACCCGTTCGTTGGCTAATGGCAGAGAAAGCTTTCTATTGAACCCTGGGATGAAGGTTTCAAGGTTGCCAGTTCTTGGGCTTGCCTTAGTAGTTGATGGCCCATCCCCTGGCGAACTCAGTTTAAAGCCTTATCTAGGAGGTCCACCATTCTAGCTGAGAAAAGCTTATTCCCCTTTGGCATGAGGTGGATGCCAACTCTTCCCAAAAGGACAGTCCCTAAGGTGCATGCCATAGTAGAAGCTGCCAAAGCTCGCAGCAGCCCCATCACTGGAGTCTTCTGCTTACTTTTTCTATGTACCTATCCCTCCTGTACCTGTGACCCACAACCAGGAAGACCGAGAAAACTACCTGAGCGCCTGACCCCTTAAGCCCAGCCCCCAGAGCCCTGTAGTCTCTCACAATCTAGCCAGAGTTATTCCTGGCCGTGTCATTCGCACCCATGTAGATGAGGAGCATGGAGTAGCGGTCAGAGGGCTGGACAAGCACTGGGATCCTTTTGGCCACATCCCGGATGCAGACCCCTGGGAGGCAACAAGCCTCATGGGTTAGGGGGTTGGGGTGGCAAATCGCTCCCTCAGTCCCCCTCAGGAGGGAGCTGGCCGCCACAACCACCTTGTGTCCGTCTCTTCTTTGGGGGGGCCGGCTGCCTTCCTTCTTCCAGAGTCAGTGTTTCCGCTGACAACTCTGCTGGTGTCATGAGAACTGTTTTGCAGTTCCAGGGGAGGAATAACCCTGGTGCACGCCTTGAGGCCGGAGATGACTGTCTTCCAGGCAACTCCAAGATGGGACTCTAGGTCGGTCTCATCGTTGTCCTTCATCCTGCTAATAGGCTTTTGTGCTCTTCTCTCTCCGTTCTTCAGGTGGAGGGCCTGGTAGTAATCACTGATCTGCTCATGGGCCCTGATGGTGTGAAGCCTTTTCACGTCTGCATGGAGCTCCCTCACCTGGCACTCTAGAGAACTCACAAGGGAGCATACCCCACAAACAGGGGTGCCTTAGCTCTCATTCCCAGATGCTGGCAGCTGTGCCAGGCAGCCCCTACAGCCTGGAGTCATAGGTTCCGTGTGGTTGGAGGCCTCAGTGGTGCTGGGGGGACTTGCTGATCAGAGCCTCAGGACCTTTCATACGCCCTTCTGCACAAACTCCCATGCTAACTCACACACTGGACCCAGAGTGCACCTATTTGCATGACTCTCTGAGGGGCTGGGATAAGTAGGAGCCGGGGGACATTACCCTCCTCGGTTCCACTCAGCCATCACTAGCTAGTGCCCACCAGCTGTGGGCTCCACTTACCTCTCGGCTCCCTGCTGGGGGTCAGGATCTGCCGGGGTCTTGTGTTCTCAGGGGCGCAATGGGCTTACATACATATGTCTTGCACCAGAGCCAGTCCCAACCAATATGGATACAACCTGGATACAAGCCACAAGAAAGCATTTGAGCCAAGGGCCTCCCTGCACTCCAGTAGTTTGCAGCCCTGATCTTCTCAACTGTGTTCCCAGCCTTGGAAGTTCACTGCAGTCCTGAAGGGCTTTAGTGTACTTCCAAGGCTAGGAGCACTGACCACATATTTCACTTAAGGTGTAATAGGAATCAACCACAAAGTGATCATGCATGTTTTGTGTAACAACTTTGGGGCCTATTCCCTGTTTTATGATGCCATTAAATGAATTAATGTGTGGTGGGGTCACTGCTTAAGGCATGATTAATTATGTAGGGCTGACAAACAATTAATCACAATTAATTGCAAGATTTAAAAAAATAGATGCAATTAATTGCTATTTCAGTCGCACAATTAAACAACAGTCAGCACCCCCTACCCAACAACCTGGAGCCTGAGCACCCTGTAGCTCCTCCCTGCCACCACCAACAGTGCACAGTCCCAGCCCCAGCCCAAACCCACCCCACACCCAGGCTCTGGGCAGCTGCAGCAAGAAGGGCCCAGCAGCAGTGAGAGAGGGGCCGCTTTTCCCCCATGCCAAGTAACAGCTTTTGCCAGGCTGCTGCCACTGCTCAGCATGGGTGGGCAAGTCTGGAGCAGGCATGGGGTGGGCTGGGGTTAGGGCTGTGCATCAATAAGTGGTAAGGGGCAAGCTGTATGATGGACAGCCCTCTCCACCAATCAGTCCTCTCCACCAATCAGCAGTAGGGGTAGGGCCACCGGGGGCCCCTGGACGCAGGCACAAGGGTGCCCCAGCCATGATAAGCCCATGAAAATGGCAGCCCCACAATCTGCCCATGAAATCAGCCAACCAGAGCTTCTAGTGGAGAGACCTCTACTCATTGTGCATCCAAGATTATTATTCTCACTCCATTCTGTAGTAGTTTTCCAATACAGCTTTAGCAGGCCAAAACATTAGGGCTTGTATCACTTCCCTTGAAGTAAATAACAGCCATTCCACCTTTCAAAGATGGTTGGTTTTCACCTCCCCTAACCTAAGAGTGACTAGTTATTAAGGAAGGCCTTTTTTTAAACAGTCTGTACATAGACTAAATAGGGGTCACTGCATACACTGGAACTTAAAAAAACCCATCACACACACACAAAGCTCTGCTACTGAGTCATGACACCTCTGGCATTTCTGTTTCCCCATCTTTAAAAATAAGATAACATTCCCCTCCTGGGGTGTTGTAAAGTTTAATTAATATTTATAAATTGTGTTAATATACTTGAGAAAAGCAAATCATTATTATTAGGTTTGGGATTTTTGACAATTTCAGCATAAGCTGATACAGCATGGTTTGCTCTACTAGATAAGTAAGGAATTTGTTCTGTGCAGCAAAGCCATGTTCATGCTAAAATATATAATTTACTTGCAATTACAAGGTCATCTATCCAAGATGATAATGAAATTGCAAAACTAGGAAGGGAAAGTTTGGAGAATTCCAAGCAATACATCAGATGAAGTAGGTATACAAGAGACAAATATCTTTTAGGCTCTAGACTCCATCTCCCCACTTTTTTCCATAACACAAGGCAGGTAGTGACTTCAGAATGCTTCCAGGCAATTATGAGATTCAGTTATCCTATACAATGGCACTTCACATATTCAAAACCCTATATGTATGAACAGTACAACTAAATGCAGAAGCATTTCAGCCAAGAAATTCAGAAGTAAATTCTGCCTCTTCTCTCATCAAGCTGCGGAAATTACTTTTCATTTACCACGAACAGATTATTGTTTCTAGAAATCAAACATATAGCAACCCAGACTCTCAGAATATGCAAGGTTTAAGAACGATCTAGCAAAGTAACTCAGCTGCTTATCACACAGATCATAAACTCTTGTTGTGCCCTGGATTCCTCAGACCTTCATCTCCATAACATTCACCTGTTTCTCTTAAGATTTCAAGTTCTTCAGGGCATGGACCATGACTCCGTTTTATATTTGTACTGTGCCAAGCACAAGAATAAGCTCAGTTTAAAATTTGTGATCTATATACAGTACTACAATAGAAGTATTGCAGCTTTAACAAAAGGAACTCTGCATCAGTATCGAGGATCCTGGAGTAGGTCACACACTACCACAAACCAGAACTCCTGTCTCTGGGAGATTATAGACCTATCTTTTAAAAGTAGAATCATAGAAAGGCAGAGTTGGAAGGTCCTCAAAAGGATCACTTAAGACAAGGATGGGCAAAATATGACATGCGGGCTGAATCTAGCCCACCAAGTTGTACCCCAGGGAATTACGCATTATGCACCCATCCAATTTTGCACATAACATTTGTGACTACGTATAATTTTACATAATTTAACCCAGGCAGGCTCTGTGCCTTCACCTCCATGGGGCTCCCAACACTCCAGCTGGGAGCCCTATGCGGAGGCACCGAGCACAGTGGCACACAACTGGATAGCTGAGCAGTGGGGAGGGGTGCAGGGCTTGTGGGTGGCTGGGTATAGGCTACCCCTGCATTTCTCACACCCCCCCCCCACATGGTACACAACCCCTGCCACCAGCAGCAGCAACAGCAGATGGTGGGCCCTCAGGAGACTCATGGCCACAGCCGACAGAATCTCTCAGCAGTGAGCGGCTCTGGCCGAGTCCCGGGGACTACACAGGGGCACGGAACCAGCACAACTGCACCACTGGCACACATCTTCAAACCAAACTGGGTTGGCTCTATGCCAGCACATGGGGCTTGTGGCACTGCAGACAGGAGCCATTTGCCATGGGCCCAAGCTAACTGGCTCCATAACTCCAGGTGGGGCTTCCAGCACTCCAGTGAAAAGCCACACATGCAGGCATGGAGCCAGTCAGCCTGATGGCATGCGACTCCGTGCCTACATGTGCGGCATGGACGTGCTATAAGTCTAATGTGAAGGCATAGAGACAAGAGTTTGTGCAGCTCCCTCCTGCTGCAAGTCCCATGCAATGCTGCAAGTCCCATGTAGTGTCACAAAGCCAACCGAGTCTGGTTGGAAGGTGCATACCAGCAGGCCAGGCTGGCTGTGTCTCCACATACAGGCCCCAGGACTCAGTATGTCATTTTGAATTTTTCTGCACATAATTCCCTAGGGTGAACCAAGTGATCCTATCCAGCCCACAGTGGGTACCTCAGCCCCAGTGTGGGGGACTGTATGGGCCCTGGTACATGTGGCTGGTCCCTTTGGCCCCAGGCACAGAGGTGCTGCCTGGCATGGAATGCAGTCCTCCCTATACCTGCATGCATTGGAAACTGTAGTCCATAGGGCTGAATGGTGTGGCAGTGGAAAAAGGGTGGCATGACAGCTAGAAATAGCTTCCCACCAGCCCCTGCAGGTATGGTTCACTCTGCCCTCAAACTTCTGGCTGTCACTGCCAGCATGTCCACTGCTGCTGCAAGACCTGGCCCCACTGCCTGGGTACCCTGGCCCATCTACCCTGCACCCACTGCCAGGGGTGCCAGACTCAGTGGGAATACAGGGTCTCCATGGAGACCAGCCCAGGACCCCCACAGGGTGGGCGAGCTCAGGTGGGTGGATGGGATGGGACTGCAGATGGGTGGGGAAAGGTGTCCAAGAGTGGGACAAGCAGGCAGGGCTGGGACTGTGGGGCGGTGGCAGCTCAAGGTCAGGACCAGGACCGGGGCCAGAACTGAGGCCCAGAGCAGAGCTTCAATCTGCTCCTCACCTACCTGTCCCACTCCTGGACACTGCTCTCTGCCCATGGCCCCATCCCAACCACCTACCTGAGCATGCCCTGCCCACAGGGGTCCCTGGCCACTCTCCATGGAGACTCCTCCTACCCTCTCTGTCCAGCACCCATGGCAGGGAATATGGGGCAGATAGGCCTGGGGCTGGATAGGATCGATTGGCACCTCCCTGACACCCTCCCCAGGTGGTGGTGCCATTATGGGGGCCTGAGGCTGGGTAATCACCTGCCAGCCCTCAACAGCTTACCAAAACTCCTTAAGTGGCCAACCAGCCCAAATAATTGCCCACCCTTGATCTAAAACCTACCACCTGAACTAAAACAAAAAGAAACAGGTATCCTCTTTCATCTCCCCCATCCTTCTTTGGCATTTAGAAGATTTGCCTGATACATGTTAATTAATCCTTATAGCCTATCTTAATCACTGCTAGTGCTGCATTGCAAGCAGCTGAGAAATCCATCAGGTTCTGTACATTAAAAGGAAGCTATCAAAAGCATGAGGCCTCCAAGTAAGATATTAACTAAACCTAATGTTGTGCAAACAACTATGTACCTGTTTGTGACAGCCATAACCAAAGACATTAATAAGCAGTAAATATGTGCTTCTTAGAGGCATTTGGAACTTTTGTCTAATATAAAGCTTGTGTTTTTGTAACCTGCAAATGTAACTTGTAACTGTTTGTGGAACTGACTAGGCCTCAAAGACAAAGCTACAGCTGTGAAATTAGCTGACCCAATAGTTCTTTCTTGCTCAGAATTTAGCCTTGATGATGATAAAAACTGGATTCAACTGCCTAGCTTATCCAGCACATTTCAGGAAAGGACATCTCAAAAAAGCATAGTCAGAGAGTTCTAAGGGGCTGGATTTAGGGAGGGTAATGTTAATTTCAAACCTGAAGACGCTGTGTTGCAATTTGCTTATTGGCTAAACCCAAGTCTGGGTAGTAACCTTTTATAATAATTTTAACATCTTTTAATCCCATAAGGTAATAGTTATAAAACAAAACTGTGAATGCCCCTAAGGCCAGCAAAGACCAGATATAAAAAGTTCGTGTCAGGTGACCAACGGGAAAAAGAGGCAACAGGATGGAAATTGCTGTTCCACGCCCAGACTCCGGACTCCTGGTGTGAGTGAGGATCGGATCCTGATCAAGGGACATTCCCCGGTAATCCTTCAGACAGTGTTGATCAGGGATGCCTGACTTTGCTAGAATCACCTGGTATGCACCTGGCATTCAGGGACTGCCAATAAGTTGCCAACCCATGCCTGTCTGTTTGTTGTATAAACAGCCCAGGGGCTGATATTCTCGCAGTGCCTAGCTGGCCTGCGACAGATTGATCTATTTATCTGTTGTTATTATGTTATTATTTACTATTAGCTCTTTAATATTATCTGCTTATTGCATTTATCTTTCTGTTAACTGTTGTGTATGTGTAAGCTATAATAAATATGCCATTTTTTTACTCCCAACTCTGCCTCCTCGATCCCGAGCCAAACAGCCAAGTGGCTAAATTGATATACTCACAGTGCCCAGCTAGCCTGTAACACCTGTTACTCCCTTGCAAATTAGCCAGCATACTTAATTCAGCATAAACAGTGCCTAAAATATTTAAATCAATGGAATCTGGCAAATGGCTCGTGTTATTTACCATATTTAAATGGCTGCCTGTGATAGCTGCAAGTGTTTTGAGTGGCTTATACCATGTGATACTTACATTTTTAACATTTTACTCAAGCATCTTCAAAACACACACATACGTGGTCATAAGATCCAGCTTACTGATTTTAGCTTACACAAATATTCTCCTTTCTTATACGCAATTTTCTTTAATGACTAGCAACGTCATTTCTTCTGAGCTTCATCTAATACCACTGTGCCCATACCTGTTTCCACTGATAGCAAAACAGCAGGATTAGACTCTTTAGAGGACTGCAAACTCTCTGCAAACACACCAAAGAAACCTTAAATAGATTAAGATCAGACAGTTTCTATAGGCTTCTTTTGAGACTATTACTTCTTACACATTGCACAGATTATGAATAGAGTTGTCCTGGGTCTCTAGGAAAAAGATTGGGATACATTAAAATATTTCCTTTTTGAATTGGCAGTGCAGTGGGTTACCTGGTAACTAAAAACCATGCAATCTTCTGGCAGTCAGGAGATGCCCTCATATAAGTCTTAATGTGAGGCATGGCATGGCTTCGGCCTGAGACCTCTGCTGACCATTTACTGGAAGAAAAAAGAAGGAAACAATCTTCAAATATGCTTGAGTTCTGTAACTAATAAAATCACAATGCCATATAAGCAATGAAGTAATTCTATACTTTTGTTAGATACACACCTACATCAGTACAGGTTGAAACACCCTCTTACCGTTATTGAAGACAAGTAACTTGCCATGTCTTTAGTTAGGAGACACACTTTGAAGCTTGCAACCCAATCCAATGAAGATGCATACAAATATCACTAGGGCTCTTTTTTTTTCAAAAAAAAGAATAAATGGGAATCTCAGGCATCCCTGGATATCCTAAATAATTCCCTACTTCCCCATCCAAGATATTCACCAACAAATACTTCAGAAACAGAATCCAAGCTTCCAGCCAAGCAGAACTGAATAGTGCTCCCTCTGCAGTTAGTTAATGACTGAATCAGAAATCCATCAAGAGAACTTTGCCTATCTTTAATGTGTTTTAAGAGCACGTCAATTAACATGCTGTTATGTGTTCTGTATCTCATGACAGTCTCATTAAATGGGCCAGCACTATCTTATTTTTATCAACAGGAAACTTCCAAGTACTGTGCTCTGAAACAGAGGAGCCCAAGCAGCACCAGCAGAGTCTGACAGTAAGGCAGGGGGAAAGAGGCAGAAACTGGGGAGAGTGGAAGAGGGGTAGGGTGCAGGTGACTGTGGGGGGCGGGGAGGTGGGAAAGGGGCAAGATGGCTACAGGGGGAAGAAGTAGATAGGGCAGAGGGCAAAGAAACCACCTGGCCCCATTCCGCAGCTACTGTTTTCCCTGCTATAACAGTGGCAGGGGAGACTCAAGACAACCCTCCAATACTTAAACTCTACTCCAGGAAAATTATAACAAATTTGTAAATTTTCCATATATAGAATCAAACTATTGGGGGGGGGTCATCACATATTCAGGGTCATTTAAATTTGAGTAAATACAGTAATTTCTGCCTCCAACAGTCAGTAAATGTGAACAAAATGAAAGTATAAGTGTGACAGGGCAGGCCTGCACTTTGTGCAAAAAGACATCCAGATTAATTGAATTGATTATGTCATCAACATTACAGCTAAGCACTTTTACTAATTATCCCCTTCACTGACATTCCTGATCTCCAACACAAAATCCACTCCCCTACCTCTCTTCCTCCTCCTCCTCCACCCACTGCCTTAGCATGGTTTTTGTTTCTCTTCAAATTTTACAGCCTTTTACAGTCCATTGATTATTTATTTGTTTTGACTTTCTCTCTACTAGGGTGTGAGAAACAGGTTGCATTCAATTCGGATTCAGATTCGGCCTGAATCAGGGACAATGATTCAATTCATTGATCTGGGTCACTGTCCCCAATTCGATTTGGCTGAATCGGAATCTGAAGATTTGATACTGATTTGGAGAACCAGCGATTCAGCCACAGACACAGCTTTAAGTGTTTTTCTACATATCTCAAGGTACCAGGTATGGCTCGTGAATGCTGCAATGCTGAGGCAGAAGGAGCATCCCAAAGGAGTGCGAGGAGGCCCCCGCGTGCTCAGTAGTGAACCTGGAAGTGGACCAGAAGTACTCCCAGTCCACTTCTGGGTCTGCTGGGGAGTGCGCTGTGGTTGCACCTTGCACCCCCTGGCTCAGCAATTGACAGCAGGGGTACCCTGGGTGCCACCCCAGACCCAGAACACACCAGATGCTGAGTCGAGGGGCACAGGGGGGCCATCCAGCATGCTTTGCAGCAGACCCGGAAATGGACTAGAAGTGCTTCTGGTCCACTTCTTGGTCTGCTCCTGAGCATGCTGGGGAGCCCCCCACGCTCCTGTGGGACACTCCATTTGCCTCACCATCACAGTGTTGACAAGCCACCTGGTACCTTGAGGTATGTAGAAAAAAACATTTAAAGCTGTGTCTATGCCCGAATCGCCGAATCTTTCTAAATCTCTCCAAATCAATTCAGAGGGTTCCAACTGGATTCAGAGAGATTAAAGAGTCCTGATTCAGTTAGGATTGGGAGATTCAGCTGCCGAATGAGGCTGAATCTTTGCCGAATTGAATCAGGGACTGAAAGTTCACACAGCCCTAACCTCTACTGAAACACTGATTCCATGCACCAGTTAGCCGTTTACACTTCAAGGGACATTTGCCTCCACCACGTTTAATATTTAATTCTGTTTTTGTCTTTTATTGTGAGCCATCCTAAGCCTTTCTGGGAAGGGCAGTATATAAATCTAATACATAAATAAATCCAAGTTACCTCAGAATATTAACATATAGGGAAAGTTCAGCAGGTGGTCAAATTACTGCTACAAAATTAAAAGGTGCCCCACCCCCCACCCCAATATTTAGACTCTTAGACATTTCAATGAATGATGGAACTTCTGCAAAGTAACCCCAAGGCAGAGGTCATACTTACTTCCCACAGTTATTATCTAGTCCACCAGAGCACTCTTCAAAGATTATTCTTTAAAGTAGACTGCGGTTTCTCCCACACTACAACTTTGTATAACTGGAATATTGGTTCTTTCACGATTTTTCTTGGAAAGCTCCTCCACCCTCGTCCAGACTTAGGTTTTTTTCCCCCCTCTTTGCTCAGTTTCATCTCATTACTCTCAGAAACTGTTCTCTTTCACAACTGCTTTAAATCTTTCTTCCTCCTACTCAATGCCCTTTCTTCAAAGGGATTGTGGCCATTATAGTTCTAAGAATCTTTTGAGCATCAACCACCTTTTTCTACTTTGGTTGATGTTCCAAAGAGCATCTCCAATGACCACATTCACTAGAAGTGGAATTTTCAAACAAACAAGATCACGTAAGCCCAGATCTAAAAGAAGACCTGCGCAGATAAAAAACCTCCTCTCCTCCCCTAACTCTGTTCAGTAGCTGCCTAACCTCAGAAACACTTAAAATACATAAAGCATGTCCTTGCTGGGCCATAAAGTTCCTAGCATATCCACAGGGTTATTTCCATGCATTGCCAAAAGCGCCCTGGCCTGACCAGCTAGATGTCCAGCCCCATTAATGGGAATCAGGTGCTGCTCTGCCTAGCTTCCAAGTCTTCTGCATATGCCCAGTTAGGCAGAAATAGTCAGAGTATACAGGGTGCCGCAACAGGATTGAACACTCCCTAAAATTCATTTGAAGATGTTGCTATTTACTTTAAAGTGTGATTACATTTAAAAAGAAACAGGAGCATCAAACAGTTCTTCCAAAGAAACATCTACCCTCTACAGGATTCCAGGCTCTGGATCCTCAGTGATCTAGGCACCTCCCTGCAATTCTAGTTTAGCCATCTAATGCCTGGATAGAGGGTGGTATTTCAGACCTGTTGATATTTTTTTCCTAATCACAGGAATGTAGAGCTCTAGGCTCACCACTCAACATGTTGGTTTCTGGGTTGCCTTTCTGGAGGTCTTAAATCTCTCCAATCCATTGTATATGGAGCCCAACTGCTTACCTTAGGTTTTGGATTCCACCTGGAGGACCACACACCTAAAATTTAAGCACCACAATAGCTTGCAGGCACTCACCATATTTATTCACATGGCACACATACCTTTCCTACCCCTCAACAAATCAGCTGTCCAAAACCGGGGGCCATATCTTAAGCATGGATAATAATTTTCTTCTTTAGAACAGAACCATGGAGATGCTGCGCTGGGCCAGCAAGCGGCAGAAAAGAAGTCTAGTTTTAACCTTAACAGCTGCTGCCAAATTAACAGTAAATTTTGGCTGAGTAGCTGTTTCCAATTTGATTTCATAGATTTCATAGACATCAGGGCTGGAAGGGACCTTGGGAGATCATCAAGTCCAGCCCCCTGACCAAAGGGCAGGAAGTCAGCTGGGG
>NW_017728947.1:87024737-87062421 GCF_001723895.1 Crocodylus porosus | reverse complement strand
AGAAATTCTTCCTTATGTCCAGCCTGAAACGGTCTTGCAGGAGTTTGTGACCGTTCGACCTCGTCATCCCTTGGGGCGCTCTGGTGAACAGACATTCCCCCAGATCTTGGTGGTCACCTCTGATAAACTTATAGGTGGCCATCATTTGGCAGCAAGTATGAAAAGATTACCACTATGAAGCACCTGAAACACAGGTTTCACCTGAAAATGTTAACACCTGAAACACTCACTTAACATGCTGAGAAAGTGAGCTGCTCCATGCAGTCAGTTCTCTTGGCCATGACTCCGGAAAAATCTGTTTTTCTTCTACATTTTGCCTTTCAAAAAACAAGGTACAAGGCATTGGAAAAATCTGATCATCTTCAGCTATATGTTTTTCCTTTTGCACTTTTAGGAATAGCAAAACCAATGAGACAATTCACCTACTAACTAGAAATAAGGAAATTATGAAGTTCCTAAAGAATACACAAACTGATACACAATATCACGCTAGACTAGTTGATGTAAACAACATAAGGTTTTCCTACAAAAAAGGAAGTGAACATACTTATGTACTCAGTTTCATGGCAGTAACTCATCTGAAATGTTTACACTTTCTATCTACTTGCAGGGGTTCAGAAACTTGTTGTTCTTCTACACATTTGTTAGATAAGCAAGCATATTCTGTGTTCTGCTCTGAGTTTATGTTTCTGATGATAAAATCATCAGAAGAAGCCATGCCCAAACAGGGAATTCAAAGGAGATTTTATACATGGAATATACGGCTTAGGTTGTTTATGCAGGTGAAGTGAGCCAATCTAGCCTCTCTGATTTTTCACATGAATGAAATGAAGGGTGCAAAAGACTGCCTCTTTACAAATAATTCTGTTCAGGGAGGGAGAGATCTAGTTTGCACAATACTATGCAAACCTCTCCACACAAACTATGCCCAGGCTTAGCCAAGAAGCAATCAGGTTTTCACAACAGCAGCTTTCTCTTGATGCACAACATTATTTTAAGTTAAGAATCCATATGCCATTGATTTACACAGATTCCTTCATCATGCAGTCTGAGGGTTGATTATATAAGAGCCAAGCATGGCCAGAGAAATCCATGACAATGGCCGCATGTAGAGAAAACAAGAGGCATGTGTGTATGACACTTTAAAGCGGGCTAAATGTTTTTGCAGTGCTTTAATGGTGTCAGTGTTTGCATGCTTTGGCAGCATATTGCACATCAATTCCAGCTGCTGTAGGAAATTTGGCGGCATAATGCACCTTAAATGACTTGGGGCATAGCAAGCTAAAACTCCTTCAAGGAGTTTTAGTTTGCTGCTCCTACAGCTGTGGAATGAAGCACTAGGCTCTGTGCAGCTCCACAGCTCTTCAGGAAGCCCTGCAGGCAGGCAGCCTGGCAGCAGCCTGGGAAAGCAGGATCAGCCCAGGAAGAGCAGCAAACCTGATTCCCACCCCTGGAGCCTGCCCGCCTGCCTGAGCTGCGCAGGGACCTGGTGCTTCCCTCCATGGCCGTGGTGCCCCCTGGGACTGTCCGAGCTGGGTGCCTGCAGGTGGGTGCCACCTGGGGGGTGGGGGGGGTGTCACCATGGTCACGGAAGGAAGCACCAGCCCCACCCCCTTCTCCCCACCCTGTAGCCCAGGGACCACTCTACCTGCTGGCAGCTTGCCCTCCCCTCCCTACTAGAGAGGCAGGTAAATCAGTGGGGTATGTGTGCGACACAGGGGGGGTTTAATTAGCCCTAAATTGAAGCAGTGTTTTTTAAAACCCACTGCTTCAATTTAGGCCCCCCATTTTGTCTACACACGCCCAATAACACCAATAAGGCACAAAAAAGTAGTGCAGAGATGCACTAAAATGCTTCTTCCACAAAAATGCTGCCATAAAAAATATCTTGAGCTATTGTGGAATTAATAGGTTTAAATACTTTTGGTCTGCTATCAACATAGACAATCTTTCTTCCCAATGCCTTAGGTCACAGAACAAGCAATAAATGATAATAACAAGTAATAAGAGTAAAAAGAAAAGGCATGTAAGTACCACTCCCACCCTGTCAAAACAGAGACTGCAGTCTCAAAGAAAGAAATCAAGTTGATTGGACAATTTAGTTTCATGAAGGTAACTGCAATGGCACATACGTAACAGACTTTGTGAAGTGCTTGATTTCCAGCCACATGACACCCTGATTGAAAACTACCACTATAGAATACATTAACAGTGGCTGAGAACCATCAAAAAGTAGAAGTTAATAGCAAATGATCATTGAATTTAAGTGTTTCTAGTGGAGTTCTACCCACTACTCAGCATTTTCATCAGTGATTTTGGACTAAATATTAAAATCACTGCTGATAACGTGTGGATGACACACGTAAAGTGGAAAATAAAGAAGATAATTAAAAAAACAAATGAACAAACAAACAAAAAACTATAACCAAATGTAGCGTTACATAGTAGTAAAAAGTATGCAGTTCTGGAAAGAAGCAACTCTAAAGTAGTTAGAGCAGTGGACAAAAACCTGACCCCACAAGGGTCAGGAGCTTCATACAAGCTCTCAGTAGGATGCTGTAGAAAAGAGGTCTTGATTCCTGTATCTATAAAAGCTGAGGAAATAGTAAGCAAAGAAGTGATTTTACCTCTGTATATGGCACCAGAGAGGTCCACAGTGGGAAACTGCATGAAGTTCTGCTGTACACATATTAAGAGAGATATTGAAAACCTGAAGAAGGTACAGAAGATACTCCCAAAAAAACAAATCAAGGGCTGGGGGTGGGTGGGAATCACCCTATAAAGAGAGACTTAAATTTTATTTCAACTTATAGAGTAACTCCATAAGGTTTTTGATCTGGAACACAAAGATATAACAAGAATAAACTGCTAAAAATTGAATCTAGTCAAATTCAAATGGGAACTAAGGCAATTAGTCATTGGAATAAGGGAAGATGCTCTACCTGCACATAATCTCCAAATTAAGGCTGGATATTTTTCAAGAAGATAAATTTACCTCAATTAAAGCATATTGGGTTCAATTATAGGAGTAACTGGGTAAAATTTAATAGCCTGAAATATGAAAAGATTGATCATAAGATCATAGAGAAGTAGAGTTAACAGGGACCTCCTGAAGTCATTCAGCGCAACACCCTACCTGAGGTAGGATCATCTGTATCAAAACCATACTACACAAACTTACTGTCTAACCTGTTAGCAAAACTACACACTCAACTGGTACATAACACCATAATTTGCCACAAGTAAAACAGGAGGATCATGCAGGTTAGAATCCCAAAGTGCTAGATCTAACATAATATCTTGAATTACTCCAGGTGAAAACAACTACAAAAGGAAGCTGATAAAGACCTTAAAGGTCATATTTATCAGGACCAAGTTATAACAAAAAAGACCATCCTATGAAAAGAAAAATAATGTATAGTTTCTAAAGAAGACCAGTCTTGAAGCAAACTTGTACAATTTCACCAAAGTGCCTAGTGTTCAATTGCATATAGTCTAAAAAATACAGCTCCAATATTAGATTGCACTGATTGCAATCTTCTCTTCTTTTTATCCTTTATTTGGAAGTTCAACTATTTCATTTCAGAGTTTCACTGCAGGGCAGAAATTCCATTTTTGACTGTCAGAAGATAGGGCATGGTGACATCCTTGAGATTAACTTGTTCAGAGAGGCACTAGTTTATGCAGACAACCACATACCTTTGTCAGTTGCATCCTGCCCTGCCTTCTACCTGACTTCACACTAACCACCTGTTTGTTTTCAACTGCAAGGAAAGTTTCAGGAGCCCCCACAATCTGTCATAAACTTTCAGTAGCAGTAGTAATGGATATTCTTAGCTTTCTTACACAGAAACAAACTCAAAAGCATCTGCATTTTATACCCTTTATTTTATCAACAGACTTCTCTCTAGCTCCTCAAGTTACTCCTTTCCCTTGTATTTAGGATATTAATGGTCTTTCTCCAAACCCTTTCCTAGCATGTTTGAGTATCTTGCTCTACTTATTTTTCATAAAAAGGGAGATCCTTCCAAAACTCATGCCTCCCTGTTTAGTTTCACTCCTACCGCAAAATGCCCAGCAAGATTCCTGCAATAACACATTACTGCTGTTCTTTAAAATTCAAGCGGTTACACATCACAGTGGACTGGTATGAGCTCTGAAATAAGTAAACACAGATTGCATCTGCTTTACCCAATTATTACACAACAGGGCTGTGCAACACAGCACCATTTCGTTTCAACGTCTGTTTCACGATTTCAAAGGGAAAGTGTTTCGTTTCAAGTTTTATTTAATTTCAAAGCACTGTTCCATTTAATTTCCTCAAAACTGTTTTGCTGTTTTGACATTTCACCCATAGACTATAAAGGGGAAGCACTGCCTACAAATTTGTCATTTTTTGGCAGGTTTGGATGAAACCAGCAGGGATGGTAGCCCCTTCTGAGGGTATGAAGCCTGCCAAGTTTCAAGTAGATAGGTGCAGGGGTTTCTGGGAAACTGCTCCTCAAGCTGCTGACAAGCAAAACTCGTGTGTGGTGTGTGTGTTAAACAAGGCATACCCTCACTGGCACTGGGGCCTCTACCCAACACAGTAGTGTGCCCCAATGAGGTCGTCTCTTCCCCTACAGCCCCAGTCCAGTCCACCATTTTAAACACCAATAGGTAAAACAATAATTTAGTGATGAGCAGCACAGTAGCACCAGCAGCATCTCAGCCAACCAAACTATGACAGAGCCTTTCTTTTCTCTCCTGCAGCAGCTTTTTCTGCAGCGTGTGTATTAAGGCATGCCTTCACTGCATCTTTCTTTCCCCCCCGCCCACTCTTACTTTGTTTCCCTGCAGGCAAACCCAGCTTCAGCTTCGAAACTCAAAACATTTCAAAACATTTTAACTGCCCTTGTTTCGTTTTGAGGCTGCTTCAAAGCCCTTTGTTTCGTTTCAATTCCATTCTTTCCAGCTTGAAACAAGTCAAAATACTGTTGAAATGAAACAGCGAGCAAAATTTCACACAGCCCTATCACACAATACTTTTCAAATTCAACAGAGGACCCAGAATAAACAGAACTAGCACAAAACCCAGCACAGAATCCTAGGGATCAGGGCAAGTGAATATGATTGTCTCAAAGTTCTGGTGAAGCAAACATTAAGTAACAAGACAATCACTAATGCATGTAGGTCATCAGTAGTTTAAATGCAAATACAAATAAGGAGTATATGGTACATATTTAAACTAAGTTTAACTACCAACATTTGAGCATTTAAATTCTATCTTGAATACAAGTTGTTAATACAACACATTGAAAAGCAATTTCTTTGGAATGAGTTTTCTGGGAAATCTGCAGTACTATAAATCCTGCCTAGAGTGTACAGGTATTCCAGCCTGCTACTGCTACATCTTCACTGTAGGCAAACCACAGCTAAACGTTCTCAGCCCTTGCCACTGGGTCCATGGCGACTTCAGGGAAGTGCACCTGAAACCTTCCCCGCAACTGGGGTGACCCTGAACTGGAGAAGGTTGCGGGAGGAAGTGCAAATCCTCCATATCCCTGGGTTGAGTCGAGTCAAGTGGTTGGGAAATCTCTCTAATGCTTGCACAAACCAAGGTCTTCCCTATAGAAGTGGAAGGCTCATAGGCAAGTTGCAGCTAATTTTTCCCACTACCTAGGATGAGTCAAGCCACAGGGATATGTCCCTGAGCCTTCCACAGACTAGGGTCACTGGTTTGTGGAAGATGCAGGAGAAACATACAGCAGCTCAGTTTGACTCACAGGAGAGAGATCTTCCTGGTTGGAAGTACTCTTTCTTCCATGAAAGAGCCAGTTCTCTTCCAAGAAAAACGAAAACCACCCCCCACTCCTCAATTGGCTATATGCTCTCTTTTTGTGCCAGCAGAAAAGCATTTCTCTCAGCACAAATGTAATGCCTATCCATAGTGCTCTTTTACATGTCTCAGAAGACAACCGTGATGAAAACTTTTGCTGAAGTATAAATGAAAGTAAAAAAAGATTAGCCTGTGCTAGTCCTATTTATAAAAGTTTTTACCTCAGCCAGCTTTGTCAGGTTTGTTTCTTTTATATTCTAAAGAGCAAGAACCCTCCATATCTCCTTCCACAAAAACCAGGAGTTAAATACCCTGGTACTTAAAAAGACAGCAGTCTGTTTACAGGAACGTTCTCTACAGCATTCCTGCCAATGGAGCTATAAAATGTTAACATGAGTGAGAAATTTTGCAACATCGAAGTGCACACAAGATGCAACTTTTTATTTTTAAATTGGTGTTACTTTAAGCTGTCTGAGGTTACACAACACTTGCATTAAAAAGTAGACACACCAAAAACTTATTTAAAAACTGCTGCTTTCCCTGCATTATGGGCACACTTTCAGCAAACACAATCTGCAAATATATGGTAAGAGTTAAAGTAATGATGCCAAATGAAAAATGTTTTGCAATCAAATGAATTGTGTAAATGCAATCAAAAATGGCTATGCAAAAATGCTGTCTTATTTGAATTTGCTCCATTCTGAGTCATAAGTCCTTCCTATAATGATCAAAGCAAATGATCATAGCTTCCTCCTTATTCACCCCTAGCTTTGTGATACAGGAGCATGAGTTAGCATTCTGTTTCATGCATCGGACTTAAAACAGCATTCCAGTTCCAGAACTCTCACTATACCAATGAACTGGAATGATGCAACTTCACTGACAGAACCAAGGTGGAAGGGCCAGCCAAGCCTTTCTCTCTTTTACTTACAAACTGGCATTTGATCTGAACTAACTTGGACACAATATGGAATCCCACAATGACAGTGACATTCTCAGATGTATTCCAAATTCAACTACCCTTAAATGCTATATCAAAGTATTTTTTTAATTAAAATTGAACTGTTATAATAATATACTCCTCATGAGAAGGAATGAAAGATGTCAGGAGGAAAAAGAAAGCTCTAACCTGGATCAGAAACATAGCTCTGTTTCCCCACAACTTTTTCTCAAGCCTTTCCTCAAAGAATTCGGGTAAAACTGTGGTCTCAGTGAAGTCACTGGTGAAACTCCCACTATTGCTGAATTAACAAGGGTATATATGTAATTAACCCCTCTAGTCTCACCTTGGAATGACCCCAGAACCCTAAGTCCTCTACACAAGCCAAACTCTCCCCAGGCCCTAGATATTGTAGGGTCTTCATTTTCTGCATGTTTGGCTTCATGCTCTGTTCTCAGCTCCCAAGTATGATGTAGGGAAGGCTGAAGCATATAATGCCTTTTTAACTTCCATCTTCACAAATGGGGCAGCTACCAGATGATGAGTGCAGCTGTTGGCAAGGACAGAGAAGGAGACAAACAGGCTGGAATAGTACAACAGGTTAAGGATTACTTAGGGAAGTCTTCATGCTGGCAGGGCCAGCTGGGAAGCACCCAAGGGTTCTGACGGAACTGGCTGATGTAATTGCAGAGTTATAGCTATTCTCTGAGACCCGGTGAAGGTCATGTGAAGTCCCAGATGTTTGGAAAAAGGGTAAATATAGTGTCCATCAGAAAGGAAAGAAAGAAATTACAGACTGGTCAATATGACCTGAACCCCTAGAAAGATTGAGGACCAAATTTTCAAGGAATCTATTGTGAAGGTGAAAGTGAAGGAGATGATGATGATTCGGAACAGCCAGCACAGATTCACCAAAAGCAAATCATGTCTGAACAACCTGATTTCCTTCTGTGATAAGGTGATAGGTTCTTTGAAAGGAGAGAGAACAGTGGATGCGATATAACTTGACTTTAGCAAGGCTTCTGACACCCTCTCACATAACATTCTTACCAACAAGCTAAGGAAAAACAGACTAGATGAAAGTACCACAAGGTGGATCCCTGTGTTTAACTAGTAGTTGTCATCAGTGGCTCAATGTCTAGCTGGGAGGAGCTAACAAGTGGGGTTTCCCTGTGGTCTGTTTTGGGTCCAGTATTGTTCAACATCTCCATTAATGATTTACATGATGGGATCAAGCACATGCTTAGCAAATTTGTGGATGACACCAAATTGGGTGGAGTTGCAGACTCCCCTGAGGGCAGGACTAGGATCCAAGGTAGAGTGGAGAAATGGTCTGCAATCAGTTACATGAGAAGCAACAAGGACAAATGCAAAGTCCAGTACTTGGGATGTAATAACTGCATGCACAAATACAGACTGGAGAATAAATAACTAGGCTGTAGCACTGCAGAGAAGGACCTGGGGGCTGGAACATAATATGGCGTGATATTGATCCCCACAGTCCTTGACAGGATCAAAACCTCTCCCACTTGAGCCAACAGAATAAGCCAAAGCAACAATAAATTCCAGTCCTGTATAAAGACCTAGGGTAGACAGAAGTGAGATATGTTGCCAGTACATTTTACAGTAGGATAACAGCCAGACTGGAATCTTGGATTCTACTGCAGAGCCTAGAAAGGACTGAAATATCCTTGTGCCCTTCCTCTTCCCCGAAGCTTGACCCTGTCTCTCATCACATACTAAATGTCCTGTTTCTCATCTACCCCTAGCTTATCACATTCTCCTTACCCTCTCTGTTCCTGAAGTTTCTCATCCTAATTCCAGTTATCTTGTCCCACCACAAAGTTCTAGGCTCCTCCTCCTGGATCCTTATCAGTTTTTCCTCCCCTCTGGTCTAGTTACATCCTTTATATGCATGTCTACAATCCCCAGTCCAACAGTTCCCATCTCAACTCTCTCTCCATGGATTCTTCATATAGTGAGTCCCATCCTCTGCTCTCCCCATCCCCCACTATCTTGCCCCAATCTCTTTGAGCACCAAGTCCTAGCTTTCTCCCTGCCATATCCATCCCCCCTCCTCCATATTTTCATCCCCATTGTCCTGATTTTCAGTCCCAGTTTCTTTGCCCAGCCATTCATTCTTCCCCCTTTGTAAAAAGTCTCCTCCCCACTCCCAAAGTTCCTTGACTAAGTTTATTCTCCATTAAAAGAAAGACCCATACCAAGAATTGCAGAGGAGATCCTGCCAGCCCCCCTGCTGCAGTGTGCCTGATACAGGCAGAATCCTTATGGAATGAGCATAAACAAACAGCGATCTTTCAGTTTTCCTCCTGCTTGGTCAAACCTAACTAGGTTTCCCTGGGGATGGCAAAAGGCAAATCCTTGAAGAAAGGCTACCAGTCTGGCAGATTTTAAGACTTTGTTCCAAGGGATGGGGGTGCTACAGTGTTTCAAACAAAAGGGTAACAGAATTTATTTTTATAACTTGGGCAAAACACTTTCCCCTACTCTAGTTCTCCAAAACAGATAAGCCACTTTCTTGAACATTTCCAAACTATTTAGCCTAGGAGTCGTGTTCAGCATGCAAAATATTGGCCTTCCCAACCAGTTCAGGTCTGACAAGTCTAACAAACATGTAAGCCAATTGAAAATGGAAGCTGTTAATGGGAAACCTTGGTGAACCTTAATAGATGGTATTACCAACTTCCTGATGACACAACTCTTGCAACCTAGCTGCAGCACAGTAGTAATGAGATGAGAATCAACAAGGACAAGTGGGGTTCAATAGCAGGAAACTCCTGTTCAGAAGCTAAGAAGATGGAGATGATGAACAAAAGAAGCACAGCCCCAGAGAAAGAAACAGTATTTCTTGACTCAGAGAAAGAAAATGTAAGCAGTGACTTATTTTTAATACTGAAATTGATCAAAGAAGTCCTGAACTGGATTCTATGAAATTCTGCAAGTTCTTCTTACAAGTTAAATGCTGATTTTGTATGTGGTATACAAAAATCCCCAAAAGATTTGAAAGCGGATTAGTTATTTACTGAGTTTAAAATCCACCCATACTTATGACCAGCTTGCCTAAATTTGCATTCAACATTATAAGAGAATACAGTAGGAAACTTTAATCATACGTAGTTTGAAAATAAATGTAAATTGATGGCAAAGAAATGGAAAATACTTACTGGAAATAGGAATGCAGCCAAAGTTGTTTCTGTGCTGTTTGCATACTGTAGGGAAGTGAGCCACCAGCTAAAAAATAAAAGAAAAACAGCATTATAAAATTCTAGCTTTTGTCTTTTTGAAAGACATTTTGCAAGTGTCACAAAAACACATTTTAAGTAAATTGTGAGGGCATAGAAGAATATATTTTTTCCATTAGCAGCATAAAATATCCCTCCAGAAAACAAGGAAAAACTCCTGTGATATTAAGTGGTTTGTCTTGTCAGAATAAAATACTTAAATACCAATCCCCATATTTTATGTAATGCATTTAACACCAGAAAGAGGTAGAAAAAAAAAATCAGACTTAATGGTTCACAATTCAATCTTTCCTTTAAAGATACAACTGTGATCTTTTTTCCTTAGTAAGCCAGATAGATCCATGTTATATAATCATGGATGGACATCTATTATTCACTTACATAAGATACAGGAAATAAAGAAATCTTCAAATCAGTAACTATTATATTTACAAAAGGCAAGTATTTTTATGAAACTGTATATGGCTAAGTTGATCTCTGGTTGAGGTTTTTAATAACCATTTTTCTAAAAACTGATCAGAATGAAGGAAATCCAGAAGAGTACAGCAAGCAGTAATCCATCTTGGGCATTACAAACCTAAAGGTTAATGAATTCCCCAAAACCTTTATTCGTACGTGGGCTGCCACTGTCTACTGGAATCAAATTGGACTGTTCACCTGAATAAAGGCCATAAGGTCATATACCAACACTCCACTAAATAAAGAATCATGCTATCTGAATAATTTCACACGATTTTATCTTACTGTAACAGACACTAATGACATATTTCAAATTAGGAGACAAAGTATCAGTTTTACCATGATTTTTATTTATAATACACAGTAAAACAATAATTGATTTTTCTCTCTCCAATACAGTATTAGGTTCATATATTAAAATAAACATTTACAAGAAGCATCATAACTACATCTATACCTGACTTAGTTCACAGTTGTCCAACCACGACTCAGTTCAGAGAAAGGAAGGACCTCCAGAAAATGAATTCTTATCAAGAACTCCTTGATCCTGTATAGCCAATCTTGCCAATAATCAAAATAGCCCATATACACTTCAACTTATACCACACAGAAACAGGGACAACTGAGGAAATCATCTGTGAGTTCATAAAAATAGCTTGAGAGAACCATTTTTTAAACTATTGGCCTTAGTGCATCAGATACAAAACTTTAAGATGACTTTCTTGGCCTATGCCAAACTTTTACACATGCACATTGATTTCAGGAATGGAAATATGAGAAGAATGAACTGACCAACTGTAAATCATGGAATACTGAAGCATCACCTGGGTTCCCACTGCCACTTCCTAGACAAGTATATTATTTTTCATTACATGCAGCATCTACATTGTGGCTGAATGCAAAGTAAGCCTTCTAACAGCTTTGTTGCAAAAATGCAATGAAGAGAAAAACTCTGCATAAACACAAACATCTTCTGGTTTGCAGCCAGAGCTCATGCATCACTAAGTTAGAGCTGTGACCAGGAACAGCACTTTGGGTAGTGACCTACAAACTAGACTAAGACTATTTTAATTTTCAGGCCAACACCTGTAAAACTTTTCTGTTCAGAGTCAGGCAATTGCCCTGTTGGGTCAGCACTCAAAAAAATCAAATCAGGACTCTATAACAACACTTAGGACACCTACACAAGTAACTTTCAGGTTCATTCAGCAACAGCATCACCAGTCACTGAACCATTTACACACGAGTTCACATGCATCATTGTCACAAAAATTATAAAATAAAGAATTATTTTTCCATTAATTTGTTTACCAGGATATCCTTCCAAACTTTGCCTCACATTGTCCACAGTAGGATAAACCTAAAAAATACAACACAAACAATTATTAACTTAAAACAATGTTAGAGATGCAATACTACAGCTCTGTTAAAAAAGGTGCTGCCAATTTCAAACGTCTGATGCTACTATCTTAGGGACAATGAAAATTCTCAGAAATTCTCAATCTGGAATAAATGCAGTTTTCCAAGAAAACTACAGAAAAAGACTTTAGTGCCATATTAAATATTGTGTCTTATCGGAATAAAAAACGTTTAGGTTTCATTAAAATCAAACTAAGACAACACAGAAAATTAGCCATGAAGCAACATACACTGAACATTTATTCTGTTAGTTCTCTTTTACCGCTACTGACTCTCTGAAATTGAAGGTTCAAAGGCATAGGGATTTCAAACATGTTTCAGTTCATACTACATGCTTCCCTGACTAAAAATTCTATCCTCCCAATATCTAAATTTACATGACTTATTTTGTTTGTTTCTAAGGGATTATTTACATGGGGAGATTGGTGTTCAATAAACTAAGGCATGAACTTACAATGCACTAGCTAATCTGCATTAACTTGTCCACAGAGACAAGATTTTAGGAATTTCTTCCCCATCTCTGATTTTACTCACTAATAAAGGAGATGGACTGGCAGAAGACATTAAGGCTGCTTGCAGACATTTAAAAAACAACGCAAGCAGAAGTGCATTATTTCAACCCAGCTCTGCAGTATCTATAGATCAGGCACTTCAGCAGGGCTTTTTAGTGCTTTTAGCTAAAGCTGATTCAATCAGCTATTAGATAAAAGTGCCAAAAAAGCCTCACTAAAGTGCTTGGTCTATACAGATGTTGGGTGAACTGGGTTCAACTAAGGCACTGCCTCTTCTGGCCAGGTGCTGGACTCAGCACAGGGGCATGCCAAGTTCAAAATAAAGTGCCACTTTTTTTTTTTTAAAAACCTCTGCAAGCAGCCAAAGTTATTTTCTCTCTTCAGGAGCTGTCCCCCAGCAGTCTCTTCAGCAGTAGTGATAGCTAGTGGAGATGACTTTTTTTCTAACCAACTAGAACTAGATACTTGGGTTAGGATCTCTATTTTTCTCTTTTAGAATTATTTCACAATTCTGTCTTTTTTGGCAAGGTCACTTGGTTTCAAAAAAGTTATTGCTACTGGCAACTCAAGCAAGTTTTATAACTTAACTTGGCTGATGCTTGCCCCCTGCTGATAACTCTTAATTAGCTTACAACTATCATATCTACATACCACACAACACCTTCCCTATCCTAGCAAAATATAAAATATATTAAATAGAGATAATTGCTATGCAATTAGCATTTAAACTATATATATATATATATATATATATAGGTTTTAAGAAAACAAAACTATGTAGATAGTTTAAATGCTAATTGCATAGTAATTATCTCTATTTAATAAAAGAAGAAAAGAAAACTGGAATTGGAAAAAGATCTTAGGACCTCATATAAACTGTGTATCTCGAGAATTACCCATTTCTAAAATACAGTTTCCACTGGCATGAGATGCTGTAGTCCTTTTCCAACAACATTATGTAACATGCTTTATGAGAAGTTAAGAATAACTTTCTGTTCTTATCTTCTGATAGCCGCCAACTTCTCATGTTTGCCATAAAAGCCACTGGAGAATCATTTCATAAGCTGAGATCCGTAAATGAACCGATTCCAATGTTTGCGGGGGGAGTTAATTAAAAAAAACATACAAAATTATAAAGCTAATGTCATGGCAAACTGATGACAATAATGAAACTTGACTGCCATCCTACTCTGAACACTGAAAATAAACAAATGAGCAAACAAAAAGCCAGTGGGTAAACATACTCTATCACCATCTAAAAACCATACCAAATGGACTGGAATGTCATGTCTTGCTAGAGTCTTCGTTCTGTTGCCTAAAGGAACTAGGCTCTCCTGAAATTCCGAACACAGCCATTTGGACTGGTCAGCTCCCATGGATCCGATACTTGAAAACTGTCCTATTACAGGCCAAGAATCTTGGCCTGGCATTGGTGATGCATGATCTCTCAAAAGCTATTTGGGAAAAATTAAAACACTTTGTAAGACTCCAATATGCCAACTACTTAAAATTTTGACCAAGTTCACTATCCAAGTTCCTGTATAATACTCTATATTAGACAATCTATTTGCCATCAGTGAAAAGGAAGAATTAATCACTTTGATTAACACATTCAGCTTTTGCAAACTATTGCTTCTTTTTCATGGGAAGCAAGACAAGCTCAAAATATGCACATTACACAGTTTTCCTTAAAAAAAGGTACAACCTATGGTAGATCTGAAGGGAAGGTAATTCATATGGAAAAGCATTAAAATTTCTGTATCAAGACAAATAAAATTGGGCAGTGGGCAAAAATTACCACTTGCCATACAAAGAGATAGCATGTGCACCTTCTTAATTCTGAACATGTGTACATTTACCAACAGACCTTCTTGCACTTTTGAATAAATTTAGGAGGAAGCTTAATAATTAGAGTAGCTTAAAGTAATTCATAATTTAAAGACCTTATATGATGTTTTAAAAATATGATTTAATAAATTATTTGCAAAGGGATTTAGAAAAATTGATCAGTCTCTATCAGTTATAATACAAGTCAACATTTGAAATTAACTAAGGTTTGCTTACTCTGTCCCATTATATTTGCTAACCTCCATTCTTAAATCTCAGCCAAATTATATATGCTCAACTTTAATGTTTTCTCCTGGTCTTTGACAAATGAGATAAACAAAAGCTAGTCTAACAGCAACTACTGCAACAATTTGCATTTTACTTTCAGTAATCCAGTTTACATCATTTATCTTCCACTAAAATGGCTTCTGATCTGTCATCTCTGGAAAAACAGTCTTAGCTCCCAAAGGCAATACCAAAGCAGTGAACTGTGCACTCTGTATTTTATCTGACCTCTTATATGCAGGTAAGTGAACGGCAGATCAGAAGCCATTTTAGTGAAAGAGAAAAGTTTATCTGGGGAGCAGGTTACTGATATCCAGGATACAGGGCAGAGGAATTGGTTCAAATGAAATACTAATCTTGCCAAGAAAGACACCATTCCTGAATGTAACACTCAAGTGTACATTGGAATAAAGGCATTAAATAGTTTATAGTAACATTAAAGGTTACAGAGGGCAGCAGAAAGAAATACCTTCCCCTCCTCCCCCACAAAAGCTGCTAATAATAAAAAAGGAAAAAAAATAAGAGAAAAAGTGGTAATAAAAATTCTAGTACCTTTCTAAGCTTAAAGTGGCCCCATTTTTCTTTTTGAGAGCCTTGGTATCTTCCTGGGGTTGATCCAATCAGATATACTCTGTATAACAGATAATATTCTCATATAATAAACAAAAGAGTTTAGGATTTGGATTTTACTGGCCAAATAAGCAGATAAAAGTGAGGCAGGGGGACAAAACAATATATCAGGAAAGAGAATGACTAGGATTGTATTATGAACAGAGAGTAGAAATATGTTACTTTTTAGGCTAAAATATCACCTTCCATTTCATATTTGAATCTTAAAATCATGATGATTAGTAAAGACAGGAACATAATTTCTGCAACAGTGAAGCTGGCAAATTTACCTTGTAGAGATCAACAATGAGTTCAATTTAAAGTTATTTTATCAACATGATATGATACGTGCTGCCAAAAGTATACATAAATACAAACAATATTAACATGATTAACAATATAAAACAGGAAGGTTTGATCTTAAATCAATATTTCTATTGTATATTTCTTATTCGCTGTTTGACTGCAATATGCCATTAGGCTATTTTTATCATTACCTTTTTTCTTTCTTCCAAAGTTAGAGGTTTGTTCCTTGTCTGCTTTAGAAAACAATCTTGTTACCACTACTACTACAAATCCCTTTCCTACATATTTCTATTTCATGTAATGAAGCAGACAAGGTTTCTCTCTCTCCTGTAAGGCTGTTCTCTCTACCTCTAAGACAGTTTACATTATCTTCCAGCTTCTATGAAATTGTAAAAATTAGTTATTGTCTATTTTACGTTTCAAGTAAACTTTTACAACTAGTTTTAGGGTCCAATGACTTGAGATTACCATTTAAAAAAAATACACAGTATATTACTTGGCAATACTAACCTGCATCCTAGATTAAATTTTCCAGTTCTTCAAAAAAAAAAAAAGTAATAATTTAAATAAAATATCCAAAGCTTTGTATAACCTACATGAAAACAAGAGCCTACTGTTCTAACTAAAATATCTTAGTAATTGGGGTGCACTGATAAAGATGTTTTTGGCTGATACCAATGGCTGATTATTAACCAGCCATATAGGCCAACACTGATCCAATAGTTGATATGCAGCCCATCAGCTTGGATAGCAGCTCCCAGCTGGTAGGTCTGCTGGGGGAGGGGGAGGGGAGGCCATTATGGGAGGCAGATTGAGGCCCCTACTGGTGAGGAAGGGAGTGGGGCAGCGGCAGCAGGCACTGCCCAACCAGGATGGTGAATGTGACCCTGCGGCAGGGTGCAGGGTAGAGACACAAGCGGTTCAACCAGGGGACAGGGGTGGGGGGAGGGTGGATCCTTACCACTGTGCACACACCTGGAGGAGGCATGGGGGGTAAATGCCCTCCCAGGTTTGTGCACAGGGCAAGGGCGGGCTGCCTGCTGCAAGCTCAAGAACAAGGGCTGTAATGGCCTCTTCCCAGAGGTGGGGGGGCTGGGCTAGGACTGCGCTTGGGGCAGGGTGGGCAGCATCAGCATTGGGAGAGGGGGCTATGGGGTTTACAGGGAATTTCTGGGGTGGCTGTAGCCACCCCTCTCAATGGTCGCCACCTGCCCCAAGTGCAGCCCCCCTGCTAAAGAAATCAGCACGGCCCCTGGCTCCAAGCCCACAGCCACCTTCCCCCCATACACAAATCCAGGGGGCACATGCCCACATGCCTCCCCTAGGGGTATGCACACTGGAGGGGAGCCACCCCTCCCCTCCCCAAGGGCCCTGGATGAGCTGCCTGCAGCTCTGTCCCACACCTGAAGGGATAGCATTAACTGTCCTGGCTAGGCAGTGCCTACCCCTGCCCCACTCCTTCCCTCACCCTGCGGGCCATAATCTACCCCCACCCCACCCCCCTTCCCACCACAGAATTACCGGCCAGGCACTGATTTCCAAGCTGCTGAGCTGCATTCCTGGCCGTGTACATGCTGCAACTGTGCACATACATGTGACATTTATTGGTGACATTACTTGCTATACCAGCCAAAAAAAGCTGATCTCCAATAATGTTAATTTTCCTTTTATTGGTGCCAATCCAATATGGAATGATATATCGGTTCATCTCTATTAGTTATATAATATGTAGCTGGTATTATTATGTTTTGCACAAAATTCCAATGCAACAATTTTTGCTAGTGTCCATTAGGGCTGTGCAAAGTTTCAGTCCCTGATTCGATTCAGTGGAGATTCAGCCCAATTCGGTGGCTGAATCTCCAATTCCAAATCGAATCAGAGGACCCTTTAATCTGTCTGAATCAAATCAGGACCCTCCAAATCAATTCAGAGAGATTCATCAATTCAGACAGAGATAGCTTTAAATACTTTTTTTCTGCATGCCTTTAGGTAGCAAGAAGCTTGCAAGTGCTGTGATCCTGGGGTGCCCAGCAGCAGACCCAGAAGTGGACCAGAAGCACTTCCAGTTCCCCTGGGAACGCTCCCATGTGCCCCAGCTCAGTGACTGGTACCTCCTGGGTTGTGGGGGGGAGAGGCATCCAGGACCTTCCATGGCTAATCTGGTACTTCCAGTCCACTTCTGGGTTTGCCACCGAGCACATGGATGACCTCCCCTCACGCCTGTGGGATGCTCCATCCATCCCAGCATCGCAGCAATCACGAGCCACACCTGCTACCTCAAGGTATGTAGAAAAAAACTTTTAAAGCTGTGTCTACGTCCGAATTGCTGAGTCTCCGAATCAGCATTGACTCTTCAGATTTGGAAGAATCAATGAGTCAAATCACTGTCCCTGATTCAGGACGAATCTGAATCAAATAGGGCCCACTTCGCATACCCCTAGTGTCCATAGCTTTTTCTAAAGTAACTCTATTTGACTAAAAAAGTGAAAGTCTGCAGCAGTCAGACAAATTGTGCTTATTTACATCAGCAGAGAATTCAGCCCTATACATATATATGTGCTGTAATGTATAAATTGGAAGTTTTATTTCACACGAGGTAAATTTTACCAAAATATATTACACAATTTTTAATTACAAAATAAATGGAAAAATGCTAATTTATTCTTCAAATCAGAAACTATAGTATGGCTCATCAGCTCCTGTGCTACTTACTCATTAGCAATTCGCTTCAGGTAGAAACAGGCTATTCTGCCTATTAAGACCAACATTTCAATACTAGTTACTAGTTACGATTTCAATGGGAGATGGAGATAATCCCTTTTGTTCAAGTTATGCATGCCATTTATACATATGCCTAATTTAAAGGCACTTGTGTCTAAACATTTTGGATTAAGAATGCCATGAGCCAGGATGAACAAAAAAACCACATGGGTTAGTAAATCCTAACAGCACAGAAATGGTGAACTTCTGGAGAAAGCATGAAGGTACAGACATTAAAGGTATACATACCTTGTCTCTGAAAGATCATGCTCCTGGATTATATCCACCCACTCTTTGAGAGATGGAGAATTGTAAGATACCAAGTAGTTTATTAAGTCAGACTTAAAATTGGTTATAGATTCACCGGAAGAACCAGGAGATCCCGAAGGTAGCCTTGGATATAGAGGACTTAACCATATTCTGAAAAATAGAAATGGAACATACTTTTGAGTCACCATTATTATTCAATTACTGAACGAAAAGCAGACCAAGGGCTCCATGCAGAACCTCAGACAGAAATAGTTTTGGTCTGAGATGGTTCTGGTTATTTATCCATAATAAAATGAACAGCTACAATAAACTTTGCAATCATGCAGTCATCTCAACTCATATTTCAGATAATCGTAAAAGCTAATATTTTTTATGGAGTCTGAAGAACACGGTTTGTTACTTGGTCAAAATGAAGCAACAAAAATATTACTGATTACAAACTTCTTGGAATACTACCCGTCTCTCGGAGCAGGGACTGTGCAGCAATTTGTCCACTTAGAGCAAAACACAGGACCTGAGTTCCAGTTTTTAAATGCAATTCTTATAATGAGGATTTTCACTATAAACAGAAAATAACATGCAGTAAAGTATTATCTATCTGCCAGTCTGAGAAGTGGCAGGCAGTGAAATGAACCAGGACTGAAATGGCTTGAAGTCCAAAGGCAGGGAGGCTTAAGTCAAGGACTGCCACTCATGGCACTCTTCTTTTACCATTTTGATATCAGTAAAGTCTAAAACTTGACCTCTGGATATTTTCCCTTTTTAAAAAGTCTTCTTGACATGGTTAGTAGTCCCCTTCAGTCCTGTCTCTTCCTTACTGCTGCAATCTTTTAGCAGTTTTAACTCTGATGCTTTTCCAGTGTACTTCTCACCCTCCACTTCTTTCCCTTTCATCTCTAGTTCCCTTTACCTCTTCCTCTCGTGCCCTGCTTCATATCAAGCTCAACTACAAATCTACTATTTTATATCAAACTCAGCTGCTTCTGTCAGAAAAAAATGACAATTAACAGCCAGACTTCATTTTACCAAGTTACTAAAAGCAGCCAAAAGGAGGAAGAGGACCTTTAAACTAGGTGCACAGAGGAAGAGACAAAGGCCTATAGCTAAGTAAAGAGCCAGATGACACAGATAAAAGCAACGTATGATGGAAGTAATATGGGAAGTATTAACCAGGTTATAAGATGGAAACAAGCATGGAAATTAGTCATTTAAGATGTGTATATATTAAGGCAAGTAGTATGGGTAATATGCCAACAAAACTGAAATCCTACTACAGATATGGAATTATGATGTAATTGGAAAAACAAGATGGCAAGGGAATTCATGATCAAAACTGTTCAGGAAGGACAGGTTGTGGGGGAAGGAACTGGTGTTGCCGTGTATGTTAAAAAACAAATACTTTTGGTATCTCAAAACAAATGTAGGAAGGAAACCTGTTCCAAGTTTCTGGGTTATGGCAAAAAGAGAAAATGGCAAGAGTGATGTTATGGCAGGTATCTACTACAGACCACCAAAAGAGGAAGATGACAATGACAACAAAAATGACTAGGTATTTTTGAACTAACCAACCAACACATCCAAACCACAGAATATGGTTCCTGTGCTGAACTTTAGTTACCATGAGATCTCAACAAAGGGAAACACAGCAGTGCACAGAGACAGTTTTGGGTAAAGATGGCGGAGAAACTAACTAGGAGGGAGAGGAAGAGCTCTTCTTGCTTTGCTATTACTAATAGGGAAGAACTGATTGAGAAACTGAAGGTAGAAACGTGGGCAACAGCATTCATGATCCTATGGAAAGGACAGAAGGTAGGAGAGCAGCACAATAAAAACACAAACAAAACACTAGACTTGAGATTAACAGAATCAGGCAACTGGTGGGGAGGGATCCCATGGGAGACATGCCTAAAACAAGATATAGTCCAAGGCAGCTGGTTGTGCCTTAGAGAGACGTTATTTAAGCAACAAGTACAGGCTACCCCAATTTGAAGAAAGGATAGGAAGCAAAGGAGGAGACTGGCTTGGCTGACAGCTGACAAGGGACGTAAGAGGCAACAAAGAAGCCTGCTGTGTGTCAGAAGTAAGAGGAACACTTAAGGAAGGAAGTGTAGGTCCCTTACTGAAATAGGAGGGGAACCTAATGGCAGTAAACATTTCGGCTTTCTCTGTCCTTTTTTTTGTCTTTACAGAAGATATTAACTATTAGATAACAAGCGCTCTTAATAGCAAGGACAGGGGAAGAGATAAACAGCCTAGAATAGGGAAAGATCAAGTTAGAAATCACTTAGATCGGTGGTTCTCAACCCCTTTTGTACCATTTGTAAGCATCAATGGCCAGTCCTGCCCCAGTGCCCCTCAATTCTGACCTGCTGCACCCCACCTCTAGACCCCAGCATGTGGGACAGGGGGAGCCCCAAGCAGCCCCTTGCAGGCTGGAATTCTGCCAGCCTGCAAGGGAAAGCCCAGTTTCCCCCACTTTCTCCTTTAAAGGAAAATCTGTTTTTTAAAGTTTGTTGATCCATTTTTCAAGCTGGTTTGCAACCCTTTCTTATATTTTTGTTATCCACCTATGGGTCATGACCCACAGGTTGAAAAATGCTGACTTGGATTATATAATACTTTGGGAACTCATCTAGCCCTATCTTTCTGTGACCTGACACACCTGCATACACAGTTTTTTCAGGGACTCAACGTAGTCACTTTACTTATATGTTACATTCCTTTCCCCCAGCTTTTTTTCAAGGCTTATGGGATGGGAAAGGGGTAACCATTTTAAGTTATATGGGACAGACAGTCTTTCTAAATGTTCATCTAATATAACAGGGCCCCAAATCCTCATCAGGCACTACTAAAATATAAAAAATACATTAAATTCTTGAAGAAAGAGGAAATGATAAATGCCTTGTAGCAACTGGGGACCATTCCAGTTTCCTAGTGGAAGTTAAAAGAAAGTCAAAAGTAAAATACCACTTCCTGCCTTAACTGGCCTTATCTGTTCTGGTGCTGCTTGTCCTCTCCCTGGTCTGCCACTTGTGGCATGTGCTGCAGTTTGGCTACCCTGTCATAGGAGACTACTTCACTATACCCTTTTTTAATAGCTTAAGGCAGGGGGGACAAAGATGCAGCCTGTGGGCCAGTTCTAGCTTGTAGAGCCATATCATCTGATCCACAGTCCTGCCAAGTGCATGCAACACGCATTGACCCCAGCCCCACATGCCACATGTAGTATGTGGAGCCAGTCTGGCACAGGTTGCATGTGGCATAGGGTCAGTCTGGGGCATGTTCTACACATGACATTTGTGTGTTAAATCTGGGGCCAGTCCAAATCAGGCCCATAGACTGGAACTACGTGCCAGATCCAGTATGCAGGGCTGGTCTGGCATAGGCGCCACATATAGCACCTGACTCATACCAGGCTGCATTTGATGTGCTTGACTGGAGCTGTTGCACATGTGCATGCGGCACACAGTGGCCATTGTGCACCTGGCCCAGCCCCATGAACTGAATCCGGTACATGGGGCCCCTGACTTAAGAAGTCCTAACAAACTAACACTCACATATGTGAAAGATAGTGAAAGGAAAGGGATAGTTGCCATTAGAATGCTTTGTTTTTTTTAACTCTCAGTTCCTCTTTGTCAGCTCTCCACAGCAGACTAAGAAAGAGGTAAACTGGCCATTGATGCTTACAAATGGTACAAAAAAGGTTGAGAACCACCGATCTAGTGATCTCTAACTTGATCTTTCCCTATTCTTTCCCTATTCTAGGCTGTTTATCTCTTCCCCTGTCCTTGCTATTAAGAGCGCTTGTTATCTAATAGTTAATATCTTCTGTAAAGACATAACCATTTTTAAAAATAGGTTTAGAAAACTGCTCTTTTTATTGGACATTCAGTTTTCATTACCAGTAGGCACACCAAGGTTTTAGCTCTCTACCTCACTGAAGGAAAATCCTATTAGTACTTGAGGTAGCAGGAAGATAACTAATAACTTATTATTTTAAAATATTTCTCTCTTTTTTTTAAATATCTGATTTTTAATGCTCTTGGCTGTTTGGTCTTTTTCTGCCAGCTGGATTTCACAGAGAGCTGAGCAGGCATGAAATTGATGTTTTGGGGTTTCTGACAATTTACCTTACTTGTCAATTATTAAAGAAAAATGTTTTAGTTATCAGAAGTTCATGTCTCTCACAGCATGTGAAAACTTTGATATCTAATTGCCTCAACATACCTGATCCCCAATATAATGGCTCATTCAAAGATTGAAGAATTCTGGGTTATTGGAGGCAGTACATATCTTTTTAGAATCATCTTTAACTTCTCAAGCTCTGGTCACTATAGCTACAGTAATGTGAGATTGGAAGGGCTATCTCCATGGTGGACTGAAACGTCATTATGATTCATGTCAGTCTATCCAGAACGGAGATAAAATACTGAAGTTAGTTTACCATTTGTCACTGGGGAAAAAAAAGACCCAAGCCTGTTTTGTTCTTACAGAAACAAGTGGTTGCCTCATTCTATTTTGTTTATTGGTAGGATGGGGAATCAGCTATAAATAACACTGCTAATCTCTTTCCCTAAAGAAAAAATTACACTTTGGAAGACAGCCTTGCTAAAAGAGGATCAATTTTGTGTGTGAAGTAACTAGCAGACTTTAAACACAATAAAGCATCTTCACTCAAATGTAATTTAGCTCCTGTTTCACTATGGGTAATATGCTGTCTGTTTATTGTGTAATGTAGCTATTATATTGTTTCTGAATTTGAAAGGCATATCCCGTGTTTGCAATGTCAATGCCCATTCAGTTCTACAACATAATATTTTACTTTTGACTTTCTTTTAACTGCCACTAGGAAACTGGAATGGTCCCCAGTTGCTACAAGGCATTTATCATTTCCTCTTTCTTCAAGAATTTAATGTATTCTTTATATTTTAGTAGTGCCTGATGAGGATTTGGGGCCCTGTTATATTAGATGAACATTTAGAAAGACTGTCTGTCCCATATAACTTAAAATGGTTACCCCTTTCCCATCCCATAAGCCTTGAAAAAAAGCTGGGGGAAAGGAATGTAACATACAAGTAAAGTGACTACATTGAGTCCCTGAAAAAACTGTGTATGCAGGTGTGTCAGGTCACAGAAAGATAGGGCCAGATGAATTCTCAAAGCAGCAGACTGGGGAGGGAGTGCAGAGCAGGAAGCAGAAATCAATGCAGCAGATTGGGCATGGAGGTATGGGGTATGGGGAAGGGAAAGGGAGATCAGATTGGCACTCAGGGAGGATGTTGAGCCTACTTGTTGGCTCCAGCTGATCTAGACAGGTTCACCACCACTGATCCATAGTTACTGAAGTAGAAATAATACACAGGGCCTTCTTAAATCCTTCCTCCCTGGAAGAATTTCTGTTATTAAAATCAATGCTCAATTCATCTCCTAGGACAGTAGGGGCCAGCCTTTCAGGCATTTGTGCCACAAAGTAGATCCCACATGCTCCCCAAGTACCATTCTGATCTCCTTCCCTTGCCCGATCTGTTGCTCTGCTTTCTGATCCCTGCCTTATCTGCCACTGTGTTCCCTGTTCCCTCCGCCATCTGCCACATGCCACACACAGAAGCTACCCATGTGTCACAGGGCACTAAGGTGCCTGCTCCCAGAAAAGCAGAAACTGCCTGGGGAGAGCCCACAGAGACCGACAGAAGCCCAGGTGCAGGATACCAGGGCAACCGGCTAGAGAGCAAATTAGTCTGCAGCTGTACTTGGACAGCTGATCAGAAGGGGCATATATTTAGCCCATATAAACCCCAGGCTAGAACTAGAGGAAGCAGTTCACTGCCAGCAGCCAAGCAGGAAGGAGCACTCCTAGAAGGAGCTATGGGAAGAGGCCTGAGGACTAGTCTAGCTTCTGGTAATACCAGGGGCAAAGTTGATTCTTATAAAGGGATGGAGCACACTTGGAACTTGTGTGTTATGTTCTAGCCCAGGGGCTTATGTTTTGTTTCCTGTTTCATACCAACCGGTGGTTTGGGTGAGGCTATTAGGGAAGGAGAAGGCCTCATTGGAGGGTGGGGGGGGGCCCACTGTAGTGTGGGGGACCCCGGTGCCAGAGAGGGCGTGGTATTTGGGGTGCATAGACCCCGGCAGCAGAGAGGGCGCGGTATTTTCATAAACCCCGGCACCAGCGAGGGCACGGCCCTAAGGGCGCAGAAACAGAGGCAGGGCTGCAGAGAGCCCAGTGCCAAGGGGCGCAGAGACAGGGCTGTGGGACAGCCCAGTGAGGACAAGGGGCCAAGTTGTAGCAAGGCCTGGGAGAAACAACGGCAATACCACCTGCAAGGCTAGGGGTAAAGGGGTGGTTTGGAGCCATGCATATAGCCCATAAGGCTGGGGTGCCCCAAAACCTCTTTTTTGAAACAGGATCCACAAGGGATCTGGGGACCCATGGGGTTCAGGGAAGTCCATCAGGACCCTGTCCAACTGGACGTGAAGGCAGCCTCCCTATATTATATTTACATCAAGATATGGCGGACAAGAAAAGAGGGTGCCCATCGGGCCAAACTGGCACAGTCGAAGGACCCTAGGGTATCACAGCCATCCTTGGAGACCCCATCCCGTGACACCATGCCACTTGAGACATGTATATCATGGACTGGCCAGTCATGGTGTATAGTAGGGGGAGATTTATTATATATATTTATTATTACATGATTCTAGCTGAGCACTTTAGGGAAAGAGCCATCTTCTACCCTAATTTGTAGAGCACATACCACAATAGTGCTAATTAAAAAAAACCAATCAAACCAAAACCAGTTACAACCAAGAATCTTTGTTTTGCTAAATTTCCTACATTTAAGGTTCAAAGACAGTAAGTAAACCCACAATGATGAATATCCTAGGCAGCCAATTTTCTGAAATATCCACTATAGCGTTGACAGTCGTGTTATTAAGTGCATTTCTACTGTCCCACAAAGGTTAGGGCTTTCTCCACTAGCTTTCAAGCTAGAAAATATGATCACACACTTGCTAGTCTGCACACAGAAAGCAGACTTAACAACTCCCTGAATGTAATGCACTAAGGCAGGTCACTGCACAGTACTAGGAACAGAAGCATAAGAACCATCATGGTGTAAGATGTAAAGCCAGACATTTCCAATCTGTTCCAAATGGGGACTTTTACCTGAAGAAACTAAGATCAAAGTTTGTTTTCAGGCATTTTTGGCAGAAGACATACATCAGTGAGACTTTCAAAGGCATCAAGAAGGCACCTAACCTACTGAAAAAGAAAAACCCAGGTGGTGCCTCTTGGCATCTTTAGATTCCTAGACCGGTTTGAAAAACTGGCTCTAAAAACAGATGGAATTCCAGAGCTTTAGCAATTGAAGAATGGGATCCTAAGAAAATAGAACTCTTATTGATTAAAATAAACATTTGAGAAAAACCACAGTTGTTAAAATGCAATGCTAGTGTAAAAAAACAGCCCTTAAAACAACATATTATGATGGTCTAGGGTCACAGTGTACAAATATGAACATACAGTAAGCCAGAATTTTCCAGTGTCACATCTAGGCACTAAAATCATTTCCGCAATTTTCAAAAGGGTGCTGAACTGCATTTCTCACAAAAATGGGAGACATGCAAGTTCTGTGCCTGTGAAAAATACTTTATTCAGTCAGATACCTAACTATGGATGGAGGTGTTTAGCTTCAGGCAACCACATTTTATAATTTTGGCCTACTGCATACATGTAAGCAGACAAAATCTGCAGACCACTGTAAACAGATCAAATCTGATCTGGAAATGACCAACTGGGATATCAGTCGACTCTACTGAGATATGAAATCAACCCGTGATTTTTATGTTCTTGTGCACTACTGCAGGAATCCTGTATGTTCAATACAGTTGTACAGATGCAAGTGAGGACATGATCCATTTGTGTGATTCGAATGTAGCTAACAAAGTTGGCAGTCACAAGAAAAAATAAATACTTGGCAGTCACAAAAATATATATGTAAGTTTTGGCGTAGCACTTCCTAGCCAACACAGTTAAAACAAGCAGGAGAAAACTAGAGGTGCACTGATACTTTGGTCCCATATGGATCAGCACCGATATGAGGACAACTGAGAATATTGGTAATCAGCATTTTTTGTCTGATGTGGCCAATAAATGTCCCGTGCATGCAGGCAGCCAGGAGAACAGCCCGGCAGCATGGACAGTGGCAGGGTCTAGCTGGTAAGTCTGTTGTCATGGAAGGGGCAACAGGGGAGAAAGGGGGATGGCGCTGGGGTAGACACTGCCCAGCTGGGGCAAGGCAGGGCACAGGATGGAGCTGAGGCTCATTCTGGGGGTGTGGTGGTTCCCGCCACTCTGCACAGCCTGGGAGGGAATGGTAGGGAGTGTGCCCCTGCATCTGCCCACTGGGCAGCATGGGCTGCCACTGTGGGCTGGAGCCAGGGCTGCACCAGGGTCTTTCTGGCGGGGGCTGAGCCAGGCTGTGGGTAGGCAGCAGCGGCACTTGGAGGGGTCATTTCAGGGGCTCCCAGAGCCACCATCACCTGCAGAGGTAGCCCACCTGCCCCCCATGCCCTCCTGGTTTGCATCCAGCAGTGGAAGCCACTGCTCCTCCCTCCATCCCCTACCCCTGGACAAGCTGCGGCTCCATCCCATGTCCTACCCCATTCCAGTTGGGCAGGGCCTGCCCCTGCCTCACTCCCTCCCTCACCACAGGGTCTTCAATCTGCCCCTCCCACCCCTTCCCTTCCCCCACCCCTTCCTCCCACAACAGACTTATCAGCCAGACCAGGCTGCTCTCCAGACTGTGGGGCTGCATATTGGAATTGGATCAGTGTTGGCCTATAAGGCTCATTAAAAATCGGCCATTGGTATCAGCCCAAAAAATCTCTATCAGCGCACCCCTAGAGAAAACCACAAAGACACATGTCCAATTACCAGGGCATAAAGTGAGAGAAAAGATCCAGTCTTCCTCATTTCCACTTTTCAGGTCACATTTAATATACACAATATAGCACAAGACAAACAGGCCCATTACTTAAACCACAAATAGGGCATAGCCTTTACTATAACAAGGAGATCACTGCTTACCCCTGAGTTTTCTGGTACCAGTCATCAGCAATGAGGTTGGATGTGTGTATCACAACTCGAAGACCTTCTTCATATAACAACAACATCATTTTCCTTAAAAATAATACAATATACCATGGGATTTTGTGTAAGAAGAAAATAAAAAGCACATTAAGAAAAATCAAGAAATTTCTCTATTAAGACGCATACCTTTCAAGTCATATGATCAATTCTACACGAAGCAAATAATTAGACTTAAACTTAACTGCGTGCAAGCTGTTCCCTAAATCTACACGGCGCTTTTTAGAATACGGGTAGGCAAACCCCGTAAGAGGTGCCTGAGTGTAGCGCACATAGGCATTTTGCTTGGCATGCACACCTTGAGGTGGATGGTGGGGGAGCCACGAGGGGCTCGATTTTTATTCTGACAGTACAGCCCTGTCCCCTTCCCCACTGTCCACCTTGAAGCATGCGTGCACCTGCCACCAGCAGCAAGCTGGGGTAGGGCTCTGCTAACTCCAGTGCAGCTGCTTGCAGCCTCCTTGCTGAGTTCAGCCTGGGCTCTGTGGTAGGTGGCAGGGGCCTGCTCAGAGCCCAGGCCAGTTGTGGCAAGCAGCTGGGAAGCTGTAAGCAGCTACACTGGGGTCTGCAGAGCCTTGGCCCAGCTCATCGCTGGTGGTGGGTGCTCATGCACCTTGAGGTGGATGGCAGAGGATGGACTGGGGCTGTACTGCCACAAGGAGGATTGGGCCCCTCACAGCTCCCCCACTGTCCTACCGTGGCATGCCAACATCTAACTAGAAGCTGTGGGTGTTTTTGGCATTCTGCCCAAGAACATAGCTGACCCCTGGGTTACAATAAATCTACAATCTCATTCTGAATAACAACATGATACAGTCAATTAAAGTCTAGATATAGTCCACAAATTTATGGATGGTCTGTCAAAAAAAAAAAAAACAGGCCAAAAGCACATCTTTCAAGTCAGTAAAAAATGAGCCATCCATAAAAAAGAGAGGCCCTGAGTTTCAACATCTATTGTCAGAATGAAGCTAGATTCATTAGTGTTGATGCTGGACAGGGAGCAGAACAGCACCACTAAGTGTCTCAGTTGGAGCGCTGCTCCATCCTCTGCAGCTAACTGTCAGGGCTTTCTGATGCAAAGGGGTCCTTCCCTTGCTCTTTCTTACCTTCTGACCTAACCAAGTGCTCCCCTGCTGTGTCTGGTCATGGCCTGTCTGTAACACTGCTGAGTTTTCACCCCAAAGGTATGCAAAGCTGAGTAGCCCCAGGCCAGGGTGGGAGGTGGTGAGGCCAGGATTGAGTTGCACTTGAGGGGCTGGAGCACAGAAGGCAGGGAGAGGTGGAAAGTGGGGGTCTGTGCTGGGATGGAGCAACAGGTGAGCAGGGCATGTTGCAAAGTGTAGTTGGGGTGTCAAGACATGGGGTGAATTTGGGACCCTTTGAGTAGGGGCAGCATGATTTTAAACTATTATTGCAGTCATGCAGGGATACCAACCCAAGAATTGTTTTTAGTGACTATATGAAAACTCGCTACTGACAACCAAACTTTTTTACTGTGGTCAGTATTAAAACCTTAAATTTGAAGATGGTTCTTGTTATTGCTGTCCAGAGTCTGGCAGAAGGGGTATATTTGCATTATGCAAGACAAACATCAGTAAAACAGTTTGTCAGTAACAAGTTTGAAAAGTGTCACTGAAAACAAATAAAAAATCTTGGGTTCACAACCCTGGACAAGAACATGGCATTCACGTGGCTGTTGCTTTTTTCCAAAAGCAACACTACATATTATTCAAAGTATTTTCCATATTGTTACATTTGAAATATAGAGCCTGTTCTTTTGTCATTTCTCATTAAAAAAGTAGCTAGAGTTAAACATAAAAGGCCTGTGAATTAATTTTAATTTAGAAAAAACTGCCCACTAACACTGACAGCACAAGCATTTTTAAAAGAAGTTAACAGCTATTAGGAGGGTGAAGAATAATGGCTGCTTTCTAACTCGTCCACAGAATAAAACACTCCAATATTATTGCTCAACCATGTCGTAATTTCTAATAATTTTATGTGGAAGTTGCATCATGACTCTAAACAGAAGTCATGCTATGCTATATTGGCTACAAGGTTACCTTAGAAACTGGTACTTTAGAATGAAATGTTTGAGAAAAAGAAAAAAGTACCCTATTTTCACTGCTGACTCATGGCAAAACCATAATCATTAGTGTAAAACAACCAAACAAAAAAAAAACACTTAGCACAACACATTAGATTCAAGCTCAGGAAATAGCTTATTCAGATATTTTTATTAATCTTTGAAGTTCTAGTGTTCAGCAAAACAAACTCAGACTGAAGTACCTTACATTAAAAATGAATAGTTTTGTGTATTATCCTGATATAGTTTATCCAGTACAGTCAGGCGTTTTGCATAAACAGTTAGGCGTTTTGCATACAAGTATAGGAAATCTGTATTTCATTCTTTAGACAGGGGATTTTAACAGTCTTTTTACATTAACACAAAACATTATAATTCTAAGTGTCTGACTTGAGACTTAATGGTCTAAGTTGGTTCCCAGATGCCTTTCCCAGAGACTTCAGCAGCATGCTGTTTTACATCATGAAAACAGAGCCAGTAGAAATCCATAAGGAAAATTCATACCCTGTTGTACAGTCTCCTCAGTTTATATTGGAATGGATGGCTTTTGTGTACCCTCAAGGCCTGGGATTTAAATGCTTTCCTATGCACCCTATTGCTGAAATCATAAAGTGCTATCTGTAATGCACAGGCTTTTTTGGATAATGTACCTCTGGAAGTCATTCAAATGATGCACCCTCATTTAAACAGGCCCAAAAATAAAGAGTCAGGGAGGAAAACAAAAACAGGGAATGCGGAGAATACATGAAAGACGTTAGGTACAATATTGTTTTCATTTATTAATAAATAGGCAAAATATTTGAGAGCTTTAGAAAAGCAATTTTTAAAATAAGTTCTTATTCTCGTAGTCAAACCTGAGAAGTAGGCAACTTCCTGCATTCAATGCGAGAACTAAATAAACTATAAACATCCATTTCTTTCTTCCTTTACAGGAAAGTAATGTAAAGGTCAGCTGCACCCCTTATAATAGTTTCATAGTTGCTAGGGTTGATAAACCTGAGCAGGTTATCAAGTCTGACTCCCTGCCATGGCAGGAAAGAATGCTGGGGTCAAATGACCCCAGCGAGGTGATTGTCTAACCTCCTTCTGAAGACCCCCAGGGTAGGAGCGAGCACCACTTCCCTTGGAAGTTGGTTCCAGATCCTAGCCACCCTGATTGTGAAGTAGCACCTCCTGATGAATCTACTCTCAGTCAACTTATGGCCATTATTCCTTGTTACTCCTGGTAGTGCTTGGGGGAACACGGACTCTCCCACTGCCTGCTGGTCCCTCCTGGCAAGTTTATAGATGAGTTTATAATGACATTCTGTCTTTCAAACTTGAGCCTCAGCTTCATCCGCCCTTTTTACAAAAGTCTTAAAGAAAAGTCACTAACTGACTTGATAAGGTCCAAGGACTGAGCTGTTCCACAACAATGAACTGGCTCCCTCCATCTCAAATCCAGACAGTGTTGAATAATTATGGAAATTTTCTACCCATTACTTTCAGGTTACAACTCAATAATCCCTTATATAGAGTCATAAAAAACCCATTGGTGGCACTGCTACTCCACCTCTCTTCAGAACTTGTTTTTGTAGCAAATGAACATAAGTAGGGTTTTAAAAAGATTTTTTTTAAAAAAATGCATACTTATGATGCACCATAGGTGACAATTTTAATTGTGAAAATAGGGTTCAGCAAGACTGAGAAGTCTACTGAAACCTGTCGAAGACCAACTAGAGACTCAGCACTACTTGCAAATTTGATCACCTACTGCCACCTGCAGCTCATGACTAAAGAGTTATCCCTTGAATGCATAAGTCTACTTTTCTTTGGGCTTCATTTTTTCATAGCCAACCTGTTTCATTCTCCTGAAATTTTTAAGAATACAAATCTATAATGTACGAACTAAGAAGAGAGAGAATAAATTACAGATATAAAGTTTTCCCAGACAGCAAATTTTGTGAAATTAAACACTGTAACCCATAACATTTTCAAATACGATGTAAAATAGAATATAATTCTTTTGAAATCTCAACCAGTATATACAGTATCCCTTCAATTAATAAGCACATCTGTGCAAAAGTCCATTATCTATCTTGCTTACCCTAAAAATGGTTCCTTAATACATCAAAACTGATTTATTAGACTAAACACAGGCATTTTATGCAACTGCCATGCAGGTATCTTTAAAACTAAATTTTCCTGAGCCATAAAAGTTACTTACGTGTGGTGGGTTCCAAAGGCAATATCCAGCTTAGCCTATAGTAAGAATGAGAATTAGTTAATTTTAGAAAAAAAACCCTGCTTTCTTGTAGCAGGATGCTGTTCCTGTATAATTTATATAGAGAAGGTTACAATTTCTATTTTGCTTCAGCTCACTGCTCTCTAGTGGAGAAATCAGAAACTATAAGAAGATTCACTTTTCTCCCCTCCAAGAGCTGTAGAAGCAAATCTCCAACTGCTCAAAGTTATACTGAAGAAGAGTGACTCTTATTTCACTCAAAATCATTTAATTTGGAAATAGTATATTTAAACCTATTAAAGTAGGGGCACCATATGTTGCACCATCTAATAGGTGCAACAAAAGTTATCACATCTAATTTCCATAAACTAATTGCAGCTGTTCAATGCAATATAATGCATATTTTACAATGGAGAAGCCTACAGTTGTATCTTAGTATTCTTGGATTCAGGTTTAGAACCACATTGTCTACAAACAATTCCTCTATAATAAGCATGTAGGTAACAGACTAGGAACACAGGATGTTCTCTTTGTGGACTGTTTGCTTTATAGCAGTGATTTCAACCTGAGGTCCACAGACTATAGCTAAGGGGTCTGCAAAAGATGACTATGATCTATCAAAAGTATGCGAATCCTCACACTTACAATTCAAAGTGGCCCTGCACTGCCATTCAAAATTTCCAAAGGGGTTTGCACCTGCATTCAAAATTTTGTAGGCATCCACAAATGGAAAAAGGTTGAAAACCATTTCTCTGCAGCATAGCAACTTGCTCCAGTCTGGTACCATATACTGTGGCACTCTCACAGAAGTTAACATATTTGCCTGTCGACCCAAAGAGGAGTTAAGAAAAATCACCTGGCAAAGGCTAACATTTTCATATGGGCGTGCCTGTGCAATCAGCTCAGCCTTGGATTCTCTCTTCTCACCATGGATTATTAATAAAGGCTTTTTCCTTGAACAAAATGTAAACAAGAATATTTTTATTAAAACGATATCTGGTGGGTTAACACACTACCTAGAGACAGCCAAAGGGGCTCTCCACATAACTACAACCCACATTACTACAATCTCTCTCCACATAGCTACAATCTCTAATCCTAGTTTCCCATGCTCCAGCAGAAAGGGGAACCTATAATTTCAGCTGCCAAACAATCACTCCAAAGCAATTTACAGTAAATCTGGATATAATTTTCTAAAAAAGGGCTTCCAACTCAGTTGGAAAAGGAGCAATAAAATAGAAAGATAGAGAATAATAAGATAAAAGGTGTAATAAGATAGGAAAATTCAGGACATATGAAAGAAGATGGCCTGCTAAGAATGAAGCAGCAGATAAAAGCCTCTTAGAACATCTTGGATCCACAAGTAAAGAGAAAAAGTTTCTTAGGTAGCGATTTGCATAGAAATCCTGAAAAGAGTGTAGCATTGTTAGCCAAAGATCACCATTGAGGGAGAGGCGGAATGGGCACTGTGCAAGTTCATGCTCACTTTCTAATGCACTTTCCTTGATTGTAAGCTCTGAGAGATAAAAGCTGCCTTTTTGATCTGAGACTGTGTAGCACCTAGCACACCTGGGTTCCTGGTCCATGACAAAGGCCCCTTGACGCTATAATGCAAATAAAACCAGAATCCCAGAATGAATTCTGACAAATATTGTCACAGCCTCAAACAGCCTAAAATAGAACAAACCAAAAGGAAGAGTATACAAGAGAGGGAGAGACGTACTGACTTTTAAATTAAAACTTTAATATATTAAAAACAAAAGGTGAATGTGCAAAAGTGTGTTCCTCCATTCAAGGAGCTGGGCATAAAACCCTTATCTGTAACAAAATACCTCATCATCACCAGTGATTTAAACCCCATTCCCAACAATACCCTTCATGGGGTTACACATTTAAGACTAGCTGTCAGTCTTCCACCTTGTAGAGTACCCCCTCAATAAGCCACCGTAACACAAACTGGACACTTCACCTTGTCATGAAATGTAGACCAAACTCATATGAGACCTATGTATGTCCAGTGGAAGGAGAGGGAGGAGGGAGTATGCAGGCACAAACAAAGTAAACAGTGGCAACAAGCACATATATTGTTAGTTCATGCCTTTAAGGAAAAAGTCATCAACTTATGCACACGGGATAATGGCAAAGGGAGGAAGAAAACAAAAACCTACACACCTGTATTGATGTTTAAAAGGAAAAAACATGAACATGGGAAAGTCTCTTAATAGGCAAGCTCAAACAAAGGCATAGCATTCAAATGTTAGGATTAAAAAAAAACTGCATGGAACATGCATGCACAAAAATGTTATTTCAAGACAGCATAACTTTATCCTTGCAAAGGAACATACCTGAACTCCTGTGGATACTGTCTTATGAGCCATCCCACATCTATGCAATAGTTAAACTTGGACATGAGAAGAGGAGGAAAAATTAGTTAAAAGAACAAAGAAAGCCAAGTAACGACTAAAAAGAAATGTTCTGTGTGATAAGTACCGCTGTGCACAGCATTATAACTGGAATTTTTGAAGTAGTAGCAATAGACATGTTTTAAACAATATAGGTATTTTAACTTTTAAAAAATTATCATCATACTTTCAAACATGTTTCCTTAAATTCTGTTTAAGGGAGATCATATTCTCCATTTTATAGCAAGTGATCGATCATGTTGTAAAATGTAACACATGCCTCATTCTCCAATTGTCTTTTGCCTGGAAGTACTGTGGGACAGAGCCATCTTTCTGCACTATGTTTGCACAATACCCATCTAGCACGGGGTGTCCTATTTGAGGACCAGGCCTTCTATGCATTATTCCACAGAAATAATAACAGATATAACTCCTACAATAACATTTTGTTCCGTAGACTACTCCTTCTTTTACTGTGTACACAGACACATGGGAGAGCAGATGAGTAACTATCCATTTTTCAGTGTCTGTCCTTTCCTAAAAGATACTGGAGATTAAAGTTTATTAAGTTCACTCTAAATAGAAGACAAGACCTTTGACTCAAATAAAAAAAATCATTCATTCTAAGTGTGTAGCTTAAGCATTTCTCTTAAAGTTGCCTAATGTAAGCAGAAAGAGACAAATTCCAGTATCAATTACACTGGGAAAATTTGGCCTCAAGGATAAGAGTATTACATCAGTATAAACAACAGTAAGGGAGGTCAGAATCTGGCTAATACCAAAGACATGAAGCTTACCTGAGCAGAAGACACAAGAGTTCCAAAGAGAGGTGACAAAATATCTATTAAAAGACAGTAAGGCACAGTAAGAAACATTCAAAAACACACTTTAAATCTTGTAACAATTTTATAAGGACTGTTACACAAGTGCTGTGAAATGATTGGGTCTCAGCAAGTTAGCGGTTTAAAAAAAAAAAGATATGTCACTCCAACTATCAGGAACGCTAAACTTGCTGGCAACAGTGACAAGACTAATGAGGATGAAAACTGAACCACACTGTCACCTGTACGAACAGCTCCTGTAAGTTTGGGAAACACTGGCACAAGTTTGGAGTTTGACCTGATGCTGCCCATACCAATTGTGCTACACATGAAGATCTTTAGTCTCTCGGTTGCCCAAAGTCAGCAATTTCCATTCCCTCTTCTTTTTCTCCTCTTTTTCTGGAGTAGGTAGATGAGTGCAACTATGGTACAAACCTAGTAAACATGTGAACTCGATACCACATGTTTACAGTCTAACCCAGCTGTTGTATTAGTAGGAAAAGGGCTTTGAGAATGAAAACAGCTTATACCATATAGTCACACATTCAAAGTAACAGATGCAGGAACTGTAACTGATGTTACCTGTACATTCAGAACTTCAAACTATGTGATGAAGTCTGTAATTTTGAAGTACAGGTTATCAAAAACTAGAGGTGCACAAATACATTGGTCCGATATCAGGTCGGCACTGATATAAAGAAAATTGACTACAGGCAGTCCTCGACTTACAACTTTTCAATTTACAACGAATGACACTTACGACCCTTATAAATGACACCTTATTTTGAGGTTCTGATACAGGTTTCAACTTTACGATGCTCGATACAGCTGTGTCCAGCTGGTAAGTCTGGAAGGGGAGAAGGAAGGGAGGAAGTGTGAGGGTGCAGATCAATGCCCCTGCAGTGAAGGAGGAATTGGGGCTGGGGCAATCACTGCGCAGCTGGGGCAGGAAAGCATGGGATGAAGGCACAGCTTGTCTGAGGGGCGCGGCTCACAGTGCTGTAAGCCACTGGCCCGGGAACTGTTTGTCCAACAGCTCACATCGCTGCTCCCACCGCTCATCTGGGAGGGCACAAGGGGAGGCTTGTGCCCCTGGATCTGCATGGGGCAGGTGGGGCCAAGGCTGCACCGCACCATGCTTCAGGCAGGTGCGACAGCGCTGGGAGAGGGGAAGATTCCCTGCTGCCACTCACCCAGCTGGGATGGGATGGGTGTGAGACAGAGCCATTGCGCTGCTGCTGGATAAGCGGCGAAGTGGCAGGAGCTGCACTCCCAGTACGAGCTACACTCCCAATACGAGCTACACCATCATCCCATGCCTCCCCGACCCATCATAGGGCGGATGGCAGAGTGGGGGCTATAGCCACTTGAAAATTCACCGTAGCACCCCCCACTGCTCGCCCAGAGCACAGCATGGTGCAGCCTTGGCCTCACCTACCCTGCACCCATCTGGGGGCACGCGCCCTCCCCCGCCCCATTCCCCATGCCCTCCCTGAGAAGTGGTGGGATCAACGCTGAAAGCAGGAGCCGCTGAACAAGCAGCTCCCAGACCAGCAGCATGCAGTGGCTGGAGCTGCCCCACTGCCTCCCCTGGACGAGCTGCACCTTTGTCTTGTGCTCCTCCACCCTGGTGGGCAGCAGTTGCCCCAGCCTCTGTCCCAGCCCCAATCCCACCTTCACTGTGGGGGCACTGATATGCCTCAACCATGCCGCTTCTGTCCCCTTCCACCACAACAGACTTACCAGCTGGACACAGCTATATCGAGCATCCTAAAGGAACCAATCACACATTTATAACATTGTTTCTATGGGAAAATTGGTTCCAAGTTACGACATTTCGACTCAAAACGCTGTGTTCAGGAACCAACTGCATCGTAAGTCTGAGGACTGCCTGTATATAGGAAATGGCCATGTTGTGGCTGATAATTTGGTTGATAAATGCCCACGCATGCATGCATCTGCAGCGCAGCATACAGGCAGCGAGAAGAGCTGCGTCCAGCTGGTAAAAATGTTGTGGTGGAAGAAAAGGGGGAGGGAAGGGGAATGATGGGGCAGATCAACACCCACTGTGGTGAAGGAAGGAGTGGGGCGGGGCAAGACACAGCATGGAGTCGCAGGTTGTCCAGGGGGGTGTGGGAAGGAGAAGCAGCTCCTGCCACTGTGCGCACCCTGGAAGGGCATGGGGGAGGAGGCATGTGGCCCCAGATCTGTGCAGGGCGGGGCAGGCTGCAGATGCAGGGTGGGGCCAAGGGCTGCACTGGGTTCTTCTTGGAGGGGGGGCCTGGGCAACGCTGCACTCGGGACAGGCAGCAACACTGGGATGGGGGCTGCAGCCACCCCAAATTTTGCTGTAGCACCCCCCACAGCCCTCCCTCCCAGCACCGCTGATACCCACCCCAAGCACAGTGCGGCCCAGCCCCACCAGGAAGAGGCCAGCGCTGCCCCTGGTCCCAGCCCACAGTTGCGGCCCACCCTGCACAGATCTGGGGCCACACGCCCTCCCTCCCCCATGCCCTCCCAGGGTGTGCGCAG
>NW_017728947.1:86980747-87024637 GCF_001723895.1 Crocodylus porosus | reverse complement strand
CTGCTCCCTGTCCCCCCACCCCCAAGATAATCCATGGCTCCATTCCATGCCTTGCCCCACCCCAGCAGGTCAGCGCCCACCCCAGCTCCAATCCCTCCCTCCCTCATAGTTTCATAGTTGATAGGGTTGGAAGGGACCTGAGCCAATCATCAAGTCCGACCCCCTTCCATGGGTAGGAAAGAATGCTGGGAGATCAAATGACCCCAGCTAGGTGATTATCTAGCCTCCTTTTGAAGACCCCCAGGGTAGAAGTGAGCACCACTTCCCTTGGAAGTTGGTTCCAGATCCTATCCGCCCTGACTGTGAAGTAGTGCTCCTGATGTCTAACCTAAATCTACTCGCAGTCAACTTGTGGCCATTACTCCTAGTTACTCCGGGTAGTGCTCGGGGAAACAGGGACTCTCCCATTGCTCGCTGGTCCTACCTGGTAAGCTTATAGACGGCCACCAGATCCCCTCTCAGCTTTCTCTTGTGGAAGCTGAACAGGTTCAGGTCCCGTAGCCTCCCCTTGTAGGACTTGCCCTGCTGCCCCCTGACCATGCGAGTGGCCCTCCTCTGGACCCTCTTGATCCTGTCCACATCCCTCCTGAAGTGCAGTGCCCAGAACTGGACACAGTACTCCAGCTGCGGCCTGATCAATGTTGCACAGAGGGGAAGGTTTCATCCTTGGACCTGCTCATGATGCATCTGTGGATGCATGACAAGGTGCAGTTAGCCTTACTGACTGCGTCCTCACATTGATATCCCATGTTCATCTTGGAATCAATAATGACTCCAAGATCGCTTTCTGCCTCTGTTCTAATGAGAAGGGAGCTCCCCAGCTTATACGTATGCTGCTGGTTCTTTCTTCTTAGGTGCAGTACCCTGCACTTGTCAGTATTGAATCCCATCCTATTCTCATCCACCCCCACCATAACCTATCCAGATCTAGTTGTAGCCTGTCCCTCCCTTCCAGCATGCTCACCTCTCCCCACATCTTAGTGTCATCTGCAAATTTGAATAAGGTGCTTTTCACCTCTTCATCCAAGATGCTGATAAAGATGTTGAACAGTACAGACCTGAGGACCGAGCCCTGGGGGATTCCTCTGCCCACATCCCTCCAGGTCAAAAATGACCTGTCCACCACCACTCTGGGTGCGGCCCTCTAGCCAGTTTGCAACCCATCTGACTGTGTAGGCATCAATGCCACAGTCACCTAGTTCTTTAAGGAGAATGGGGTGAGAGACAGTGTCGAAGGCCTTCCTAAGTCCAGAAAGACTACATCCACTGCAACACCTACATCCTAGGATTTTGTGACCTAATCATAAAAGCGCAATGGGGCACTGATCTGACCCCCCACATCCCTTCCCTCTCCCCTCCCCATCCACCCCAACAGACTTACCACCTGGCCGTAGCTGTATCAGAAATCAGATCAGTATCAGTCAATATGCCTCAAAAATCGGCTATCAGCATAAGTCCCCAAAATCTTTATCGGTACACCCCTAGCAAAAACATTTTTATATTGATTCCCAACTCTGCCTTGAAGAGGATGAAGATAAATTGCACTTACCTTTTATATGAAGTGCTCCAGAGTTGTACTTAGATTTAATGCCTTTAACTTTAGTGAGGAAGAATCTGAAAGGATTTCCTCCATTCAACAAATCCCAAATGCCCCTGACTTCACCTGATGCCTCATGATGTTCTTCTGACTTGGGACTCATTGAGCATGAGTCATTATCTTTACGTAGGCATGAAAGTTGGTCTTCAGGCATGTCATATTTCTCCTCTTTGACCATTTCTTTTTTCACATCCTTTGGCTGACTTTCAGGTTCTTCATCACTACTTGAAAGACACCAGCCTAAGCCTTCTTGGGAAGTTCTCCGTTTTTTTGCTGGAGATACTTCAGTAAGAAAACTTCCCTCAGTAAATTTTGCAGGAGAAGCTCTTCTCTTGTGAGCAACTTTTCTGGCTTCTGAACATGGGTAGTGTGGTCCACTATTTTTGCCATGCCCATTTGATAATAATGCAGATGTAGATGGCTTCTCATTGTCAGAGTTTTCTTCTGTGCTTTCGTCACTGCTGGATATCGTCCATTTCCCATGTTCACTTTCCTGAAGCATATTCCTGCAGAAAAAAACAAAAAACCTGCAACTTAAGTTCACTGCATTGCTCTCACATTTTCCTTTTTAGTGTTTATTCACTCACCAACCTCCCTGAGGGTTCATCTTGCCTTTTAGGCCTTCTTAATAAAGGGATCATTCAGATAGTTCCTATAACTAAGAAAATCTCAACAAAACCAAGTCATAGGAAACCCCTGACCCTTGCAATGGGATGGAGTCCTAAAAGAATATGCTTCTACCCAATGGGAGAAATTACTGTGAGAGGCTGGGAATAGAGATTAAAACAGAGAAAAGCACTGAGTCTCAGGGCAGAAGCTTTTCACTGCCAGCTCAGGTATCCACTACCTAGTAAATTTAGGAATATGTGGCAACTGACAGCGTGAAGTGAAAGGCAGTTTCATCTATTTTGATCCAACTTGGCACACTTAAGAAAGTGGATGTCTCATTTGAGATGGTCCTGATTGATCTGAGTCAAAACGCAAGATGAAAGAGGAGGGGCACAGCCCTTTATACATGCAGCCTTTCCCAGGGGTGTTGCTGGTTCTCTGCCAGTAGGTGTTTAGGCAGGGCACACAGCCTGACAGGCTTGTTTCTGAAATAACTAGCAAGTATCTTGAAAAAGCCACAATTAATTTACAGCCCCATAGGTTAGCATATTTTATTGCACACTTCACAGCTATTTAAGGTGGGATAATAAACTGGTAAAGTCTTTCTTCCTGGAGAAAACACTAAAAATTATAGTTAGTTACATGACTGTAGAGCTGCAAGCCTCTACACATGATATCTCCCTGGGTAGGTAGCTGGTGTATGCCAATGCAATCTAAGACATAGTTATTCATGCAGCCTATGTTAGCCCAGGGTATAGCAGGTTAAGAAGTTCCAATGTCATGCTGTGATAGGAAGAGAGAGGGACTCAGTGCACAATAACTACATCAGTACAGAGTGGCAAGATGGCAAAATATTCTTAGGCTGTGGGTTTAAGCCATGGTGCACAACTGCTTTCTCCCTGAATGAAAGGGTTTCTTAGGGTGATATCTTTTATTGGACCAACTGTATAGCTGTGAGAGAGTTAGATAAGTTTTCAAATGCAAAACATTCTTCATCAGGTCATCCATAAAAGACAGCACCCTAAAAAATGCTTGCCCCCCGCATAATTTCTGAACCATCATGGCTACAAAGTCACTCTTTCTCCCGGGAGAAATCCTACATTTAAATGCATCCGGAAGGAAAGAATAGGTAGAGGCAAGTTAGTACCTGCCTTATTAACAAAGGAAAAGCAAGTGTGCAAGAAGGGTGCCTCCAGCACCACAGTCCCTAAGCCTCCTTAAGCATCACTGAGGCCCCTGCCACAGATTACACTCAAGACATGATTATCCAATTAATCATATCCTAAATTGTTACCTGGCCACATGTTAAAACAAGTAACGGTGTCATGCAATGAAGAATAAGCTACAAAGTTATTCCACAGAAAGTGTGTAATAGTATCGTGGTTGATTCTTATCACACCATCCACTGAACATACAGCCAGGTGTGCCCCCACAGCTCAGTACCCCATCAGCTGCAAGCAGCCACATGGTGCACCCCTGCGACTGGGAGTCCAGATGGGTGGACAGGGCTCCCACTCACGGGCACCCGTTTCTTGCCAGTATAGATGGAGATTATGATCCCCAGCTTCCCTGCACTAGAATAAGGTGCAATAAGATGTGATGCTGGAGCCCACAATCGCGCCTCCTGCCATGCACCCGTGGCGCGGCAGGGTCCTAAGGATCGTATATGAAATCCTGTCATGCCTTAACTGTACGCCAGGCAGGCGCCTTGGGATAAAAAGCCAGAGAGCCAGGATACGACACCCATCCGAACCGGCGCGTTTCTAGGCAGTGAAGCCCAATTCGCCCCCCAGGCGGCGAACGCGGTAACTGGAGCCATTCCCGGGTGCTTGCGCGGCGGCGGGGCCCGGTTCTGCAGCGCAGCCAGCCCCACGGCGCGGGGTGGGAGACGGCATTCCAGCCCTAGACGCACCCCCAGGGAAGCAGGCGGCAGCTGAGGGCTGCGCGGGCCACGCTTCTGCTAGGACACCGGCGTCTCGACCCGGCCCGGCCCGCCCCGCTGCCACGACCTCTACCTCAAGATGCTCACCGCAGCCCCCACCTGCGCGGAGCCGGACCCCCACTTCCGGTTCCAGAGCCCCACCCCCTCCCGACGCGCTGGGCCTCCGAGGGGGCGAGGCCTCCTCTTAAGCCAATAGCGTCCTTGTGCCGTTCTCAGCCAATAGGAAGTGGCGTTGCGGTTGCCACGCAGAAGTTGCCGGCGCCCCGGTTGCGAGGGTCCGACTGCGGCGTGCTTTGGCCATGTGTGCAGCCTCCGCACGAGCGGGCGACAGGGAGCGCTACGCGCGGGTACGGCTCGGCCCGGCCCGGCCCCTCCAGACCCGGGGTCGGGGCAACGAGGCTAGTCCGCGCTCGGGGCGTGGGCTGAAAGCGGGGGACTGGGGCGGCGGCAACAAGAGGCGCGGTCCTGGCCCAGCCCCAGCCTGTGCACTGTGCGGGGAGCGGCGCTGCTCTGGCCCGGCCGCAGACCAGCTGTAGAGTCGGAGACGTTTCCACCCCGCAGCTCGGCGGCCGCTGCCTCTTTCCAGCTGGAGCCTCATTTTTCCGGCGTGAGAGTGACTCCGCCCGCCGGCCCCGCTGCAGTCGGTTGCGCGGCTAGGCTGGGCTATGCGAGTGCCGGGGGCGGTTCCCTGGGCGGAGCCGGGCGTGCGCCGGGCTGCAAGAGCCGAGGACTCGCGGCGGGTCTCCGGGTGATCGTGCTGCAGGTTTTTCGTGGTACCACAACTCTGGGCAGGCAGCTAGACCCTGGGGGTGCAACTTATCCACCTATTTTGTGTCTCTTTTTTTGTCTTCAAAGCCCTTAGCGTTGCAGGGAGCATTTCCGGTTTTTACTTATTTTTTTGTTGCTCTCTTAAACACAGCCCTAAATACTGCGACAAGTAAACGTGGAGATTTATTTCACAGATTATCAGCAATTCTTACTAAAGTTCTTATGAGGGAAATTCCCTCAGAAAATTTCCTAAGAAACTTTTGCCTCTTCACGTAATTTCTGGACCATTAAAGCTGCTGCATCACTTTTATGTTACTCCTTAGAGTTGGGATTTCTCAGGGTGCTAACTTTTATTGGGCCAACTATGTAGTTGAGAGAAAGTTGGACAAAACTGTTGAATGCAAGACCTCATTCCTCAGGTCTGATCACAGTGTCTGGCTCCTCGTGAGCAGACCTGAAGAAGAACTTGCTTTTGAAAGCTTGTCTAACTCTCTCCCAGCTGTGCAGTTTGTTCAATAAAAGTTACCACTAAGAAAACCTTGCCTCACATAACTTTTGGAGCACCACATCAACCTTACACTACTCATTAGAAATGTGATTTCAAGGTTTATTATGCATATTAACCTCCCACCTAAGTGGTAGTATGGCAAAGGTCTTTTTGTTGCTGAGATGCTATTTTTCTTGGAATAAAAGCTAAAGGTCATCCCATGGCTTAAATCTGCATGGTCACTTCAGTAGGCATTAAAAGTGCTCAATATCTTTCAAGAGAAGATTAAGATTTCCAGTACCTAATCCTTATGGAAGTTTGCTTCCATAAATCTGTTTTAGGTGGCACAAGTATTTTGTTTTCTTTATGAGCCAATAGACTTAACCCCAAGTCTCCTGGCATGTAAAATTTTTTCAGACAGAAACATGGTTAAATTGCAGCTACCTCTTTTAAATACAAAATTTTATTCTGTATCAACACCTATCTTGTTTCTCTTGCATACAGTTTTTAGAGGTGCACTGATACATCAGTCCAATATCAGATCGGTACTGATATAAAGAAAATTGGCTGCATTGGAAATCGGCCTGGAGTGGCTGATAATTTGGCTGATAAATGCCATTGCATGCGCGCAGCACGCAGGTAGGAAGGATCAGAGCCCAGCAGCGTGCAGTTGGTAAGTTTGTTGTGGTGGACACGGGGAGAGCATGGGGCAGGCACTGCTTAGCTGGGGTGATACAGGAGGGAGGCTACTCCTGCTGCTGCACACAGCCCAGGAGGGCATGGGGGGGGCCCTGTGCCCCCCAATCCACGCAGGGTGGGTGAGCTGCAGGCTGGAGCTGGGGCTGTGCCGGGCTCTTCTCAGCACGAGCTGGGCTTGGGACAGGCAGCGGCAGCGGAGTGGGGCTACAGAAGGGGCTGCAGCCACCCCAAAATTTGCTGTAGCCCTGCTCCCAGCACCATTGCCATCTACCCAGCACATGGAGAGAACTGGGAGTTGAGCCAGGGGTTGAACCAGGTGGGTGGCAACGGCACTGGGAGCGGGGCTACAGCAAAATTTGGGGTGGTTGCAGCCCCATCCAGAGCCCCCTCCCAGTGCTGCCACCACCTCCCCAAGCCCAGCCTCTGCTAAGAAGAACCCAGTGCAGCCCAGCTTCTGCCCACAGCTGCAGTCTGCCCTGCGTGGATCCAGGGGCATGCCCCCCTTCCTACCCCTCCCCACTGCTATCCCAGGGTGTGCACAGTGCCTCCCCCCGACAAGGCACAGCTCTGTCCTGTGCCCCACCCTGCCCCACCCCAGCTGGGCAGCACCTACCCCTGCTCCTGCCCTCTCCCTTACCACAGGGGGTGTTGATCTGCCCTACCCTGCACGCCTCTTCCCTCCCCTTTCACCACAACAGACTTACCAGCTGCACACAGGTGTATTGGAAATCGGATCAGTATTGCCCAATATGCCTCCTTAAATATCGGCTATCGGTATCGGCCCCCAAAATGTCTATCGGTGCACCCCTAACAGTTTTAATAAATACAAATAGCTTTGGGGAAGGTGTGCTATTTTTTTTTTACCATAAATTGATTTACTGTCTTTAGGTATTTGCAGCATGTGATGAAGACAGCAAAGGATATCTAAGCAGAGAGGACTTCAAGGTTGCTGTAGTAATGCTGTTTGGTTACAAACCCTCAAAGGTATAACTTATTTTACTGTCAAGCTTGTAAGGTTATATTGCTACTTGGAATACCACATCTAATAGGTTCAGTAAAGATGGGCTTTTACTCTTATTAACAAAACCATGATTATATTCATGCTCTGTTAACTGCATAAACTGAAAAGACCAAATCATTATGGTTTTCTCTGGGAAGATCATCACATTCACAATAATTTGACAAAATTATTTCTTGTTCTGAACAGGTGTGTAAGGTGGGCCCAGGAGCGCAGGGAGAGTGTAGTGAGCCTTGTTCTCTTTAAAATGTGATATGAGATAAAAATGAATGTTTTAATACATATCTACTCCATTTATTTTTTTTAGTGAGGCTTTTTCAAATTAAATTGTCATTTCCTTTGAACAAAAATAAGTTCTTGCAAACCTAACTTCTTTCTGCTTCAAGCACAAGGTGGATTTCTCAGACATGCATTATTTGCATATGTTTACATATGCACAGATAACTCTGGTAATTCACCACTATAGTTATATATATAATTAACTGTTAGTCCAATTCTCCTTGGTCCTTCTTTTGCTACCCCTCCCCAAATATGAACTCCTAATAATTGTTCACTGCTGGAAAATTTGTCATTATTTGCATTCTCCCTGGAGTAGCAAGTTAACAAGAGTTTATCATATAACAAAAGAGCTGACTAAAAGAAAATACTGTATTTCATAGACAATTCTTCCTCCCCCTTCCCCCTTTAGTTTCTTGAGTGCTAAAAAAAATCTTTTTTTCCACTAAGAAATTGTTAATTCCCATAACTAGATGACTGACAAACAATAGACTAGAACTTTACTAAATGCTACAAAAAACACTTGCCTACAGCTCAAACAGAACAAAGTATAGCTCAAAGGGTAACTCTGTTTCCCCTAAATAAGTCTGGATCAGATCTAATAATGAACTTAGGCCCTTAAAATGGGACCTAGGGAAAATTTAGGTGCCCATGTCCAGAACTGTGATTCTGATGACCCTGCTTATCTATCACCCAACTCTGAATGTTCCCAAACTCTAGAGGAGTCTTAGGCCATGTATACACAGTCAGCTCACAATGCTCAGCTACAGTAGCTTCAAACATGCCATGAAGCTTTGCAGGGGCTGACTTCTAAAACAGAAATGGTATAGCTGTATTTACACAGACCACTGGATGGGCTGATTAGCACTGCTGACTTAGTGCAATAATTAGCAGGCCAAGCACCATACTCATTAGTCTGCCAGCATTCCTGTTAAACTACACTGCTTCTGGTTTAGGAGATGTGCCTGGCAACACCACTGCTAGGTACAGTAAGCTTACTGTGTACACACAGCCTTTTTGATGTTAAAGTTCCCCAGGCACTCAGAGTTGCCCCTCTGCTTATGCCCGAAACAGAGGTGGGTGATCATTTTGGCTGGAGGGCCACTTAACGAGTTTTGGTGAGCTGTCAAGGGCTGCAAGGCGCCCCGCACCGGGTCACCATCTTGGGACAGGAAGTCCCACCCCCTAGCCCTGACCTTTGCTACTGAAAGTCCCTCCCCTTGCCCCTTGAAGTACTCCTTTTGGGAAAGGGGTTTACCATCTTGGAGCTGGAAGAAAAAAATTATATACTAAATATCAAACATCCACAATAATGTATTTTAATTTTATTTTTAAAAATATTTTTTCCTGATATGCATGCGTTTGTGTGGTATATATAGAAGTGATTGCATCATAACTCACAATAAAGTCTTACTCTTGTATATTGCAGGGGTGATGTGGAGGGGTGGGTGGTATGGGGTTTGTGGAAGGCTGTGGGTGTGTGTGTATGTGGCATGTGGGGGTATGTGTGGTGGGTAGGTATGGACAGTTTGTAGGCAGGCATTTGTGGGGATGTATGGGTGGGTATGGGGTTTGTGGGGGATGTGGGATGTTTAGTGGAGAGAGTGGCTGGAGGTGTGGGAGGGTGAAAGTGGGGTATGCATGGGGGGTGTGGGTGAATGTGTGTAGTAGGGTGTGTGTGCCCAGCAGTGAGTGGAAGCTTCCCCAGAGGTGCACAGATCCGTGTGGGGGAGGGTGTGGGTGGGTGCAGTGTTTGTGGAGTGTGTGTTTGTGTTGGGGACAGTGTGGTCATCAGGTTTGCGGAAGAGGGTTTGTGAGTATGGTGAGGTGTGCATGGGTGCCCCCCTGCACATGCCCCCCTCAGCCAGTTAGCGCCTGCCCCTGCCCTCCAACAGCCCAGAGCCCGAGCGCCCTGCAGTCCCTCACCACCACCCCCAACAGTTCATAGCCCCAGCCCCACCCCATGCCTGTTCTCACCATGGCAGAAGTGGAATAGCCAGAACCCATGCACACAGCTCCTACCCCGCTGTGCCCCATGCCTGCTCTGTACTGCCTGTCTGTGGCTCCTCTTGCTGCCCCCTGGACATGTAGCAGAGCTGGGGTGGCTTGATGGCTGGACTGCCTTTCTAGAAAGGCAGTCCAGCTGCAGAGCTGCCCCAGCTCCGCTACATGTCCGGGGGCAGCAGGAGGAGCCATGGATCGGCAGTGCCTAGACCTGGAGGGACTAAGGGACCCGCCGCAGGCCAGATCCAGCCCAGGGTCTGTATTTTGCCCACCTGTGTCATAAGATCAGTGCCATGGCAAGGAAGTATGTTGCCTGAGGCAAAGCCCACAGCAGCAGCCTGCCCTCGCCCCACACACAGCTCGGGGGGGGGGGGCACATGCCCCCCCCATCCTTGCCTGGAAGTGCACATAGCAGCAGGAGCTGCCATCCCCACGCACTTGGAAATGACCTGCTTGCAGCTCTATCCCGTGTCTTCCCCCGGCTTGGGAGCACCTGTTGTCGCCCCCTCGCTTCAGCACCCATGGCTGTCAACCTGCTGGCTCCTCATTCCATCCCCCCCTGCACATACACTTTGCTACAGCACTTTTTAAGATCATCCATGGTCTAAAACAGGGGCGAGCAATTATTTTGGGCAGAGGGCCACTTCCCAAGTTTTGGCAAGCTGTCAAGGGCCACATTTCCCTCTCTGGTGCAGGGAAGCAAGAACAGCCCCGTGGTCCCAGGTCAGAAGCCTCTGCTAGGCAGGGGCTTTTGGTTGGTGGGGCAGGGCTGGGTGGGCCTTGCTGCTGGGTCCTATTGCCGGCTTTCCCTGGGTCCTACTGCCCCTGGCTCTTGTCATCTTTGACAGGCAGCCAGGAGCAAATAAAAATTAATTTTTCTAAATTTTTTAGGGGCCCTGTGGGCCAAATCTGGCCCCCAGCCATATTTTGCCCACTCCTGGTCTTAAAGATAGGCTGTCCACAGCCAGCAGTCCCTCACAGGCTTCTTTTGATGGGTGTTCCCCAAATGCATACAACACCACTGGGTTCAACATACCATATAGGGGCAACTATTGCTTAATGAAGAGCTGGAGGAGAAATGAGGTGGTTTGGACAATCACCACTGCTGCCAAGGAACTGTGAAGCTTGGGTTCAGCTTCTTCCTCCTCAGAGAATTCAAACCTGTAATTTGTACATCAGGAGAGCATCAGCTGAATCCTTGAACCCACGTCCCATTCTCTTGAATGTAGAAAGGAATGCAAGATTTGTGAAGCTAAGAAAAGAGAACAGAAGAGAGTATGTGACTTCCTGGTCAGTGGTTAAGACACTCATGTGGGAGGGAGTGCTATGATCTAAAAGATAGGCTGTTCTTGTCCCTCCTCCAGGAAGGTTTAACGTTAAGTACAGAAGCGGTCTTGAGGGAATGTATGCATTTTGCTGCTACCTTGACTAAGATGCCTGAAGAATGGATTTGACATGCCCCTGTTCTTAGTGTTTCCCTGCTGACTCTAGTGCTAGATAGTTCCCTCTTTAGCTTTCTGGCTCTTCTGGATCAGATTGAGATACCTAACTCTCCTCATACACTGTCTAAGGGGACTAATATGATGCCTAAAAGTTAAGTGTTAAGCGACTTGTACAAATTTATTCAGCATGACAGAATTACTCCACCTCCAACTGAGTGGAGTTTGTCTTCTGTTGCCCAGCAGCTGGCTAAAGGAGTTTGGACACACTCTTGTGCTGTTAGTTGGCTGTAAAGTACATTTAGCAGCTGCTGTCTTCCCAGAGTATATTTCAGGCTCTGGCAGTAGATACTATAGTGAAACCACATGGTGTTGCCAAGAGTGCATGGATGTACACATGCTCTAGTGGCTTGGTGTTGGTACCTCTCTGTTGTCAGAACTTCTTGCTGCCAGACCAGGTAAGTGTGGATAGATCGTTAACTACTGTATTGTATCTGGCCCAAGTGACTATACTCAGGGATTACAGTAACAACCCTGATCCCCAAATGTCCAAAGTATCCTGAGATGGTGGCAAGTTCTTTTCTTTTAGCTCTTTTCCAGGGCAACAGGAATTGGTTGCAGGTAATTGGCATGTCTCATGCTGAGGTAAAATTGTCTCGTCAAGCACAAAGCAACACAATAATGTTGATTTGCAAATAGAAGTGCCCAAAGCAAATTCACCTGTAAAAACATTTTATGCAGTGTTAAAAGGAAAAATTACAACATTCTTTAGTTTTAAAAATGAAATAGATTTTGCCTGAGCAGTATGTTTTTCTGAGAAAATATTAAGTTACATGCAATAACATGAAAAAATTGCATACAAAATGTTGATTTAAAATACAATATTGTTCTTAAATTATAAAAATGTCATATGCATTTTAAAAGTTAAATTTTGGAGGTTTATGTTTTCTAATACCTGGTGTCACAAGATATCACACACTTTATTGCGTGATATACAAAGTAAGCAATGAATTTCTTAGTGTGGTGTGCTATCCTGATACAGTCAGGATATCCTTTTTAGTCTGTTTTTTTCAGAATCATTTTATCTACCTATGTTGACAAACATTTTAAATAAAATACTATTTTTATAAAAATAATTTTAAAACAGGAATTGCAAACTAATTGCCATTAAAATAAAATTCCTAGTAAAATATTAGATCTTATTCCCATGATAGGTTAAAATTGGAAGAAATAAGACCAATCATTTTTCCTAGAATAACATTTCTATATATTTTGTCAGCACATAGATACCAACACAATAGCTGCTTTGGATTCACTATCTTGGTGGAATAAATTGCAATTAAAAAAGATTTTGTATGCAGAGCATTTTCCTCAATGTTTTGTCAGTTTCAGTAATCACCGTATTGTGGGATGAATACTAAAGTATGAAATGGACTCTCTCAGTTTTCTGAAGGCAGCTATCTGTAACTTGGATGAAAATAATTTTCACTTCTAGAAATCTGATGTGCTGACCTCTTTCCCTTCCCTCCCCACCCCCAGTTATCTGGGCTGATTAAAATGCTCTAGAAAGAGTCTTCTTAATAGTCAAACTGTTGCAGTTAAACTGTCATTAGTATGCCAATTCAGCATATTAAGTTACAAACCGGGGATAAAACACCTTTAAATAAGCAATGGTGTAACAAAAGCATCACAATTAATCTATAGATGATACACCACCAGTCATTGTTCTCAACCACATCCTCCTGGCCTCTACAAACAGCATAGTAAAATGGGTCTCAGAGGAAGATTCATCCAGCATATTGGCTGATAGAAGCATTCTTAACATACAGGGTGTTGGATTCTGTGCTTAGCTCTCCTTTTTGTCTATTGGGGTCTGAGTATATTGAACCTATTCAGTCTAATCTTCCTAAGACTTATTAGCCTCCAGCTAATTATTAGCTCTTTCTTTGGCTTGCAACTCTGCCCTGCCCTCTATGTAACTTATAGACTTAACAAATTCAGAGATTCACAGATCTTTTCTAAGTGACAAAACTTACACATCTCTGAATTTATTAGTTTATAAGGTGCACCTGTGCCTTGCCTTTTGCTTGACTTCAGACTAACATGACTAATTACCTCTATGGCTTTTGTCGCACATTTCCTGGACATAAAGTTTGCTTGTTACCTATTTGTGCACCACATGTACTGCAGATGCTTGAGTAGCTCAGTCCCTTTTCCAGATACCATATCTTATGATGGTCTGTGGTTTACAGTTTACCTTTCTAGTGACGTGTGATAGTTCAAAAGCATATTACACATAATTTGTGTAATTCCTGACATAATTATGTTTTCCTTTCTTTATCTCTTGTGATATCTAGATTTAACTAAAAAGAACAAACCTCCTATATACTTTTTCTTAGCTCAGCTTCTCTAGCACACTGAATTGTTCTTTGAGATTTGTTTAGAATCCTCTACAGTTCCTGTCGCTGGTAGGTGTTGTAAGGCTTTGGTCCTTCTCTGGTCGATGCCTTGTTCCCTAGCAATGTCAGGGTGAAACTGCACCCTGGGGCCACCTAGACGGTTATAGGTGCTGCCCCTACTCACCTGCCATGTCTCTGATGTTGATTGATTGGGAGGCAGTCCCTGTCAGTGGTCCAAAAGGTGGGTAGACCCTCGTCTTTCTTCATGGGTCTCCAAACCTCCCCTTTACCCCACCCTTACCACATCCATGGCCTTGGAAGATGCTGCTCCCTGCAGCCTTCCTTAGAATGATCTCTTCTCATCCATGCTACCCGCCTCTACCTGGGTTAGGTCCTTCTGGCCGTCAGTTTTTCCCGGGTTGATCCCTCGCCTCCAGATTACCTTTCGAGCAAACTAAATCTGCCCCGGCCTGGTATAACAGTAACTTAGAATAACTCTCAACAAAACAAAAGGTATTAGGCGTCTGCTGACAGGCGCCTAGGATGCTGGCTCCCAGGATCCCTCTGACTAGGAGCTAATCACTCCTGTTCCTACCGCCTGGTGGTACTTGCCACTTCCCCGTAGGGCTCTGATGCAGCTGCTGCCAGCTCCTCCCTCTTCACTGGGCTACCCGCGGGGCTCAGCCATCGCTTGCTGTCCCTCCCCGTTGCAGCACCTGAGTGCTCTGCTGTTGTGAGGCTCCGCTTGGACCGGTTATAGAGAACCGCTTCTCTCCGCTGTAGCTCTCCAGCAACCCTTGGCTCCCAGAGCCCAATTCCATGCTCTGTCAGCCAGGCTTCCCTGGCTGACGCTAGGGCTTCCTTCCCCACAATGGGGGCCATGGCCGCCTGGCTCCACTGCCTGCATTTCCCGGCCGGCTGACTCCTCTTCCAGCTGCTCTTTGAGCAGTCCATGCTCCTCTGAGGCCCCACCCCCAATTCACAGGCTCAGGCAGCTCCGGAACTGCCGAACCTGCACTGGCATTTCCTTGCAGCTGCCACTTGTCTCCGCCCTGTGGTAAGTATCGGGGCTCGTTGGAGGGATCTGGAGCCATGTTGGGGCAGCTTTTGCCTCCCCTCTCTCAGTTCCCTTCCTGCATATAGCTGCTGCTTCAAGATATGAAGTTTGTCTTCTGCTCTCTGCCAGAACGGCCAGTATGAAGTACTTCCTTTTATAACTCCCAAACCAAATTAGGAGTTAATAATAATAATAATAATAATTGTAACAGCAACAGTTATTACAGTCATTTATCACAGATTTTACTCTTGTAGGGCACAGCTTCTTACTCCTGTAAGTAGGCCCTTGCCAGGTGATGGGCAAGCCAGTGATAGCCTGTTTGCATTGAGCAAACAGTTACCTTAGGATGCAGTTGACTATTTTTTTGCAGAGTAACTTTAGACTCTTGCAATGAGGCTGTGTGTCATATTTTCAGTCTATTTTTGTACAGAAAAAATAATTTTCTCCATAGGAATTATGTCATTTGTCAACACTGCTTGGCAGCGGGTCCTGTTCAGTTTCACAGGCAATCAGACCTAACCAGGTGATACGTTTCTTAGTTACCAGCCCAACCATATAGAATCGGTTTTCTCAGTTTGGCCACCTCATTTATTATGTCCATTAAGTTGCTCAGGCACACCTATTCAAACATTAGTGAATCGAGTCCGACTCAGATGGGCAGGTGCCACTCCCCTGTATATAAATCAAAACACAGTAAAAGGTTGTTGTAAGACATGGCCAATTCATAAAATTGATCTGGATTGCAGTAGTTGTACTTAGATCCCCTAGGTCTTCACATGGGAACTTTAAGAATGGAGGTAGAAAATGGGAGTTCCCAGAAGATTTTCTCCAATTTGTCCTCATGTTTAAAAAAATACCCTACATTCTTATTTGTACCTCATTCTGCTGTTTCAGCATATACATTCCAAGGAAACATCCTTTTAGAAATAATTTGTTTCAAGATTGACTGTTGAAAGAGCAACTTTTTCCTTTGTTTAAAGGAACTGGCTAATTTGGACACAGTACCCACAACACACATACATGCATACTGAACTTTATACACAAATAGTTCTTTTAAAGTCAGTAGGCCTATTCACTTTGAAATATTGGTCTTAGGACTGACATAGGTTTAGGCTGTATTTTTGAAAAAATAATCTACATTGCTTAACAGAATACTTTACAGGATAATCTGTTCTACAGTTACAAGACCAGAACTGAAGTGAAGTGCAATTAGTATAAACTGAAATACATATAGTGGTCCAAATTCATCACTGGTACAAGTGCATTGCCTGCTATATTTTTTCTGTTCCAGGTGGAAGTAGATTCAGTAATGGCTTCTTTACAACAAAAAAATTCAGGTACCATTCAAATAATTTTTTCAATTTTTTGTACTCTTCTTATTCATGATTTCTGATATATAAAACTTAGATTATATAGACATTTAAAAAACTTGATCTAAATTAACGACAAATGAGTTGACTCAGTTTGCTGGCTAGGAGCTGGCTATAGAAAAAAATAAAACTAACTGGTTTATTTTCATTTTCCCAACTGATAGAAATTCAGGAAGTAAGCAAAATTTGCATAGGTAAATGATTATCATTGTTTAACAGTGTCTGTTTAATGCTGCTCCATCATTTGGTGGTTGGGGAGATGAGTAGCAGAATCGTCTCTAAGTCTTAATCCAGGAGCAAATAGGGTATTAGTTCTTTACTTGGATTTTTGTGTGGAAATATGTACACCTATTAGGCTGACCAACAAACAAACAAAACATTGTAGTGACACTCACGTGGCTTTTTAAAGGTCCAGGAAGTAGTTGGAGATTTATTTTACCTAGAAGGATGCCTTTTGATGTAGAGAAGAAACACTGTACGCTTTAATAGTAGCAGATAATTTGCCATCACTAAAAGATCAACGAATGGGTGGCACTGTACTTCAGGAGTAATTCCATAAAAGGAAAAGTGTGCATTTTAATCTTCTAGTCAGATATGTTACTCTGAAACAGAAAAACATAAAGGAGTGGCAGTCTGTCTTGCTTGTTTTAAGGTTTCACTTTCATAGTTATCTGATTGCATTGCTTATGCAAGCAAGTTTAGTATGATTTGACAACCTCTGTTAAAAAAATGCTTATAAAGAGCTCAGTATTTGAAAACAGCATGTCTCTGTAGTGCTACAAATTGAGAATTAATAGTTATTTAATGTGTGATGTTTTCATAAAGTAACAATGAAAGAAGCATTGGGAATTTGTATGCTCATAGCTTAAAGTTTGAATTAAGACAGCAGATGGAGCTGAAGGACCTATATTTCTAAGCCACTTAAGAAGGTTAGGTTACAGAAAAGTTGTAAGAAAAGCAAAGCACAGAGCTCTTGTTATGATGTTTTGTGTAGAAAATCCCTGGAAAATACAGTGACATTGTCCTTCAAAAATTATTTCAGCTGTATGTAGTACTATGAGGAGAAGGATTAGACTTATGTGGGAATTGTGAATTGGAATTATATTTATTTTGGTGGAGATTTATGCTTTTAAAACCTAAGATTTGGTATTTACATAGTAAAAAACTCTTTGCCCTTTCAGAAATACCATATAGTTAATTAGGGTAGAATTTAGAAAATAGGTTTGTATTCCAAGTCCTTTTTAGCCAATTGAAAGAAAAATCAGGTAAATTTACTTTAAAAAATGAGTTTTATATTTTCTTTAAGTGGCATAACCAATACAGTATAGCCATGTACTTTTATTAGGAGACTCCTAGGAAACCATACCTGAGGCTATAGAGCATTTCAGAGAGATCACAGAGTGCTGGGAATGGTGCCAGATATATTATTTATGTAATATCCTCTACATCTTTATCCATGGAATGCAGGTGTTATTGACTTTGGCAAGACTGTCTTTGATCTGCTCTCCTAGCCCAAAGAACTACAATTTGGCAACTAACAAGAATGAAATAAATGAAAAAAAATATACAGATTTATACTAAAGAATGGTAGAAGAAAAAAAGCTAAATGGAAATAGAATTTAAAATTAGCCTGAATATTATCAATTTTATTAGAATATTTCCAAATAACCTTTCCTGCAGAAAACTCTTGTTTCTACTTTTTTCTCATATTACTTAATATAATCAAATTTTATATTGCCAGATTTATGTATATTTGCAAGGGGAAATAAAACTGATATTATTTTTGTGAGGCAGGTATATTCACATTTTTCATCTTCGTAGGTGTGTTACTTGAAGAGTTTTTAAAGCTTATGACTACAAAGAAGTCGGCTCAGTTGTATCACAGTGAAATAAGACAGATATTCACAGCTTTTGACATGCAATGTAAGTGTTTCTTCCCCATGGAATATTTTCAGAGATTTTGGAGCAAATGTACAAAATACAGCATTAATGCAAAATAAAATGTGCTTGGGAACATTTAGGGCACTGCACAAGTGAAGTAAGTTAATGATAGCGTTACAGGTATCTGATTAAAAGAGGCGGGAACAGGAGGCGGTTGAGGCCAGTAGCAGGTTACAGGGGTGTATGTATTTCACTGGGTGCTGTCTAGCTGATGAAGAAAATTCTTTAACTTTTCATATGTGCTGCCCATTGTAACTACGTTTATGCAGTGGTGAGGTTACAGCCTCGCTTGGCTTACAGGTGCTCCCTCATATACTGGTCTTCTATTCCACTTATGTACCCATGCCACTTACTTTGCAAGTTTTTCTCCAAAAGGTGGGTATGGATCTTTTTTTCCCTCTCCTAGCTGACCCATGGGTGAGAACTAAAGCAGAAAGATGTTCTCTGGTTCATTCCAGTGCTAGATGTGGTGGTTCTTCTTTTCTGGTAGATAGATTCCTTTTTTTCTTTTTTGTATCAAAAAAAAGAGCTTGAGCACCAGCAAGGCAGTGGGCATATAATATACCCACGATCCCTTTCTACACTATCTTTCTACTTCAGTTGAAACAACAGCATGATGAAGTATAGGAAACAGCCAGTCAAGTACCCTCTGTAGCCTTTTGCTCTGAACTGCATGTAGTAACTTTAGAAGTCATCTCCCCTGCAAGAGACTAAGTGCAACAGCACTTAATTTTGCTCATTATATCTGGGTTTGCCCATTATATCTCCCCTTTGCTTCTCACTGGGCGCATCTACACGTGACACTACGTCACCATAGCAATGCATTATGGTGACGTAGCATCCACAGGCATCTACACATTACCCGCAGCTACTGCACCATAGCAACATGCTCCCTAGGTATAGCACACCACTATAGCAAAGTAGCTGTTAAAAATAACTGCACTACACATATGGTGCAGTATGGGCTGTTACTGTGCTTTAGTACTTCCAAAAGAAAGTGTTAAATCATGGCGCAGTAACAATGTCTCTATAGAGACACGGGCAGACATGCCAATTCTTTGAGTTAGCCTTCTTTTTAGGAAGTTATAATTGTAAATGGACATTCTTTTCTCTTAGATGATGTACTAATGTTACATATTCAGTATTTAGACTTCAAATGAGTTGTGAAGGGAAAATTCATTTAAATACAACTGGAGAGCAGTTGTTAATTAGGAAGTATGGCAAGAAAAGCTGAAACATGTTGAAAATAACTTGTTATATTTTAAAGTCTCTATTTGAAAGCTTCCCTGGTATGAATCTGTTTTTAAAAACTAATTCATTATAAAATATGGCTGTTGCTGGTTCTTTGAACAAAGTTCTTAGTAGTAGGCAGTAAATTGCCAGTACAAAAATCATTTTGGATTGTTCCTTATTCTAACCCCTCGATATGCATGCTGGAACTTTCTTAAAATATTTGGTTTGCAATTACAATAACAACTTCAAAGAATGCATTGAGAGCCTCTGAATCTACTATATAGACATATAAATATATTAAATATTTAGTTTTTGAGCCGGTATAAAACTTTTTAACATCTTTATTTTTTCTCATTGAAAAAGGTAGAGGATTTCTGACTTTGGAAGATTTCAAAAAGGCCTTTGATGCTGTTACTCCAAAATTACCCAAAAGAATCATAATTGAAGCCTTCAGGTAAGTCTAACACAAAGATCTCAATTCTCATTCTTATATAACAGTCTTATTAATCTATTTGAACTAAGTGAAAATTGTTCTAGAATGGTAAATTGTTTCAAAGGAAAGGCAACAAGCATCAACACTTGAATATCGAGAGTATCCTTGTGTGTATAAGAAAACATTCAAGGAAAAGGGATGTTTCTGTTTTTTGAATATATACTGTACAGTCTGCTTAAGCAGTATGAAATGTGGAAAAACAATTGTTAGCCTACGATGTCTCTTCAGAAGTCCAGAAATACTCACTCTTGCATTATTCTGACTTGGAAGCTGAGAGAAGGACTTCAGAGCTATCATAAGGGACTGTAGGAAAAAAAATTAAGCCTAAAAATATCTTACAAGCCAAAAGTTTAATTTACAAAGGTGACTTGCGTATTTTGGGAACTTTTCATTCTAAATCTGCCCTCGTAATTCAAAAGTATTTAGGGAATTCATGTATTAGGAGAGGTGTTTCTTCTGTTCACTTTGACTACACATGTTTTGAATGATTTTGGAAATGTCTGCTGCTCTTTGTGACTTGTCACACAATCCGAGTCCCAAGATTACATTCTAGTGTTATGAAAATGGACTTTTGTTTGAACATATATAGTTCTCTATATAGTTCATTCCTAACTTCCTCCCCCCACCAAAAATTAATGAAAATGTTGCAGTAATAGTAGTATGCATTATATTGAGCATTAATTAATTTCAGGTATATAGTATGTCTATTTGATATCTTTTGGAATCTATTCATAAATTAGTTAAAGGTGACTATCACAGTAGAGGAGGAATCGGTAGTATCTTCAGAATATCATAGAATCAAAGGACAGGAAGGGATCTGTAAGATCATCACATCCAGCCTTCTGCCATGGGCAGGAGGTTATATTGGCCTCAAACAAGTTCAACAAGGTGTTTGTCCAGCTTCCTCTTGGAAACCTCCAAGGATGGCAACTGCACCACCTCTGCTGGGAGCATGTTCCAGATTCTAGATACCCTTACAGAAAATAAGTTTTTCCTTATGTCCAACCTTTTCATTTAATTAGCTTGTGCCAATTGGTCCTCACCCTACCAAGGGGTGCCTTTCTGAATTGTTGCTCCACTAGATCTTGGTGCTCACCCTTGACATACTTGTTGGCAGCTATCAAGTCACCTCTTAGTCTTTTGCTCAGACTGAACAACCCTAGTTCCCAGAGTCTCTCCTCACTGGGCCTGTTCTCCAGGCCCCAGTTATATGGGTGGCCCCTCTCTGTACCCTTTCAAGCTTATCCACATCCTTCCTGAAGTGTGGTACCCAGAACTGGACACAGTACTCCAGCTGTGGTGTCACCAATGCCAAATAGAGGGGAAGGAGCAGTTCTCGAGATCTGTTCACAACACATCGGCTGATAATTAAAATGGGGTGGAGGAAATATGAGTGGAATGACTCCGGAGTAACTAGTGTGTTGAAAAATCCTCTTATCTTGCTGCATTAAATATTTAACATGTCATGGTAGGGGCAATTATTTAAAAACAAATATTTTCAGGCATTTTTTTGATAGAATAGAGTTCATTACAAGTATGTGTATAAAACAAGTTATCAGACTGATGTGAAGCTGAGCTATTTGAAAACCACAAACGCTTTTTATGGTACATCTTATGTTACAGTAAGAAAGAATGCAACAATCCCAATTATTATAAAAAGAAAAGATGTATATTGTTAATCATGCCTTGAAAAATTTTGAAAAAGCTGCTTTTTGTGTACTTCATTGCTGTTATTTTGGAGACATGGCACACAAGTGAATGATTATATATAGCCAATGCTGGCTTGAGGCAGTGGCCCTCGAGGAAGTGTCATTTAAGGTTTTGTGTTTGGTATATGAAGTAGGTAATGCTTGATTTCTTCCATGCTGTAATTGCTTAAAATTCTTCTTTTGTTATATAACAAACACATATGGACTTTTTTAACATCAATATTGGTTAAAGTAAAGTATTACTGTTTTTAGTATTTTATTCTGTGCTTCTTGATATACTGTTGTGTTGTTAGTTTTATTTTGAGAAGTATTAAATACAGTGAAAAGTGTCTCAGAAACTGTAAAAGCCAGAAACCTACTCAAGCCAGAAAATTTCTGTCCTAGTGTGCCTTAGTGGGAATTCAGGATAAACTGTCTGATGGGGAAATGGAAAGAAAGGCAGGTTTCTAGCTTTTACTGTTTCCTTCTTTGTCTGGTTTCACTGTCCTGTGGTGCTTTTTTGGCAGCAGGGATGTGCCAACCTGCAAGCTGCCCCTTCTTGCTGGTGCTGCCATATCTCCATTGCTGCTCAAGCTGCAGCAGTGGGGAAAGAACAGCCTGCAAGCTACCTCTGCCGTGGCTGATTGCATGGAGGTAAGGGTGACAGAGCTCCCTGCAAATAGCAGCAGGATCTGATTGGGCGATGTAGACCCGCTGCCCCGCCCTTAACCTTTGCTGTTGGTTAGAGGGAGGCCCCAGCGCTGCAAGGAGTAGGGCTGTTCTGGGCAGCAGTGTGTGTGGGTGTGGTGGGGAACTGACCTGCAGCCAGAACAAGCTGGGTGCAGTGGTATAGCCAGCCAAACTACAGCTGTGTCATTCATGCCACCCTAATCTCCTCTCCAGCTCCCCCACCCTCTGTCCTCCCTGGTCCTACCATTCTAGTGATTGGTAGTACTGGGCAGGGGGCTGCACTCCCCAACTGGTAGGCAGGCTATTAGGGTGCCAGGGGGAGAAAGCACTTCTGCTCCTCTTATAAGACAGTAACCTGTCTAAACTGGAACTTTTTCCTGTTCTGGTGCAATTCTGTCTTCAACAGGTTTCACTGTGTATTCATACTTGGCTTTATGTTGTTGGTTTCTAAGTCTTCTGGGCCTAGTCCTACTTCCAATGAAATCAAGATCAAGATTAGGTCTCTCACATGGCAGAATATAACAGAATGGGTGAGGAGAGAACAAAGATTTCTGGTGCGACATTTCATTGCTGAAGGAAAAGATGGGGTATCATGCTTTTTCATTGATATATAACACCCACATTTTAACACTGAATAGCTGGAAAAAGTACTTTGTTGTATATTTTTTACAATAAGAAGGACAATGTCATAAATTGTAGTCCTGACTGTAAGGCATAGCAAAACATAGTGATCAAGATGTGTCATGCTGCAGCATTGGCAAGTAATACATGTATTAAATGTGTGTATTTGTTAATATGATATGATATTTGTATAATGCTCTTCTCTTTCTCACTCAAATTGAAGTTGGCTATGCTTTTGGACTGCAATTCATAAGATTATTTTTCAACTAATTCCAATTGCATAAGAACAGATTTTACCACACTATGTGAGTAGCAATTTATTCTGTTAATACTGAAATCAATAAAGTAAACCTGTATTCTAAGGACTATCTTAATCTTAAACTATCATGGCTAAAAAGCTACAGTAAACCAAATGATAGAGTAAAGCCATGGATAAATGTGCTAAACACTGAATATATTTGCCAAAAGAATCAATACAGTTACACCACAAAATCCAGATGCCATACATATATATACACTCATCTGGAAAAATAAACAAAGCAACATATGTTTTCATATATAGTTTTAAACATTCTTTTTATGTATATTAGTGTTTTTTCTTTATCCCCTCTCTTTAATGAAAGATCAGAATTGAACTCTCTGGGCTAGATTTAATGTTAAAAGCAAATGTAAATTGCTCTGTATTTTTTGTAAAACCAGTTAAAGCAGGACTAGGTACAATGTGTATGTCAGTTGATGTTTTGATGACTAAGAGGAGGGAACTCAATGACAAATTTGTTTAGACTGGAAAAAAGAAGAACTTTGGCTAGGTATAGACAGTCAAAAAACCTGAGATGGAATCAATCTTAAGTTACACTTTTCTGTAAGCAGCATAATTTAGATCGATAGTGAACAGAACACACATTCACCCTTTGGTGGAGGGGCAAATCTGAGATTAGGTTCTGCCATTTTTAAATGAGGCTATGCATGCCAAACTTGTTCTGTTACGGGTATAGACCAGTTTCCGATCACTTATACTGGTTATTCTGTACCTGGCCTTTGAGTCTACATGAAATTATCATCTTAATAACTTTTCTTTTAACTGATTTCTTAATTTGTATGGCTGCAAGTTCAGAGATTCTATCTGTAAACCAGTGGTTCTCAACCTTCTTAGATTCGAGGCATGCATCAGAAAGTGCCAACTCTTAGCTTTCACTTTTCTTTTACTACAAAAAAATAATAGGGAAATTCTTCTGTTGCAAAGAACTCAAAAAGACTACAACATAGGAGAATGTTTTTACACTATGGAATACTTTATGGAATCTCAGGGCACCTATACATGAGCAACAATTAATCAAGTCTGCTGGAGCGGGGTAATTACCACATTCCAGCAGACTCCAGTGTTTTGTGTATCAGCATCCCTGTGCTTAAAAATGGTGGTAGGGGGCGTTTTATCTAAAGCTTATTTGACAAGCTTTAGATGAAGCACCGTTACCGTTTTTAAGTGTGGGGATGCTGATACACGGCATATGCCAGGGACTTGAATTCAAGTGACTCTTAGAGCCACTCTAATTAAAATCCCTCCCCCGCCACACACTCTCAAAGCACATGTATAATCACACTCAGAATTTATCTTGTGAATCATGTTTGTACCCCTAACATTGTGCTAACATTGCATGGCACCCTATAGCACCCTTGAAAGGATCTCAAGGCATCTCCAGGTGTCATTGTACCCAAGTTGAGCATCACTACTCTAAACCATTTCACATTTTGTTGGGTCACTGCAAATTTTATAAAGGTGTATTGTGGAGATTTAAGACTTTTCTTATAAATTAAATGGAGTAAAAATGGTGTAAAAGTCACTGAAACTGTTTATGGTGAACCAAGACACGCACATGCACGCTGTTTAAAAAAAAATTAAGGACCAGACTTTTAATGCCTACTTGGACTCTCTGGTTATGACACATAGCAGGGCAAACTTTTCCTGCTGAAGAATAACTCTCTCAATGTATTATTTTTAGTAGAAATGAATAAAAGTTCATTAGTCACCCAAGCTATACAAATCTTAGAGAGATGTGTATAGGTAATTGTAATGAAGTGAGGATGAAATCCTAACTCCATTGAAAGCCATGAAAATTTTTCCACTCAATTTAGAAGTTTCAAGATTTCAACCCAGACATATAAGGCATGTGTTTATAATGTCAGATATTTCAAAATAAATTAAAAGCTAACTTCAGAAAATACACATACGTTGATCACATACGTTGTCTGGCTTAAAAATAAATGATCATCCAAAAAAAAAAAAAGACTACCATAATTTTTAATGTTAAGAATTATACTTTCAAATCCAGATGTAACTTTTAAACCCTCCAAAGCGTATGTAACCATACCAACAGAATGAACACACTAAGATAATAAAAATACAGGTTTTGAACATACAGTTACATGATTCTTCATGTACAAAAGTGCTAATATAAAGATGCTTACATATTTTGTGCTACTTTCCATATGCCTGATGCCTTAAATAAACTGCTTAGATTTCAATTTCTATTTTTATTACTATTAAAATACACTTTAAAACTTTAGTATGATGAATATAAACACTGGATTATGAAGTAAAGAGTACTTTTCAAACTTACATATGTGAAAATTGACAGTTGATACCTATGCTTCATTTTAGTACTTGGCATAAGGTATGTTTCTGAATGTGAAATAATGAAAAAATAGATCAAATTACTTAAATTTGTGGTAGAACTTCACCATTGGGTGGTGCTAAATGCTCTGTTTGAAAAAATAACTGAGGGATGCAGTAGATTCAAAAGTTTTACAAATATAATGCGTAGTTTTGTTTAGTTAATTTTTATCTGATCCTATTTCTTTCAATGGTCTGAATTACAGGCAAATAATGTAAAGTTCACATCAGGCTTACAAAAACAAGAGTTATATTTGATCATGTTAATTAAGCTTAGATTGTGTGCAAATATTATAGTAGCCTTTCAGATACATTAGGCAAAATGCATATTAGATGCTTCATTACGTACGTGGGACACCTAGTTGAAAAGCGAGTATTCCATGATGCTGATAGCCATTCACTGCACAGAAGTTGTAGCAGTATCTAGTAGAGGTGCACTGGTATATCAGTCCATATTGGATCAGCACCGATAAAAGGAAAATTGACACTATCAGTAATCGGCTGTTTTTGGTCAGCATAGCCGATAATGTCACCAATAAATGTCTCGTGCATGGTTGCAACTTGGCAGCTTAGAAAGCAGTGTCTAGTCAATAAGTCTGTGATGGGGGAAGGGGCAGGGTGGAAGGAAGGCGTAGGAGGGAGGGGCAGATCGAGGTCCTCACAGTGAGGGAGGGATGGAGCCATGGGCAGCTTGTCCATGGGGGCATGGGAGGAAGAAGAAGGGAAGCTCCCCACTGCTGTGCACACCGTGGGAAAGGTGTCTGGTGAGGGTGGGCTGCCTGCTGCGGGCTTGGGGCCAGAGGCTATGCCAGACTCTTCTCAGTGGGAGCGCAGGGGCTGTGGGTAGGGCAGAGTAGGTGGCAGTGGCACTGGGAGTTGGGGGCTACAGGGTGGGCTAGAGCCACCCCAAAATTCCCTGTAGCCCCCACATGGAACCCCTCCTAATACCGCCACTGCCAGCCCTATCCTCCCACCCTGAGCACAGCCCTGGCCCAGCCCTGCCCCTGGGAAGAGGCTGGTGCAGCCCCTGGCCCCAAACCTACAGCAGAAAGTCCACCTTTGCCCTGTGCACAAATCCCGGTGGGGAGAGGGGGGACATGCCCCTCATGCCTTCTCCAGGCATCAGACTGTTTGGAATGGAAAGAGTATCCCATTTGTGATCTGTGTTTTTTTCTGTTTTATTCTTAGGTTGATAAGATCACATGGTAGAGGTAGGGAAATACTTTTTGGTGTTGGTTCTTTCTATACTAAGGATGACTTAATTGTTTTCATGTTGCTTTGTTATAATTAGCCAGTTTAAAGACAAATAACCTGGTTTTGAAAACTACGCCATCTCAGAAATCTTACACCCTTTTATGCATGTTAGATTTATAGACGTGTATTGCAGAGCACAGTGAATATGAAACATTCATCTTTGTATGAATAGTTGCTATGGAAACATAGTACACAGTACAATGTCATTCTAGCTCTGGTGTTGCCTGCAGTAGTTTATTCCTTTGTTGTGCCTGTTTCTTAAGCAACTGTCTTACAGCCTTTCATATTATTGCAATTAATCATATACATAGTCTGTATTGTTATCTCCTGAAAACCATCTCTAATGGATCACATACATTTTGTATGTGTGCATGGATGCATGCACACACACATTTTGTTCAATTCATTGATCAAAAGCTAATAACATGCCCAAAATTAACATGCTTTTCCCCATGAATGGACATAAATGGGAAATACCATGTTAAACATCATCAGCTCCCAGGTAGGGATCCAGAGAAACCAGTATCATTCAAGAAAATACTCTGCTTCTCTGGCCCCACAGCTTCATTTAATTTCACTTGTCAGAGACTGCAGGTAGACCTAGACCTTCACTACTTCTTCATAGACAAGTTTCCTACTCTTGGAGGGGAGGGAGAAGAAAATGCAGCCACTAGGCTCTCCTACTTATCCTTAAATTACATTTGCTGGAGAAAGACAGATCTGAGGCTACCAGAGTACCCTTAACTGGTGAAGGGTAATGGAAATGTAAGAGGGGGAACCTCTAATTCATGCCCTCAAGTAAAGTAACTACAAAGATCACAAGAGAGGCAAGGATTTCTGTGGGTGATATCTTTTATTGGAACAACTGCATGATTAGGATAGACTTACACTAGGGGCCTGCGTGGCCACATAGGCAGTTCAGGGGAGCTGTTGTGGGCTGGGTGAGCACCCCCTGCCCCCAGCTGGAGTGGGCACATGTGAGCACCAGCTTATTCATAGATGTTTGGGTCAGAAGGGACCTCAGTAGATCGAGTCCAACCCCTGCCTTGGGCAGGAAAGAGCATTGGGGTTAGATGACCCAAGCCAACTTCAGCAGGTGCATCTCAGCTGGGGCTTCCACCACCACCAGTCCCACCACCAGGTTGCCCTTCTACCCCAAGGAGGGGCTGGAGCTGCTGCCCATCTTTGGCATTGGCAGCCTGAGCATGGAGGCAGTATGGCTAGGCAGAAGCTGCTGCTGGGTGCCAGGAAAAAGTGAGACCTAGCAGCAGGCACTGCCTCATCCCCCTTGAGGCTGCCAGAGACTTATTGCTGCAGCCGCCCAGAGCCTGCTCCAGGGCTGCCCTACAGCTCTTCCCTGCCACTGCTGCCACCAGTGCCTGACACTAGACTGCATGCCTACCCCACACAGGGGTTCAAGGTCCATGCAGTGCTGCAGACCCCCATCCCCTCCTGCCCTGGCCACAATGTGTGGCAGTGACCAGGCAGAAGCTGCTGCTGGGTGCCAGGAAAAAGTAGGACATGGCAGCAGGGTTGGCTAACTTCCCCTCACTCTGCCAGGCATTTCTCTCTGCAGCAGCCTAGAGTCTGGACCAGGACTGCCCTGTGGCTCTTCCCTTCCAGGTTCAGGGGCCCAAGACAGCCTGGAGGTGGCACTGGTGGCAGCATCGGGAAGAAGCTGCAGGGCAGCCCCATTGTGGGCTCTGGCCAGGGACAGCAACAAGGGCCTGGCAGTAGTGAGGGGGAGGTGACCGTGCCTGCCTTCAGGTCCTACTTTTGCCCAGCATCCAGCAGCAACATCTGCCCAGCTGCCACTGCTGCTTACCATGGCTGGAGCATGTGGGTTCAGAGCAGGTGCTGCAGGGACTATGACCCCCACACATGGGGTGGGCCAGGGCCAGGTCTGTGCACTTAGCCCAGGGCTTGGGCCCTGCTTGCACAGGTCCTAGCCGGTCTCCATGGCTTGGGGCCTGATTATTTTAATCAGGTTTTTCAGAACTGTGCTGTTAAGTCAAAATATTTCCCTCCAGAGTCAAAAGCATGATCTTTCCCATCTTAAAAGAAACACAATGCAAAATACCCTTTTCCTAGAGCCTTTGAAAGTTGTACGGACAGCCTGAGTTTTTTATTCTGGGGACAGAACACTGAAGTAGAATAGCTTCCTTACACTGGATTTATTATTGTAATTCTCAGAATGAGTTTCCAAGGTTTTATTCCAATTTGTTATGCAATGGCATCAGAGATTTAATTGAAATGATGGTAGGCCCTATATTGGCTGCCCAATTTGGTCACAAGGCATCAACTAGCTGTCTTTATTTCCATCTCCAAATAACTGTTGTTTGAACTGCAGTACCTCCTTGGAGTCCCAGTTAAGGGAAATTTGACAGTAAGGGAGCAATGGCACCACTTCCTTGCTTGCAAATTTCCAGACCTGTAGGGAGCCCCACGGGCCAGATAGCGTGGCCCAGCACCCTGGATAAGGTGCGCAGGAGCTGGACAGAGGCAGCTCGGGGCCTGATTCTGGCATGCATGGGCAGTTCAGGGCCATGGGGCCTGATCCATGCATATGGTCTGGGTGGAGGTAGTGTGGGGTCTGATGTTGACACAGTGGCCCAATCCGGCCTACAGACGAGTCCCACATCCCTCAACTGGCATGTGGACCCAAAAGGTTGAGCACCACTGCATTAGAGTCGTTGCTATTTATTTGAATTGGTGTAGCTTATAGAAACTCAAATAAATACCCATTGCCCCATTGAGCTAGGAACTGTTCAACCAGATAGTAAGAGAGAGTCCCTGTCTTAGATAATTTACAGTATAAGTAGACAAAACAGGAAAAGAGAAGAGGTTATTGATATTTCCACTTTCCATATGGAAGACTGAGGCACAGAATCATTGCATGACTTGCCTGATGTTGTCCAAGAAATTTGTGGCAGAGACCAAAACGAAACTAAATTTCCTGAGTCACAGCCTTTTCTGCAAGAATGATTTTTTTTTCTGGATGGAATTGGGAAGTTAATTCCAGAAGTGTTTCGTTTTATTATATGCAGTCTTTGTGTTCTGCCTCTCTTTTTGTCTTAAAAGTGAATCTCTCCTGTATATTGTACCTTCTAAGGCTAGTATATTAGTGTTCTCAATATTATTGGTAAGAAGATATTGTAATGCTTCATTCTAACAAAACTTAATTGAATTAATGCCTTGTTTAAAAGAAATACCTGGTGAAAGGCCTGTAGCTTGTTTTTGACATGACAGATCAAGTCATTACATGGTATAATAAACACTTAAATTAATTGTCAGCATGTAGTGGTACAAAAGATAGCTACAGTTCACACAGTTCTTATTTCATTTGGTTCTAAGTATTTTGTTTTAATTAAGAGTATTTTTAATTAGTATGTGTACTGTATTGCTGAAGAGTATATGGTTTAGGTATAGGCATTCAAAAAGCCTGAGGTGGAATCAATCTAAGCCCATTTTCAGTAAGTGGTGCAGTTTAGATTAGGATTGGTAGCAAACAGAACATACATTGGCCCTTTTTGGGGGGCGGGGGGGTTGCAAATCTTAGAATGGGTTCTGCCATTTTTAAATCAGTCCCACGTGTGCTGTTCTGTTCTGTTACAGGCGTAGACAAGTGGTAAAAGTATAATGTCTGTATCTGCCCTGTGTGTTCCAATAATTTTTATAATTAGGACACAGTGAAGTGTTTTAAAGTATTGCTGCTGTTCATTCTTTCCTTAGCTTTCCTTGGAGTGTTACCAGTATTTTCCAAGTATGTTATCTGTCTTTCCTGGGTCTAAACTAAAACGTCATGCTCCAGTTGCAGCCTCCCTCTTTTTGACTGTGGGAAACAACTTAACTCTCACTTTTATGTACATGGAGTAAAAGCAAATGTATTGATCCTTTTACAAAAAGTGTTGAGTTATGTGGTCATTTTAAGTTTTAAATTTAGTATATTTCTAGTATACCTGCTGCCATACATGTAACAGGTCAGTCATCATACCCTATGAATTTCTGGTAGTGTTAATGTCTACTCGAGACCAGACAAAGGCATGGGCAAACCAGGTGGCTGCCTGGGGCCCGGACAGAAAGGGGGCCCGAAAATCGCAATTTTTTTCCCATTGTCTGATTATTATTATTTTTTTATTATTATTATTATTATTATTATCATTATTATCATCATCTCTGGCAACGGGGGGCCTCAATACTAAAAGTGCGCTCAGGGCCACCGGGAGTCTAGGTATGGTGCTGTGCCTTCTGCACTTTTGTAGTCTCAAGGCAGCCCTCCTCAAATTCAAGGCTCCCCTCAGAAAATGCCAGCTCTTAGTTTTCACTAATTATTTTGACTACAGAAAAATAGTAGAGCAATTCTGTTGCACAGAACTTGTAAAAGCCACAACCAGTCAGAATATTTTTAAAACTATGGATTACTATTAGAAATCTTAGGGTTTATCTTGTGAATCATGTTTGCATACCTCACACTGGCACATTTTGTGGCACTCTGCAGCAACCTTGAAAGAATCTCAACACACCTGGGGTGCTTTTGCATCCTAACTGAGACACACTGCTCTTTTGGAACATTGTAATTTTAGACTTGCTTTCTCCAGAAAATGAAGTGGCTCAACAACTTTTGTTTTCAAGATTGATGGCTTTTGGTTCATCTTGTCTGTTGTAAATGACAATATCTTCCAATTCAGTTAATAAATACTGAGCTGTTTTTTTCTTAAACATCTGAACTGCAAACTTGGCAACAAATTCTTTCCTTCCTTGTAACGATCTTTATCTGCCAGTTTGTTCCAACAAGTAGTATAAATATGAACACATTGTATAACGCCAAAATGCAATGTTACTTCTTTACATAAATTAGCAAATACAAATACATATGCTACAATGTGTTCTGCTTATATGTAAATATACTATTTATGCCATGACAGAAATTTTTCAGCATGAACATTATTTAATTGTATGTTTACTAATTGTAAGCATAACTTTTGCATGGAACTAATACTTTTGTAAACTTCTTAATAGTTTAAATATAATGTTAATACCTTTCAAAATTGCATTTGAAAGAATGCTGTCAAAGTGTCTGAACTGTCTGCTGACTTCAAATATGGAAAGGTTGTTAAATCTTTCAAACTACCTTTTTAGCACTGATAAATTAGGCCTCAGAGGCTTAGATGGACTCTGATCTGAAGTCAGTCTAGTGACAAAGGTAAGTGAAGAGTCACTGATGCATTTAATTAACATGCGTATCATTAATTAATTTGTTCTCCTGTCCTTACTCACTTTGTGGTGTTGATTTTAAATTCTTATTTCAGTGGACATGCATTAGATTTACTGTTTGTGTATGTGTATATAACACAACTGCTTTGCTTTGCATTTTCTCTCTGTTTCACACCCGGATAACTAAAACATAGAATTTCCTGACTGGAAACTTCCATGATTAGCCTTTTCTTTAAATTAATTTTTGCCAGTGTGGACACACATCCTCCTTCTAGTGCAGAGTAACAATAAACAACCCTACTAACAAAAGCATGCATGCTAATAAAAAAATGCTGAAGCCCTGACATAAACTGTGGGAATTATAGGTATTAGATGCATAATCCCAGTTTTCGTAGGACTTGAATCAGATTTGCCTTCCTGATCATTACTTCAGTACTACTAATTAGAGTATACATATCTTGGAAAGGATTGTACTACTTTGTCAAATGCTCTATATACTAGCAAGCTGTAAAAGTTTGCATCTTTTCTATTTCATAGATGCATAGACACTAGGGCTGGAAGGGACCTTGGAAGATCATCAAGTCCAGCCCCCTGCCCCAGGGGCAGGAAGTCAGCAGGGATCATAGGATCCCAGCAAGATAAATATCCACATGTCTCTTGAAGGCATTCAAGGTAGGCACTTGAACCACCTCTGGCGGCAATCTATTCCAAACCTTGGGGGCTCAGACAGTAAATAAGTTCTTCCTTATGTCCAGCCTGAAACGGTCTTGCAGCAGTTTGTGACCATTCGACCTTGTCATCCCTTGGGGCACTCTGGTGAACAGACGTTCCCCCAGATCCTGGTGAGCACCCCAATAAACTTATAGGTGGCTACTAGATCAATCACCCCTGAGCCTGTGCTTTTCCAGGCCAAAGAGCCCCATGGCTCTCAGCCTCTCATCATAAGGTCTGTTTTCCTGGCCTCTGATCATGCATGTAGCTCTCCTCTGCACCCTCTCAAGCTTCTCCACATCCTTTTTGAATTATAGAGCCCAAAACTGGACACAGTACTCCAGCTGCGGCCTCACTTTACTAGCCGCAGCATCAGATTGCAGGCTCATGTTCATCTTGTAGTTAATCACAGAATCAATGAGTTGGAAGGGACCTAGACAGATCATCTAGTCTGACCCCCTGCCATGAGCAGGAAGGAGCACTGGGGATGGCAGGGGTCATAAGACCCCAGCCAAGTGCCTATCCAGTCTCTTCTTGAAGATTTCCAGGGATGGTGAGAGCACCACCTCTCTGGGAAGCCTATTCCAGGCTCTGGCCACCCTTACAGTGAAGTAGTTCTTCCTAATATCTAACCTAAACCTATCCTCCCTCAGCCCCCCAAGTCCCTTTCGTCCGTAGTGCTAACCAGCATAGCACTGCCGAGCCTATAGGCATGCTGTGGGTTTTTCCTCCCAAGGTGGAGAACCCTGCATTTTTCAGTAGTAAACACCATAGGGTTCTCATCCACTCAGTACCTGAGCCTGTCAAGGTCTGCCTGGATCACCCTTCTGTCCTCAGGTGTGGATGCTTTACCCCGGAGTTTGGTGTGACCTTTTCCTTTTTTTTTCTTTGTAAGTGAGTAATGTGCAATCACAGAGCTTTCTAAAACTTACTTAAAAGCTTTCTCTCTCTCCTTCAGCTGTGATATTTCTTGGCAGAAAAAAACATGAATCCAAACCCAAAACCAGTGATGTCAAGGAAATTGGTGACAGCATAGTTTCAGTTTGCAGGCAAGGTTTAGATTGGTTGAGGTGCCATCAAGGCATTATAAATACCCTTGTCTGCTCTGCTTAAAGGTTCCAGCAACTTCAGCTAATTTAAATTGAGTTGTCATTTCTACTAACAAATGCGCATTCTTTCAAGGCTATTAAGTACCAAATGTCAATAAAAATATAGAAATTCTGAGCGTGAGTGTCATAAACTTTCTTTCTGAGGTTTTTTTAATACTGGCACTTTAAAGAGATGTACAAAGGGGGAGAAAATCTGTTTAGAGAAAATCATGACAAGCTGGATTTTTCTAATATTTGTGGGGAGCAAGAGAGGAAGGTAAAGCCACCACCCTAGCTCTGTCCACTTGGTCAAAAGTGTGATTCAGGTTTTTATTTTGTTTGGCCTGTTGCCACAGAATATCTAGAAATGTTGTCCTAAGCATGACTTGCTCTGAGTACCACTGGACCTATGTGTGCAAAAGGGGAACAGAACACTTTTTATTCAATGCATAAAATATAAAGTGCTGGTTGATAAAGTTGTTTTTTCTTTCATGGCTCACTACAGGGTAATTTAGAGTGCTTTTGAAAAGATCATGTATGCACCCATCTGCTCTGAAATGACAAAGTTAACTGAAGCAGAGCAGGGCATGGCCCCTTACATGGGAGTGTAGATGCTTCCTGCTTCTATACGCTTACTTCTGTGTTGTTCTGCCTCTGCTTTTATTTCATTTTTAATTTCTTGGATAAGTTGCCTTGTAAATTGAAAAGAGAGTTAAAACATTAAACTAATCTTATTAAAAAGCATGCTTTTTTAAATACAGGCCAGTGATCAGATGCATTGTAGTATGCTGTGTAGTGTCAAAGCTCAACTCTTTCTGAGATTTGATTTATTAGTACAATAAATAGAAAAATAACAGAAACAACAATCCACACCTCTCTTTTAGATGAGACCACTCAGCATATGTCCCAAATTCTGTCAGTCCTTAGATTCATTTGACAGCAGAGCCTCACTTTAGAACAGTGGTCTCCAACCTTTTCAACCTTTTTAAGTAGGAGATCACCTTTGGCATTGAAAAGCAACCCAAGATCTAACATTCGCTGCCACCCACCCTAACCCAGCAGGTAGGTCTGTCGGGAGGGAAGGGGGTAACAGATCAAGAAAGAGGGAGAAAAAATTATTTGGGGGCATGCCTCCCCAGCAGGTAAGTCCCATCCAGCTGGGTCCCACTCGATTTACCCCTGCTCCTGACTCTGCAGCACTGTCCCTCATCGCAGAGGCTTCAGTCTAGCCTCTGCGCCTTTCCTCTCCCATGGACTGACCTGCTGGTCTGGGGCACATGCGTGCATGCACGCAGGCACTCAGCCCCCACTCCAGCCTCAAACTAACTCCAAGAGGCTCCAAGATCTACCGGTAGATTGAGATCCACAGGTTATTGACCACTGCTTTAGAGCCTGGTCTCCCTTCCATTGGAGGGTCATTTCTCTAAGACTGACATTCCTAGCCAATAAACAGTACAACAGCTGTCAGCATGGGCAGGTACTCCTTACTTGCTCTGATACAGTATTAAGTTTGACAAATTCCCAACATGTTGGGAATTTTGAAGAAAATACCTGCCTATGTCATTTTTTCTATGTTGATTTCTCCAGTTGATGAGCTGAGCCTGTACAACTGATGAACTGAGCCTGTACTTATTTTTCTTTTATGTTTTTGTTTATATGGTGGGGTTGGTGGGTTGGAATTATTAGTAAGATATGTTGAAAGGAACATGTATAATTTGAATGTTATAGGATGTTTAATGAAGTTTTCCAGGGGGAATATATGTCCATATTGTGGCAACTTAATAAGCCTGTGTAATCATGCAAGATGTGATTAGTAACTTAAAACAGTTTGCTGCATTTTGTAACTTTCAGGAGCCTGAAAGAGTCCCAGAGAGGACCAAATTTTGCTATTTTATAATTCAAGTTGTCTGTCTGAGTTTCAGTCTGAGTTATTGATCCATCCATGCCACTCTTTGGCTAAGTACAGACAGTCAAAAAGCCCAAGGCTGAATCAGTTCAGTCTTCACTGGTTAGTCTAAGCCGCATAGAGTGAACCAATAAGGAAGTGAACAGACATTTTTTTTTATTCCAGAAATGCAGCCACATGCCTGCAGTGCCCCAGGCGAGAAGGCGGGGAAGGGCAGCATTATTGCATGCCTCCCTGCTCTGCTGGAGCAGATAGCTTGGGCCAAGGCTAGTCTACCCACCCTGCAGGAAGGGGTTTGTGTGAGAGGTGCAAAGCATCATGGGATATTGAGGGACTGTGGGACTTGAGTCTGGAGGTGATCTGGAACAGAAGTATAATAAAACTAATTTAACCTAAATCAGTTAAGTCTGATACTACATTCATCCAGGTTCATCTTAAACTGGTTTTGGCCATTTTTAAAGCAGTTTATGTGCGCTGAACTTCTGTTGTGTTACAGATTTGAACCGGTATCTGATCACTTATACGGGTTTCTGTATAATTTCTGTCTCTAGCCTTTGAAGCCTAGTATTGTCTCCCTGTTAACAGTAGTATCAAATTTAGCTTTCTCCACTTTTAACATCCTACAATTTGGAATTCAGTGTCTCAGATGCCATTCCATGGTGCTCTTTGCTATGCCTTCATTAATAAATCAGTTCTCTTTTCCCATTTTGCTTACATGCATCTGTCTAAAGCAGTATATGCATGGAACATTCTCTCTATGTCTGTTCTTATTCATATATTCTGTACTTGTACTTTGCCACAAAGAAAGGAGTTTAAACATTTTCTTCATCTATTTTGTAGCACTTTTTATCCATTAGTCTGTATTTTTTCAAGTTAAGGATTGTCTTTGGTTTTGTGTGTTTTTCTGCATCGAGCAAATCATTGGCATTAAGCAAATGATAAAATGAAAAAGCATCAGAGACAACTATTAAAGACCATAGACTATTTAAGAATGACCAGAGGAAACAATTGAAGAGAAGTATAGTTACTCTAGGCAAAGAAGGGCTTAAAAGTATGTGGAAATCTTGGGTGAAGTCAAATGGGATATAGTAATGGAGGAGAATGACACAAATGGGAAGTAGAAAGTGTTCAAAGATAAATGAATGTATGTCCTAATCTTATGCGTGTTGCTTAGCAACAAGCAGTAAAAATGTGGATGAACAAGTAAGTACAAAAAGTAATTAAAGGAAAGAAAGAGGAATATGTATGGTACAGTATAATAACAGCATTAGGAAAAAAGATGAGAAAAGAAAAGATGGAGAAGGAAAAACAGATTTCAAAGAATGTTAAGATAAACTTTAGAACATTTTTAATCGTTGTAATTTGATTTCTTTACATAACATTACTTAGGAAAAATAGGTAACAACTTACAATAATGTCCAAAAAGCAAATAGATTACACTCATAGTAAAGAAAAACATAAAGAAAAAAGTGGAACAAAACCATAGAGTTTAATATACATAACTTTTTAAATATCACACTCACATGGAAAGGGAGTGCTTGAAATCATACCAGTGTGTTTGCATAGGAATCTAATTTACCTGTAGCGTTTACTTGTGATTCATTTTTTACTGAGGAAGTGTTCTTACCACTGCTTTGAAAACTTCACTTCCTAGCTTTTCACAAAGGCACAATTCCATACAGCATTGGGGACCGACTTCTTTGGCAGGCATGCCACAAATTATGTCCCACACCCTCTCCAAGGATAGTTATGATCCCTTTCCCCTGCCTGATCTGGTGCTCTGGTTTCTCTTTCTTGCCCTGTGTTCCTTGCCTGATCTTTGGCTCTGCTTTCTGCTCTCTGTCCTGTCTGCCACTGTGCTACCTGCCCCTCCCTTTTCTGCCACATGCCACATACAGAGGCTTCCCATACCACCTGTGGCCCATGTGCTGCACATTGGCCATCCCCACCCTATAAAGTAGTGCTGTACTTGAATGTTCAAATATGATTATGCATTTTTGGATAAATTTGTGGTAAAAATATGCCAAAATAAATTCTTGATTCTTTTTCCTGGTCTTTTTGTGAAATAAAAATATGATGTATTTGTTGAATACTCCATGTATGATAAAGTCATCTGAATGAAGGATTATCTTATTACAGGAATGGGAATTGGAATATGTGGTTTCTATTCCTGGTATTGCCACTGGTTTTTCATATGGTGGTTAGTAAGGTGCAAAATGCTTTGTGTCTTGATTTCCACACTGTGAAAATGGAGATGATATTTTTCACCAGTTTCACAAGTTGCTGGACTTAAATGGCTTTGTGAGTTCCCTTCCAGCTCTATTTTCATATGATCCTAATCAGTAATGCTTTTACAATACTTGAGATTCTTTTTAAAGAACTATGGAATTGCCTAGTATTGCTATTATATATGACACGTTACATGAATCTTATTTTTACCATATTTATATTTGGTAGTATAGATTAACATTTTGTTTTAAAACACTCTGGGATAGCTGCTAAGTAGAGGACACTAACATAAATAGACTTGTTGACATGTTTGGTTTTTTGTTGGTGGGGGGAGGTTTACACTATAACTTAAATAGTGACTCATAATAAAATCTTGAAACCTATCAATGTGAAATACTATGCAAGAAACTTTAGGAAATTTGATAAAAAGCATGGAAATAAATACCTTTGGATTTATTCATAATCTTTTTGTTCAAAGAAACATTTAAGTAGAAATATGATGTTGAGGAAAATCATATTTTGTAGTTAATACTGCTTTTCAATAGTTCTACCTTGTTTTCTTAATTATTCATAATTTCACTTTATTCATCCATCCTGTACCAGTACGTTATCATATACTTTCAACAGCCTTTGACAATGGCATTTCCTGGGTTGGCTTGCTTATTATTTGTATTATCATAAGGTGTAGGAAGTCCAGTCGTGGACATCTGGGTAAGAGTTGTAAAACCCCTGTAACAGATTCAAGTAGTAGCAGGTTTATTTTAAATTGTGCCTGTTCCCCCTCAGAATAGCAGTGCATCTCAAGTAAAATGTTAACAGCAATGGAAGGCAAGGTTTCATAGTTTGTAGGGTCGGAAGGGACCTGAGCAGATCATTGAGGCCGACCCCCTGCCATGGCAGTAAAGAGCACTGGGGTCAAACAGCTCCAGCAAGGTGTTTGTCTAGCCCTGTCTTAAAGACCCCCAAGGGAGGAGCCAGCACCACCTTGCTTGGAAGTTGGTTCCAGATCCTAGCTGCCCTGACAGTGAAGTAGTGCCTTCTGATGTCTAATCTGAATTTAACTTCTGCCAGCTTGTGACCGTTATTTCTACTCACTCCTGGTAGTGCTTGGGGGAACAGGGACTCCCCTAATGCCTGCCGGTCCTTTCTGACTAGTTTGTAACAGGCCACTAGATCCCCTTGTCGCCACCTGGACGCGACTAGCTGTTCTCAGGCCGCTCTTCCCCGGGTGATTGGTGTTGTACCTCACCGGCATTCCCACCTTCGCCTGAGCGGGTGTTCTCTGCCCGACTCCTTGACCCCATTCCCACCTGCCATGACTTGATGGTATCAGTGTTTGGGGTCGGTCATCGTGCGTGCTCGTGGCTCAGAGTTCTCCAAGCGGTCACTCTCGGGGCTCCACCACCCCTACACCCCGGCCTCACACCTCCTTACAGTGGTGCCAAGCTGCTTGTTGTCTCACTCTTCTGACTATTACTCGAATGGAATGCCAGCTTCCCCCCCTTTAACCGGAGCTAGGTGTACTACGGGGCTAATGCCCTCCGGTCTCCCCTAGAACTCAGGGAAAAGATGAACTTAACATAAAACACCAAAAAACCTCAACACAAACTGTGGCGTACCGCCCCTTTAATTGCCGCCCCTCACGCTGCACTGTAGCCCTGACTGCTTCGTGCCTAGGCAGTCAGCCTTTGCCTATTCCCTGGCACCTCACAGTCCAGCAGCAGCGTATCCTCTGGAGGCACCTCTCTCTGGGCTTCCCTGTAGTCTCTCCTCCTCAGGCCGACTTCACCTGGGGTATCCTTCGGGGTGTCACAGGGGCGATCCCGGATCTTCCTGACAGTCGCGCCAGCAATGTTGCTCAAGTGGCATCCCTGCCTCTTCTCACACCCATCCCGGGTGTTTCTCCCCTCGTGCCTTGATGCTCCTGCCTGCCCAAGAGGCGAGGGCATCGGGTGCAGCTTCTCTTCCCCTCCTGTGGCGTGTACCGCCATTTTTATTTGTGCCGGCCGGCACTCTGCACTTGCGTCACCAGCCAGCCACACCTGAATAAACAAGTGGCTGACGAGCCGCGTGGGTTTTGCCTCCTGTCCTCCATCCCCCAGCTTGGGAGTCGCCGGTAAGTACCTTTGCGTCCCGGGACACCCATCTCAGCCTTCTCTTGTGGAGGCTGAGCAGGTTCAGGTCCCTGAGCCTCTCCTCATAGGGCCTGCCTTGCTGCCCCCGATCATGCAAGTGGCCATCCTCTGGACCCTCTCCATGTTGTCTACATCCCTCCTGAAGTGCAGCTTCCAGAACTGGACACCAGTGCTTTAGCTGTGGGCTGACCAGTGCCACATAGAGGGGAGTATCACCTTCTTGGACCTGCTTGAGATGCATCTGTAGATGCATGAGAAGGTATGGTTGGCCTTCCTGACTGCATCCCCACACCGCCAGCCAATGTTCGTCTTGGCATCACTGATGACTCCAAGATTCTTTTCTGCCTCTGCGCTGACAAGAAGGGAGTTCCCCAGCCTGTAGGTATGCTGCTGGTTCTTCCTCCCTAGGTGCATCACCGTGCACTTGTCAGTGTTGAATCCAGTCTCATCCACCCACCCCTGTAACCTGTCTAGATCCAATTGCAGCCTATTCCTCCCTTCTGGCATGCCCACATCCTCCCACATCTTAGTGTCATCAGCAAATTTGAACAGGGTGCTTTTTACCCCCTCATCCAAATCACCAATGAAGACATTGAACAGTGCGGGCCGGAGGACCGAGCCCTGCGGAACCCCACTGCCCACGTCTCTCCAGGTCAAAAATGACCAATGTGCCACCACTCTCTGGGTGCGGCCCTCCAGCCAGTTAGCGACCTATTTGACTGTGTAGGTGTCAACATCACAGTCCCCCAGTTTTTTAATGAGAATCGTTCTTTGGATAGATGCGATATCTTTTATTAGACCAAGTAAAAAGATGGAAAAAAATTCTTTGCAAGCTTTCAGGCACAAAGATCCTTCATCAGGCATAAGAAAACTTTGAAACCTATGGGGACTCCCTGTGCCCAATGAAGTGTTTGTGCCCAAAAGCTTGCAAAGAACTTTCCAACTTTTTAGTTGGTCTAATAAAAGATACCCCATTTACCCAAAGAACCTTTCCTGCCTATGTCCTTGGATCACAGCTACAATTAACAACTGAACAACAATGGAAGTGTTTGTATCAGAAAGGGACAGTGATTTTTTTTTTTTTTTGAAAATGGATGTCTCTATGCATCTCCTTCTATAAATGTGCTCTTCTATTCTTGGCTCGTACAGATTAGTATACTAGTATTGTATATATGTCAGCATCACCATTCCTGTTAGTCATTTAAAACTTCCTTAAAATCTTGAATTCCTTTTTGACATTACTACCTTAGTTCTAACATATATCGTTTGTCATTACAAATCCCTAGTATTCCTAGACATACATTAATGATTCAGCACTCCTTAAGAGGGAAGCATGGGAAACGAGCAGGAGGCCCTCATGCTAACCAACAAGCACTGTGATCTTATAGGGATCACAGAGACCTTGTAGGACTCCCCCTATCACCTTGTATAGGAGAGATCATATTGGCAAGAAGGGCAGAGAAGTCACTCTATGTAAAGGAATATTACATCTCCCTTGAAGCAAAGATTGGCAACAAAGAAAGGCAACTTGAGACCCTCTGGGTCAAGATATGGGGAGAGCGTGGGGAAGGGAATTTGTAGCAATCAATTCCAGACCTGCAACCAAGAGAAACAGCTCAACCAAGAATTCTCTAGAGAACTGGTAGAGGCTGCATGCTGTAGGAGCATGTTCATTATGCATGACTTCAACTACCCAGACATCTCGTGGGATGAGCACTCAGCTAGATCTGATCTCTCACAAAGCTTCCTCACTTGCAGTGAGGAGCTCTAACTCAGGAAGTCTACAAGCCAACCAGGGGCAAGGCACTCCTAGACTTAGTTCTGGCCAAAGGAGATGACCTAGTGAGTGACCTGTGGATTGAAGGGAAACTGGGAAACAGTGACCATGAGCTGATCACCTTCTCCATCCACAACAAGTCAGACAAGTCAGCCAGTAGGGTAGAAATCCCTGATTTTAGGAAAGCTCATTTCCACAAACTCAGGAGATTAGTTGGCGAGGCCTTGTGGGACCACAGTCTGGTGAGGAAGGGAGTTCAGGAAGAGTGGTCGTTCCTCAAGGAAGCAATCCTAAAAGCTCAAAGGAAGTCCATTTCCTTTCACAAGAAAGGCAGCAAAAGAGCTGGGAGACCCCCTTGGCTAAACAGGGAAGTCATAGACTTCCTGAAATTAAAGTACAAAGCCTACAAGGGATCAAAGTCAAGAATAACTACCAAAGAGCAGCTTTCAGCAGCAGTCCACACCTGTAGGGAGCAGATCAGGACAGCAAAAGGACAGGCCAAACAAACTGGCAACCAGAGTCAAGGACAACAAAAAGTCCTTCTTTAGCTATGTAGGAAGTTGGAAAAAGAGCAAGGGAAACATAGGGTCCCTGATAAATGAAATGGGACAGCTGTTAATTGGCACTCAGAACAAATCCAAACTCCTAAATGGCTACTTCACATCGGTATTTCACCAGTCCAAGGGTGTTAGCCTGCTTGACAGGGTACAGGATGATCCATAGTTGGTGTAGATCTTGTAGGAAAACATCTACAGTGGCTAAATAGCTGCAAGTCAGCAGAACCAGATAAACTACACCCAAGGGTGCTAAAGGACAGACCAACGTCATCACTTGACTGATGGCTGTGCCCACCTCCTTTCAGTGGTACATTCTCATGCTGCCTTCGCCTGATCTGCTGCTCTGGCCCACCAGGAGCCTTTGTGTAGGCCCCAGAGGGTACCTCGGTTGTCTTTAGGGTGACCCCAAACTCGCCTGCCACAACTTTGGGTGTTATTTCAGTGGAGGATACCTCCAGTGTGGTCCTGCATCTCAGTGGGCATTCACAGCGCTCCAACCTTCCCCATACCCCGGCCATGCACCAACCTTCAAGATGAGCCTCTTACTCCTTTCTTGCCACCACCCCTGCTGATGTCTTCCCTGGATCTCTGCTGCCCCTCCTGCTGGTGAGGACCCTGGCTGGACCTGGAAAGTTGGTCACTGTTGGCCCTTGGGCCTGTCTTCCTTGACGCCTTGTGCTGCCCATGTCTGAGGCCGTTAGCCGCTTGCTGTTGGGACTGCATCTAATAACGAGGACACATCTGCCTTGGCCTAGTGCTAAGGGCTATGCTAACCCACTCTCACTAGGGTGGACAATGGAACAATCCTAAAGGGGAATATGAGTGACACCTTCACTGCAAACCCCTCACCCTAAAGTGACCTGGCCTAAAACCAAAACCAAGATGCTGCTACCGTGACTGCCAAGGGAACTTGGCAAAAAAAAAAAAAAAACTAGACAGGGAACGCCCAAAGGAAGGTGTTCCACGTCCTCCTCACCCCTAAAGCCCCTAGTGTTACACACCCCGGGCTCAGATCCCGGCTTTCACCCCCAACCGGGGTCTCTCCCCTTCTCTCCATCATCCTTCTTCACCCTGGTGCTGCAACACCCATCATTTCTACTGAGGGCTCCTGCACTGAATATCAGCACGGCTACTGCTGCCCTCCTCAGTGGTCCTGTTGGTCCCCAGTCAGTCCTCCCCGCCACGGGGACACCTTGCAGCTCCTACTGTGTCAGCCCCCGTCAATCTTCCAGCCGGCCCCCTGATCCCTGGTGGACCTCTATTCCGGGCGGGGCTTTCTTTGTGGCACTGGTTGCTGTGGCCGCTGCTGCAGTTGCTGCTGTTGCCTCAGCCGCCACTTCTGCTACTGTTGCTTCTGCCACGGCCACTTCTGCCACCGCTTCTGCCACGGCCACTGCCTGCCACGGCCTCATGCCACATGCCACAGTCTCCTGCAGCTTCTCTGCTCCTCAACGCACCTCCTGCACCTTTGTGGGTGCTTTTTATTTCCGCCAGGTGGCATGTCCCTGTGACGTCACCCGGCCTCAGCTGGATATAGGCGGAGGTGACAAATCACATGGGCAGTTCCCCGCTTCACGTTTTCCCACTCTTCCCAGTCCCTGTAACAACTAAGTTGTTATTTTTTATTCTTTGTGCCTGGGGTTTGCCTCTGAGCAAGGCTTTCCCCTTTTCTGGGCCTGTCCCCCTGGGACAATGGCAAAGTTGTTTGAAGACTTGTGGCATTCGGGAGAGGTCCCAGAAGACTGGGAACAGGCCAATGTGATACCCATCTTTAAGAAAGGGAAAAGGGAAGACCCAAGAAATAACAGGCCAGTTATCATAGAATCATAGTATAATAGAATCATAGAAGTAGGGTGGGAAGAGACCTTGTAGATCTTCAAGTCGAACCCCCTGCCTGGGCAGGAGAAAAAAGGCTCAAATGATCCCAGCTAGGTAGACATCAAGCCTCCTCTTAAAGACCCCCAGGGTAGGAGCCAGCACCACTTCCCTTGGAAGTTGGTTCCAGATCCTAGCTGCC
>NW_017728947.1:86979501-86980647 GCF_001723895.1 Crocodylus porosus | reverse complement strand
ATGCCCTCATTCCATCAGTGGGGGAGCTCCCGGATCCCCAGTACTCGTACAAATCAAACCCTCAAGCGTCACCTATCAAAGATCTGCCAAGAAGCCTCTCTGCAATGGCTCAATACTTTGCCCCTTGCTCTGCTTTGCATCTGTGCCCCCTCCCCAAGGGAAGATTAGGGCTTAGCCCCTTTAAGATTATGTTTGGAAAGGCATGGCCTATGAACGGGACGCCGGTTCTAGCAGGGGAGTGAGAAATAAAATGTAATATTTTGTCACGGTATATGTGCTCTCTGTCTGCTGTTCTTTCTTCTCTCCATAGGTACACTAAAGACTTGCAGCCTCTTCCAATGGATGCTCCAGTCCACTCGTTACAGCCGGGGGATTCCGTGCTCGTTCGTACCTGGAAGGATGAGCCCCTCCAAGAGAAGTGAAAAGGACCTCACACTGCCCTACTAGTTTCCCACACAGCGGCAAAGGTTGACGGAAACAAGAACTGGATTCATCACGAGACAGATTTGGCATAATCTTTCTCCCGTCGTATGGAGTGGGCTGGTTAGCCAAGCTGTATCGTCAACTTTCTGCATTTCTTACAAAATTTGCCAATGACACTTTAGCTGTTGAAAAGAGCCTTAACTCCGAGATTTATCAACTTCGTTTATTATCACTTCAAAACCGTCAGGCTCTAGATTATGTTTTAGCATCTCAGAGAGGGGTATGTGCTCTAATTGGGAACAAATGTTGTACTTATATTCCAGAAAATTCCCAAGATATTAACAAACACATTTTGTCGGCCGAACAGGCTTTTAAGCAGTGGAAAAGTCAGGAACGTAAACCCACTGTTTTCAATTCCCTCTGGAGCTAGTTGCCCAAACTTGGAGGCCTAGGGACAGGCATCCTTCACCTCCTGGTCACCGGTGTTGTGTTGTGTTTAATTACCCTCCTCATATTTGCGTGCTGTAATGACCTCCTGTGCAAAGTCTGTGTACCCCCCTCCCCAAGCGCTTCATTATAACCCTGCATTGAAGATCCCAGTTCCCAAACACTTAATCGTCTTTTATCTTCAGAATATGAGAAAACTCAGCCAAAACTTTGTTGAGTATTCTCAAAGGGAGGAGTTGTTGGTGTCACTGGGCATAACCCTAGGTAACTCAGAGG
>NW_017728947.1:86977600-86979490 GCF_001723895.1 Crocodylus porosus | reverse complement strand
GCAGGGGGTCGGACTCGATGATCTATTGAGGTCCCTTCCGACCCTAGCATCTATGAATCTATGAACCAGATTGCCCAAAGGATCTTGCGGGGGCCCCACATTTCCTGGTGTTTTCTTCATCCTCCTTATATATTTGAAAAAGGACTTTCTGTTATCTTTGATTTTGGATGCAAGTCCTAGCTCTGTGTCCGCCTTAGCTTTCCTGACAGCCCCCCTACAGGCCCAAGCAGAGGAGGTATACTCCTTGTCGGAGGGCACTTCAGTACCCTGCTCCTAGTAAGTCTTTAACTTGAGGGGGGAGGTGTGTCGCAGGACACTTCAGTGCCCTGCTCCTACAAAGAGGTACAGGTGTTGGTTGTCAGGGCAACCACAGTTGGTCAGCTGACCGGAAGGGGGCAGGGCCTGACCTATATAAATACAATCCAGGCTGAGGCCAGAGAGGCAGTTCCCCACTTGCAGCCAAGGAAGAAGGAGCTCTGCTGGAGTAAGCAGAGTAGGGAAGCCTGATGGTCTGAGCAGCTTCTGTTCAAGGATACCGGGTGGAGGAAGCCCTGGTAGGGAGTTGAATGTTGGTTAGTCAGATGGCTTAGAGTTTATGTTGTAGCCCAGGGGCTTGAGTTTTCCGTTTGTAGTTTTATAAGATCGGAGGACCAGGTGAAACTAATAGGGGTTGGAGAAGGCCTCACAGGGGCTCCACGGTAGTGTGGGGACCCCGGTGCCCGAGAGGGCACAACATTCAGGGGTGCACTGACCCTAGCCCTGAGAAGGGGCACAGAGGATTGGGGGCCAGGTAAGGTCAAGGCTGCCTGAGCCCCACAGGAACTTAAGACCTGAGGAGGGGATTTGGGGGCCAGGCACAGCTATGGCCACCTGAGCGCCAAGTGTGAGAAGTCCAAGAGGGGGTGCAGGTGAGAAGCCCAGAAGGCACTTGCTTTGAGACCCAAGGAGGGGGGTTCGGGGCCAGGCATGGTTACGGCCACCTGATCCCCAATCGAGAGAAGGTCCCAGAGCGGGCACGGTCGCGAGAGAAGGCCCCAGAGCGGGCACAGTGAGAGCACAGGCAAACACGAGAGAGGCCAAGGAGCACACGCGGGGAGCGCGTGCAACTGCTAGAAAATAGAGGCCAGGGAACAGCCGTGAGGGTGTGTGGCAACCGTGAGAGAAGCCAGGGAACGCCTGGTGGGTGCAGGCCCTAAGGCGAGCCAGAGAGTGTCCGTGAGGGCGCAGGCCATTGTGAAAGAGGCCAGAGAGCTTATGAGGGCCTGGGCCAGTGTGAGACAAGACCAAGGAGCCTGTGAGGGCACGGGCAATTGCAAGACAAGCCGGGGGGCGCCCATAAGGGCACGGCAAGGGATCGACCATACAACGTCTGGTACATCTGCAAGGCTTGGGGTGTGGTACAGGGGTGGTAGGAGCCACGCGTAGCCCGTAAGGCTGGGGTGCACCAAGTCAATCAATACAGAACAGGGGCCAGGATACACCAGAGCACCGTGTCCAAGGGGACAAAAAGGCAGTGTGGCAGGACAACCTAGGGGTGCCATGAACTCCCCTAGCGCCTCTACCTACTGTGCCAAATCAGGTCCAAATGCACCCTCTGTATCTCACCCACCACGTCTTTGATGTTGATTGTTAAAAGGAGGCTGCCTTCTTTCCTCTTTGGCACGGTGCCCTGATGTATTTAGGCTAACGCTCTGCCTAGTTGTCTTGGTGCGCTCCAGCCTCAGGGTTACACGTGGGCCCTACAGGCCCCCGTGCCCTCATGGCTCCCTAGGCTCACCTCCGTCGCCCGCCTGCGCCCTCACAGGCGCCCCTAGCGTCCCTCATGGCTCTCGCCCGCACCGGGGCCTGCCTCACCGCGCAATTCCCGCAGCCCACACCGGGGCCTGCCTC
>NW_017728947.1:86928769-86977500 GCF_001723895.1 Crocodylus porosus | reverse complement strand
CACCGGGGCCTGCCTCACCGCGCAATTCCCGCAGCCCACACCGGGGCCTGCCTCGCCATGGCCCTCGCACGATCGCCCCCCTGGGCTTGCCTCGCCATGGCCCTCGCACGATCGCCCCCCCCGGGCTTGCCTTTATATGATCGCCCTCACCAGGACTTTTGCTCTCACAATACCGCCCACTGGGCCATGCCTCGTGATTCCTCTGCCTGCACTGGGGCCTTGCCTCGCGATTCCCCTGCCTGCACTGGGGCCGGGGTCGGGATACCCCAAAACGCAGCGCCCTCTCCAGCGCCAGGAACCCCCCCACTACTGGGGAGCTCCTATGACGCCTTCTCCAACCCCTACAGCCTCACCCGGTCCTCCGGTGTTATACAACAACCAAAACAGAAAACTCATGCCCTTGTGTTCCAACATAAATTCCAAGCCAACCTGGCTAACCTCCATATATATCCCTACTAGGGTTTCCTCCACCCAGTATCCTCATGCAGGTGCCGCTCAGGCCATCAGGCTTCTCTGCTATGCCTGCTCCCAGCAGAGCTCCCTCTTCCTCGGCTGCCAGAGGGGAACTGACTCTGGTCTCAGCCTGGCTGTTTATATAGGCCAGGCCTTGCCCCTTTCTGGTCAGCTGGCCAGACTGGTTGTCTTGGCAACCCACACCTGTGCTGCCCTGGTGACTGGCAGCTGAGCCCATATTACCACTTGTCAGTAGCAGGCACCTTAGTGCCCTGCTACAGGCAGCCTCCCTTATAAAATACCTAACATCAAAGACGTGGCGGGTGAGAACAAGGGTGCTTTATCTCGGACTTGGCACGGTAGGGGGTGTCTGGAGAGATCACGGCCGTTCCTAGGCCCCCACCCTGTGACACTCCTCCTTGGAGATAACACCCCCTTTCCACCGGTTGTATGCCCCCTTTTGGCAATCGGGCATTCCCATACACCCTTGGTGAGCCAGGGAGGCTTATAGGCACTCCTGCCCCCCTTGCTTCTTGTTGGGATGGTCACCCCTTGGGCCCTGAGTATCGTCTCCTTAAGGAACGTGCACTCATCTTGGGCACTGAGCTCCCCTGCTCTTGAGAACCCCAGCACCTCCCCCACTAATCTCAACTCGTTGAAGTTGGTCCTCTTGAAGTCGAAGGCTGCTGCCTTCCTGCAGGCCATTGACACCCTGCGCTGGATGGTGAATTCCAGCAAGCGATGATTGCCATCACCCAGGTGGTCAAGGACCTGGAGGCCCCTTACCAGGTTGTCTCCTATGGCCAGGACCAGGTCCAACAGGGCATTTCCTCTGGTGGGACTGTGCACCTCCTGAATTAAGTGGAGGATCTATATCTCAGCCAAGAACCTCCTGGAACGGTCCGACCTGGCTGACTGTTCCTCCCAGCAGATGTCTGGATAATTTAAATCTCCCAGGACAACTACATCCCTTGCCTTAAGTGCCTCTGCAAGCTGGCCCAAAAATTCCCAGTCCAGCCCCTCCCCTTGGTTGGGGGGTCTGTAATAGACCCCCACCGTTAGATCCCTCTCCCCACAGCCCTGTTGTATCTTGACCCAGAGCACTTCCACTTGCCCCTCTGACCCCATTCTGCTGGCAGAGGATGTGTATTGCTCCTTGACATAGAGCACCACACCCCCGCCTTTCCTTCCTTCTCTATCCCACCTGTAAAGCCTATAGCCCCTAATGCTAACGGCCTAGTCGTGGGATGAATCCCACCAAGTTTCTGTAAGCCCTATTATGTCTGGGTCTGAACTGGCTATTCTGAGGGTGAGTTCCTCCCGTTTATTCCCCATACTACGAGCATTGGTATATAGGCATTTATATGCCTAGCTGCATGTGCCACCCCCCAATTTGGGAGACTGTTTTGTTCTGTTTCTTACCTGGGCACTCCTTGCATTTGTCACCTGTCTTGCTCAGGTGGTGTCTCCTCGTCTTCCTGTGGCCCCCCTCCCCCGGCAATGCTAGTTTAAAGCTCGCCATACGAGATCAGCCAACCTGGAAGAGAAGATACGCTTGCCTTTAGGAGAGAGGTGAAGCCCATCCCACCCCAGCAAGTCCCCCACACAAAAGCATGGGTCATTATCAAGGAACCCAAGGCCTGCCTGGCACCACCAACTGCATGAGCGCCGGTTGACCTTGCCAGTGCAGGTCTCATGTCGCAGTCCCCACCTACTCACCGGAAGAAGAGAGGAGAATACCACCTGCGTGCCCATCTCCTTAAGCTTGTCCCCCAGAGCCTTGAAATCTTTCATAATGCAGTCAGGCTTGCCCCTGGCCGTGTCATTCGTTCCCACATGGATGACAACCATGGGGTAGTGGTCTGCAGGTCTGATGTAGGCCGGGATCCTCTCCGTGATGTCTCTAACCCGTGCCCCAGGCATGAAGCAGACCTCCTGCGTCATGGGATCAGGCTGACAGATGGGACCTTCCAGTCTTTGTAGGATGGAGTCTCCGATGGAGTCTCGGCATTTCTTCTTGCCGGTGTTCGCTCTCTGCTCATTCTTTACCATGTGGGGAGTGGCACCATCCCCGCCAGAGGCAATTTCACTGTCTTTCTCCATCACAGCTGCCAGGGCGTCGAACCTGTTCCCCAGGGGAACCTGGGGAGCTTCCACCACTCTAGGCCTAGCAGCTCTGGATTTGGACACCTTCTGCCACTCCTGCGTTGGATGCGTCTCCTGTGTGGGCTGTACAGTGGGCAAGCGGGCCTGCAGAGAACAGAAATAGTCATCAATTTCATCCTCTGCATCCCTGATCCCCCTCAGCCTGCTCACCTCAGCCTGGAGCTCCCTCATCTCCTCCAGGACCCTAAGCCGTGCACAGGAGGGCCAGGCAAGGGGACCACCAGGCCCCCCCATCCAGGACCCCACAGAGCCCCCCCCACAGACAGGGGGGCAAGGGGCCACCAACCCCACCATGAGCTCCGTCTGAGTGAAGGCCTCAGAAGAGCCCATGGCAGGCGGCCATGCCCAGGCGGGGCCTCTGGCAGCTGTGCTCCGCGTCTGCACCATGCGTAAAGATCTGCACCTGCTGCTTTTGCTCACTGGAGGTGCCACTCCAGGCAGCTACCTCACGCCCTTCTTACGCGAACACTGGCGCAAACGCCAGCGTGCCCTTACAGAGCATGCCGGTTTGCGCGCACAGTTAGTGCACGCTGCCCGGGCACAGCTCAGGAGCGCAGCTCCCTGTCGGTGAGCTAAAAGGGGTCCAGTGGGCTTCCCCTCTGGATCTGTCTCAGCTGTGCTGTACCCTCTGCCCCACTTACCTTAGGGGGAAATCAGCTGTTGCTGCCCCCTCCACTGTCTCCTCTGCAGCTGCTGCCTTCGCTGCTGAGGTAAGGTGGGTACACGTGTGGCATACGTGCACCCTGCTACCTCCACTCCTGCTTCCCAACTGCCCTGTTAACTAACTCCCAGTTAGTTTGACCTTAATCCCTCGTAAATTCCTGGAGAAAATTATCAAAGAATCCATCACACATCACACACAGGCTAACTGAAAGCGGTATTCTGAAGGATAGTCAACATGCTTCATTACAGGCAGGTTGTGCCAAACCAACCTAATTTCCTTATGTGATCAGGTAACTTGCCACCTAGATGGGGGAAATGAGGTTGATGTCATATACTTGGACTTCAGAAAGGCCCTTGACCTGGTGTCCCATGATGTCCTCCTGGTTAAGTTGGGAAAATGCGGCCTCAAATACTTTACAGTCCAGTGGCAAGGTAACTGGCTCTGTGGTAGGACCCAAGGGTATTGATTGATGGAACTGAGTCATCATGGCGGAAGGTGACCAGTGGCATCCCTCAGGGTTCAGTTCTCCTACCAGTGCTCTTCAGTATGCTCATCAACAATTTGGATTCAAGTATTACAAGAAATCTGGCAAAGTTCGTCAGTGACACCAAATTATGGGGGAGCATGGTCATTCTGAAAGACAGATGGGTAAAGCAGGCTAACCTGGACAGGCTCTTGAAGTTGACAGACCTCAACCTAATGTCGTTTAGTACAGAGAAATGTAAAATGCTCCATCTAGGAATAAGAAATCCACAACACACAGGCTCAGAAGTGCTATGCTTGCCAGCATCACAACTGAATGAGACCTGAGTGTCATCATGATTGACAGCAAAATGAACATGAGCCACCAATGCGATGCCATAGCTGACAGAGCTAATCAAACACTGGCATGCATCCACTGAGGCATCTCAAGCAAGGCAAAGGATGTCGTCTTTCCACTGTATTTGGCCTTGGTGAGACTGCAACTGGAGTACTGTGTCCAGTTCTGGGTGTTGCACGTCAAGAAGGATGTGGAGAAGCTTGAGAGAATCCAAAGGAGGGCCACATCCATGATTAGAGGCCTGGAGACCAAGACATATGAGGAGAGGTTGAGGGACTTGGGATTGTTCAGCCTGGAAAAGAGAGGACTCGGAAGACTTGGTGGCAGCCTATAAGTATCTCAGGGGCATACATTGGTGTTTGGGGGAGCATCTATTCACCAAAGCTCCCCAGGGAAGGGCAAGAAATAATGGGCACAAACTGATTGAAGATTGCTTCAGGCTAAACATAAGGAAGGCCTTTACAAGCCAAGTGCCAAGGGTTTGAAACAGGCTCCCCACAGAGGTGGTACAGTCATCCACCTTGGCAAGCCTCAAAAAATGTCTTGACACCCATCTTGCTGGGGTCATCTGATTCTAGCAGTCTTTCCTGCCCAAGTGCAGAGTGGTTGGACCCAGTGATCTGTAAGGTCACTTCCAGCCCCTAACAACTATGAAGATGAAGTTGCTAAAAGCTTTGCTTAGGTAAGGGACATATTAAGTGAAGATTGAACAGAGCTCTAAAGTATGACTTTATAACAAAAACTAATGACACTTTCATATTTTAATACGGCATTATGTGGCTACCCAGCTACTGGCCTTTGCAGGAAACAGTAATTTGCCATATAAATATGTTCAGTTAGTTGTTCCATAGCTGATTTATGTTGATCACACAAGAAAGAAAACAGGGTGGATTCAAAGCTTTTCCCCCGCGTCTCAGGCCAAATATCTAAAAAGGGCTCTTTTGGCCTAAGGAATTGTCCCTTTGCTTATTAGCAGTCAGTATTTGATCAGAAGCAGTAAAGGCCTCCCTAGTAGACAGTTAAGATATGGAACCATGTCTCTGACAGCAGTAGATTTACTGATTACTGTGCCTCCATGAACGTACGTACAAATTCTGTAGACCTAATCTATTAAAGACTCCCAGGTTGCATAGGCCCATTGAAAGAAGAAGCATGGTCAAAAGATAAAACTTATGCAAAGGAAACTTATTTGCTTAACACCTTCCCAAAATAGTTCATCAAGTCCTTGTAACTTATTCATTGTTTCTTTGCCTTCATATTTTCCTTGTATTGCATGCTGGACTTCCTCTTTGGCCCTGTTGTACAGCCAGCATCTAGATTTTTCCAAAATTTGCAGGCAACTGAAAGCCACAGTGCTCAACCTCCAGCCTATTGGCCAAATGCAGCTCACAGAACCAAAGGCATCCAACCTGTGGAGCTCCCCATGGATCAGGAAAATTTGACACTGGGGGAGCAATGACAATAAATACAGCCACCCTTTCTCACTGCCAAATTCCCAAACCCCGAGCCTCACATAGCAGGTTGCAGGCCGGTCACACCCTCTCCCCTCACCCCATGGCTTGATGAGGTTGGGCTACACCCCTCTTCCTGGGTGGCATGGCACTGGGCCACACCCCCTTTTTCCCCTGCAGAGATGAGCTATGCTCCCACCCTCCCCCTATGGAGCCAGATTGGAGCTGGGATGCCCCCTTCCCCCCTCTGTGAGGCCACATGGGGTTCTGCTACAACTGCCCTGTGCCAGATTGGGACCATCAGCCAGATATGGCCCATGGATGGCCTTGGTACTGCCCATTTGGCCCACCAGCCAAAAAGGTTGAGCACCACTGTCTTGGAATATAAGGATTTCATTAGTCGTAGCTTAAAATTTAAGAATACTGTTCATTTCAAAGCTATTTTCTTTTACTTTTTTCCCTGTTTTATTGGCTCAAACTTAATCCACTATATCTGTGGATGTTTCAAAGTTGCTGGTAACTGGTAAGCCACTATTGCCCTTCCCTTTGGGTTGCCTCCCTCAATGCTCTCCGGCCACAACGTAATGTTTGAAAAATGCAAGAAAAGAGGAAAGGGGAGGCAAGATTTTCCAGTTATCCTTAGTGTTATGGATAGCAGTGAGGATTTTCACAGGGCTTCACCTCCCTGACACCCTGCCCTTTCCCTGCCCATGCACGCATGGGTCCATGATCTCCTTCAGCCTTGTCCTTATAATAAGTGTGATACGGTGACTGGTTATTGACCAGTTATTCTAGTCTCTTGCTTGCAAGGAGCGACCACTAATAGCCCATTCCTTATGGGTTTACAACATCCACCAAATCTTTATTACCCAATAAGTTTGTCACCACTGGGTCTTTTCATAATAGGCCTTTATTTCCTTTTTTCACCTTTGGCTAAATATCAGCATTCAATTGATTTTATTTCCCCATATTCATCAATTAATAAATTAATCCATGCTCAACTCTGTCCTTATTCTGTGTCTATTAATTAGCAAGCATTACATGCTAATTCATACATATTTATAGTCCATCCAGTTACCAGACATAACACTATTTATCAACTAACAAATTTCCCAGTGTCTTGTCAATCACTCTTCTTATATTTTCTCAACCCACCCAGTTTCCTGATCGATACATTCATTGACTCTAAATTCCTATAACCTTTATCCCAGGACTGACTAGCCTGTGGATCAGCTTCTCGGCCTTTATTATAATTAATTCTTTTATGTCTTATGGATTGATTAGTTCCGTTTGAATCTGTTGCTCATTTAACTCATTGAGAGTAAGACTACTTGCCTCCAGGGTTCTCAGTCAATTAACCTGGTTCATCATTCTCAGGGGACCCTGTGGATTGTTGGACTCACTAGTGGCAGTAGCTCCCTCACCTCATCTGTGGTTCCCCTTGCTGCCTTTCTTGTAGAGGTATTCGGTCTCCCCTTACTCTGCTCCGGCTCCAGCTCTGGCTTAACATCCCAGTTCCTTTTGTCAGTCCCGTACCTCTGCACAGCATACACGAGCTCTGGCTCTCATGTGCTTCCCTACTCCGACCCAACTTTACCTTCCAGCCGGGCCTCCCTTGGCCAATGGGAGCCAGCTCCGGGATCCCACATGCCTACTTTACCCCAAGCGGGGCACATGGGCCATTAAGTTTGCCCCAGACGCCATTGGCTCATCTCTGCCATTCAATCAGTCTTGCATTCCCTGGTTGTGTCTGGGTCCAAAGAAGCACTCTAGTCAGTAACAGGGCCTAGGAACAGTGCCCTGTTACAGTGTCATTAACATTGAAGCAAATTCTCTGTTTTAACTAAAGCTTGACTTTAAGGATGCTGTTGAGAGAACCATAGACATTTTTCTTTGAATTTTATGTAAATAGCAATCTAAACATTTGGCAAGACTGAACTGAATTCCACTCTTTAGGTGCTGTACAGTTACAGGGATGTCTTGGTTTAATAATCATATTTAAAATCATCCTTACATTAGTAATAACAATTTTATTATTTAAAACTAAACTCCTCAATGTCAATACTAATTGTTCCTCTCCCTCTGCTTCTTCCATCTTGTCTCATTTTTCATGACCTATTATCCCCTCTGCTTCTCTAGTTAAAGCCATAAACTTTGATTCATAAACTTCTTGATTCATAAACTTTTCCTGAAAAGAGTTTGCTGTGTTCTTTGTTCTCTCTTAGCTCTGAGTACCCTCTAAACTAGATCCTCAAGGTTACCTGCACGGAAGAGTGCAATGAAGGGATGGGGAAAAGAAGTGAAGAATGCAGAGACAAGCCTTCTCTAGTCATAGCTAACCGCTACGAAGGGAAACTTAAATTAAAAGCTGGTGACTAAATGACAGTAAAAATGTATTTAAGTCCTTACATGTATGTCTACTATAGTGTGATAAACAGGAATATGAGTATGTGTATCAGATCAACTCCTGCAGGGAGACAAAAACATATTGAATTGTTTTGTTGTATTATAAACATAGTGACAAAATTTCTCCCAAAAGAAATACCACAGGATTACTGAGTGACTGAATGAAAGTGTTCTGGACTGCAAATGACTGCAAACTTCCTGTTTTAAAACATTTTTCATAAAATGATTGCATTTTTTTACAACGTTGAGGTTTTTTTAGAGATGTATATTTTATTTTAATTTTTATGTTGTTGTTGCTATTTTTGTATTTGCGAATTAGTTTTAAATAAAAAAAATCATCCTTTAGGATATCTGTTGTCAAATATGTTGGCGATGATGTGAAATTAAAATATAGGCTTGCCAAGGTCTATTTCTGAAGAAAGGTTACATCTCAAAATGCACCACAAATATTAACCAATTTAAGCATGGAAGGCTTTCTGGAAGCCTTTGACAATAACCTCCAATGAGGAAATTTAAGGAAAGTAGCCATGAGGTGAAAAGTAATTCTGCAATGGAATAGAGAGTAAATAATACAGTAAGTTAAGTTAGGTCAGTTTTTATCATCACAAAGGTTTGAGCAGGATAGTCCAAGGGTTTATTCTAGGGTCAGTGAAATTCGGTGTATATTATTGATCTGGAATAGGAGATGAACGGTAAAGTAGTAGTGCTTACAAATGACACACAATGATTTACTTCAGTCAAGACTAAAGAAAACATTGAGGAGTTGTAGAAGGACCTGATGAAGGCAAGGGGGAAGGCATAATAGTAGATAAACAACAGTTTTGACAGTGGAAGGTAATTGTCCCAGGGAGCAACCAAGGGGAAAAACCTGGGGAGCAGGAACGGGGTGGAGAAAGGGAAGAAAGAAAGAGACACAGAAAGACTCTCAACTTTAGCTGGAACCGTGATGAAGCTGGAAGTGGCGGCAGGACCCGAGCGGCTTGTTAGCCGCGTTTTTATGAAGTTGTGGCCAGCTGATGGCGGCAGCTGCAAGAGCTGGTTGGGGGAGTTAAAAAGGGCTGCAGGCGAGGAGAAAGGGGAGAGACCAGCAGATGCACCGGAGGGGGAAGCTCTCTCAGAGTCCTCTCAGAGTGTAGGAGCATGGGGGTTTGCAGCCAGCAGCCCTGGAGAAGAGAGTGAGACCTTGAAGGAAGAGGTTGCTGCCCACATGGAGGCAGGAGGCGAGAAGGCAGAGCCAAGATATGGAAGCAGGAGAGAGCAGGAGAGCATTGAGACCTGGAGATGTCCACAATGGGTCAGGAGAGGCGGCAGGAGCCACATCGCCGGATCAGGTGGAACCAAAAAGAGCTCAGACAGCCCCAAGGAGGAGTCATAGGGGGAGACGCGTTGAGGGGATCCACCAAGAATACAGTGCATCCACAGGCTTGGGAGAGAACGAAGGGGAGGAGGAGAGGGACAGCATACTGACCCAAACCGAGTCTAGGCTTGGCAAGGGCCTTAGAGGCTGCAGCCGGTGGCAATAGGGCAAGGACAGTCAGCTGTAAGGAGAAGGAGGGAGCCTGTAGTCAGATTCCTATAGCCCACTAAGAAAAGGGCGCCAAGCCCCAGCTATCGGAGGGATGTGGCCGAAGACTGCCAACATTCATCAAGGTGGGATGTAAGGGCAAGGTAGAGGGGAGGAGGAGCCTCGCAGAAGATTGTCATCCCACGGTCCCTTGCACAAGAAACGCTGATAGTCAAACCCCACCACTGAGATAAGATCAGAGTCGTGGCAGGAAAGATTGGGGAGAGACGATTCGGGTCAACGACGCCAACTCGTCAGGATCACAGGGACGGACGGGCGGACAACCCCGAACATCCGGGGACGCATAGCATGTGACCGGATGTTCGAAACCAGACAGAAAGCTCTAGCCACCTGGTCAGACTGGAGTTCCTCCTAGGTCTCACCTGCCATGACTTTGTTGTTTCACTAAGTTTGGGGAGGGATGATATTCACCCTGATCTGACCCTGGCTGCAGGTGTCCCCAGTGGAATTCAGCTTCCAAAAAACTAAAAAAAAAAAAAAAAATGAAAGAAAACTTTCCAGCAGCAGGCTTAGCTTTTGCCTTGCCCGTAGGCTGCTGGCACTTGCAGCTCCTTCCACACAGCTTTTAGCAGCTTAATCAGCTAATTGAAAACTTGGCAAGTTAATAAAGCTGTCTTTGGATGCACTGGGAGTTCTCTCCACAGTGTGGTGATCTTCTTTTCAGGTAACTTGTGGCTGGGGCTATTGAGCTCCCATGAAGAGATGCTGTCAGTCCCTTCACAATGTTATACTCTCCCCAAGAATATTTCTGTTCATTTTCAATTACTCTAAAATAAAAAATATCCAAAATCAAATATAGGATTTTAGAAATGGGAACAAAACTATTAAAATTCAACCTGAGGGGTTGCTAATTTTGGTGCACTAGTAAACAGACAAATCAGAATGGCCATCATAGATAAATGCAAAATTATGATTGTTATAGATGCAGTTAATTTGGCACTTCTGTGTATTTTTTCTCATTGTACAAGAACAAAGGAATACTTAACAAATTTAAATGCCAGGAAATTTTAAGATGCTCAAATGAAATACTTTTCTTTTTTTACACAATGGATAATTAATGGTAGTGCACATTTCACAAGATGTAATCAAAGGTCAAGAGCTTAGCACTCTAGAAGTTTAGACATTTATATAAATAATGAGAATATTTGGAGTTACCTTAAACAGAATAAAAATAAAATTACACAGGATGTAAAACGTCATACTTTATGATTATAAACCAGTTACTAGCTACACAGAGGTTAGATTAAGAAGAAAATTCCTTTATGAACAAGTAATTAAAGAATTTGCTACTCTTTCATTTGACCATTTGGAGTCCATGTTTGTCTGATATGCCTGGGTCTAGCTATTTCTTGCAATAGCAAGAAATATGATACTGTGCCATGTGGAACTTTGGATTGTTGTAGTTATAAAATCCGAAGTTCAAGAACCTCTCTGAGATACATAAGTGTTACACCAACTTGTACAGGACTTGTACAGGCATTCACCTTTTCCTGGGAGAATTGTTGTTCTCCCACTAAAAATCCTGATTGTATAGACATTTAGAATCTTCTTCCAGAGCAACAGTGGCCACTCCAAGAGAAAAATAACCTGGTGGAAAAAAAGGAGAAATAAATGACTCCTGGGAGATTTTCTCCTGGGAGAGCAAACTTCTTACATGTAGATTCTGAGAGAAGCTGCGGCACTATCCTTCAGCGTCCCCGCATGCTTTGCTTCCAGCCCCGCCACCCTAGGTCCGGGGATACAATATGTCACTTGGGCTGGACTCTGTTGCTTCCAGCCAGGCAGGGGGCCCCTTTGCAGTCCCCTCATTGTGCTGCAGGGACACACAGCCTACAAAACAACCTGGGTCAGCCAATCAGGGCTGCCCTGTGCAATACTGTCCTCTGTTGCCAGGCAGAATGCAAGCCTGCAAAGCAGGCCAAGATGTGTGCACAGGGGCTTGGCATTTAAATGTCTCTTCAGGTATCTCTGAATTAGTATTTCTACCAGGAAAACAAACCTGAGAGAATTCTCCCAGATCATTTGAACATGCGTATACAACCAAACATTGTGTCCATGAATTTTAAAATAATTAGTCTGAAAACTTTGTTCAAAGTCAGGGCCTTCCAGCTTGTAGGCAGCTGAGGGCTCCAAACAATATTAATTGCAAGTGACACAAGTTGCACTCCACACCCATAGATGGGTGGACAGGCTACTGAACTTTGTTGAAATCATGTTTAGGAGAGAAGGGAAAGCTAAAAAGTGAAAACATCTCCAGCCATAAGTCACTGATCCCCTGGAGCCCCCAAATTGTGCGCTCCTCTCGCCCACTCACCCACTCCAAGGCATGCTGGGATCAGTACTCACTCCCACCTGTGGTGTTGGAGCCATAGCATTTCAGTGCATTAAAAGTGGCTTTTGTACCTGGGATGTTGACCTGTGACAGTTGTGAACCAGTTCCCAGTCCATGGCATTTTGGAACGGTTCAGTTGTTATGTGTGTCTACACCCATGGGGTACAGGTAGAATAGACAATTAAAATGTTTCAAATGCCTTTAAAAGCTTCAAAAGGCCAGCTCTACAAATGTGCATGCCCTTTAAAATGTTTCAGAAAAGGCTTCAAAATAGTACGTCTAGAAAAAGTTGCACTGGAGTCTGCCAAAAATAGTTTGTTTAAATGTCAGTTGAACACCAGAATTTTTTTGATCAAATGGGGTATACGGATAAAGTTATGCAGGAATATCTTGTCATTTCAGGATGACTAAGGGGCTTTGAATTTAGTGCTGCTTTTCATCTTTCTTGCTCCTGCTTTTTTTATATTTTACATTCACCAAAGACTTAAAGATGACTCTCCAAATAAACCAGCCACCTGTTTAGCAAAGCATTCAAACATAATTTGGTTTAATTGACTTCAGTGGACTGGGCTTGTACAAATTAATTAGGGAATTCATGATTTTTTTTTAATAAATGCTGCTCTGAATTGGGACCTAAAGAAAGTCTTTGAGATTACTCTGCCATAGTTGCACAACAAAAGATCTGAAATTTTGATTTAGACAATGTAAAACTCCTGAGAAATATTGATGATGTATGTGACATAGACACAAATTGAACTTGAAGCATATTCCATATCCTCAAATCCTACAAATACATTTTTCTTACACCATCATAGGTATTGTAGAAAATTCTTTTTCTTTCCAAATAAATATTAAGTGCATGTTTTATTAATGTAACAGCCTTCCCAATACTGATAATTGTTGTTTAATATTTATATTGTGGAAGTGCATAAAGGCCAGAGCAATGTAGGGGACTTTATTGAACTATTTCTTGCACGAACATAAATGATGACCACTGCTGCAAGGTATTTACTAGGGCTGTGTGAAGCTTTGGTCCCTAATTCAATTCAGTGGAGATTCAGCCTGATTCAGTGGCTATATCTCTAAATCCAAATTGAATCATTGGACCCTTTAATCTCTCTGAACTGAATCGGAACCCTCTGAATTGATTCGGGGAAATTCGGAAAGATTTGGCAGTTTGGGCATGGACACACATTTAAATGTTTTTTCTACATACCTTTCTAGGTAGCAGGCAGCTCGTGAGTGCTGTGATGCTGGGGCGCCTGCAGTGTCTCACAGAAGCTCAGGGGACTCCCTAGTGCACTTGGCAGCAGACCCAGAAGTGGATCAAAAGCACTACTGTTCCACTTCCAGATCCGCCAGGGAGCACGTGGGGGGGGCCCCCTCACCCCCTGGCTCAGTGACTGGTGGCTCCTGGGTCTGGGGGACACCCAGGGTCCCCCCGTGGCCAGTTGCCAAGCCAGGGGAGGGGGCCCTGCACGGTTCCTGTCAGACCTAGAAATGGGTTGGAAGTACTTCTGGTATACTTCCAGGTTCATCACTGAGCATGCAGGGCCTTCCCTCCCTCCCCCCACTCCTGTGGGATGCTCCATCTGTCCCAGCATTGCAGCATTTGCAAGCTGCGCCTAGTACCTCAAGGTATGTTGAAGAAACATTTAAAGCTGTGTCTATGTCCTAATCACTGATTCTCCGAATCAGCATTGAAACTTCAGATTTGGATTCAGTCAAATCAAATCGGGGACAGTGATCCAAATCAACAAATCAAATCACTGTCCCTGATTCAGGCCGAATCCAAATTGAATAGGGCCCACTTCACACACCCCTACTATTTACAATTTTGAGTGCTCCTCTATCATTTCATTGTGTACTGTTAAATACCATTTGTTCTCTGAAAAACTTAATGCAGCACTGCTTTTTATTTTGTTGGTATCCACAATATCATTCTCATCAGTACTTATAATATGCTCACTTCATTCTGTCAGACATTGTGAGAAGCAACAGCAAAGAGTAGGTGTTAGACATCATCATCTATGATTACTCCTATTTCCTTCTGCCCCTTCAAACACCCTTCTCACAAGCGCCTGTTACAAAAAGAAGTGGCCTCATTGTTTCATTTAGGAGCCATAGAAAAGGTTTTGGGAAAAATAGGAGAAGAAGCTTTTACTCTAAATATTATTCCTAATTTCAGAGAAATAATAGAAGTCTTTGCTTAGGTTTCTTAATTCTGGGATTGGACAGATTTACAGTATTGTTTGCCTCCACTTTTCCATTGCTTCAGGCTCAGAACTGATTTTTGGCTTTTGACTTGCACATTGTCATTTACCCAGGCTGAAAGGAAGTAGCTGAGATCATGGTGGGGCCACAGAAAAGGGCTTACTCCTCCAGGTATACAAGATTGTTGATATGAGCAGACCAACATGCTGGGGTGGGCAAAATACAGCCCACAGGCCAGATCCAGCCCACAAATGAACATTGTCCAGTCCGCAGTGGGTCTCAGTCCTGCCTGGCCCAAGCACCGCCTGGCCCGTGGTGCATCCTGCCACCCCTTGCACATACAGAAAGGCTGGGGCAGCTTCACAACTGGATTGCTTTTCTAGGCAGCCCAGGTGCTGGTGGCTCCTTCCAGCTACTGCTAATGGCCCTAGTCATGTGGTACTGGTGGGGACCCATGTGCACAGCCCTAACCCTGAACTACTGTGCATCTGCTCTAGACTTGGCCTAGTGGAGGGGACTAGCTTTAGACCAGCCAGAACCCGCATGCCCCATTTCTGCTCTGGACTCGCCTGCCCACACTGAGCAGTGGCAGCAGCCAGGCAGAAGCTGCTGCTCAGAGCAGGGGGGAAAGTGGCCCCTCCCCTTCACCTCTGCCAGGCCCTTCTTGCCGCAGCCACCCAGAGCTCACCCAGGATGCCCTGCAGCTCCTCTGCAATGCCACTGCTGCCCCGCTGGGTAGCCTTGAGGCAGTGATGATGGTGGCAGAGGGGAGCTGCAGGGCAGCCCAGGCATGGACTCCCAGTGGCTATAGCAAGAAGAGCCTGGCAGGAGTGAGGGGGAGGAGCTGCTTTTCCCTGATTCTGTGCAGCAGCTTCTGCCCAGCCAGTGCCATTGCTGAGCATGGGCAGGCAGTATGGAGGAGGCGCAGAGCAGGCCAGGGTTGGGTCTGTATGCAACTTGCACACGTTCATCATGTATTATTAGTGGTTTACCTAACTCGAGGAGGTGGCTGGCCCATTTCACGGGCAGATTGCAAAGCTAGCCACCATTTTTGTGGGTTGGTTGTACTGCCACCGTCACCCCTCTGCCTGAGGCATACCCAGTGGCCCTGCTCCTCACCGCTGATTGGCTTTAAGGGGTACACATCATATAGCCCCCACCCTCACCATCAATTGGAGTGGTGGTCACATGGCACAGTCACATGACAGACATCCCTCTCAGCCAATCAGTGGCGAGGAGTGGGGGTGGCCTTTTGGAGCCCTCCTTTGTACCGGCAGTCCCCCCTCTCCTTTTTCCCCCCAGTAGGCTGTATGGCTGGGCTGCAATACCTTGAGGACTGCTGGCTCCCTCTGGGGAGCCAGCATTTTATTTTCAGTAAGATTTCTTCTTTATTTTCACTGATTTCATGAACATTGTCCACTTTTGCAGGCATTGCTAGATTTTGTGATTTCCACAGGTCCCTACATATTACATGTTGGACATCACTGCTAGATCAGAGGCTAAGTTTGGGAGAGCAGTACTCCAGTCTTTATATAAATGATGCAGCCTATCATGCTAAGATGACACTGCTTGCCAATCAAGTACAGTGGGATATGCACTGAGCGTGCTTGCCTGCCAGTGTAGCTGAGATGTTATTGTCATTGTAGATCCTCTTACCCACTTTTCATCCCTCCTTTCAGTCCTATGTCAAAATATTTGGAATTGAAAGGGAACTGAGAGAGGGTCACAACTCCTCTCGCTCTTATGGCATCCTTTGGAACACAAGGAGACATGGGGTATGTGCAGCTCAAATAAATATCCAAATAATATGAAGCTCATACATGAGGTTTATGCTTATACCCACTTGTCACAAACCAGCTATAGTCTAAAATATTCATGGAACTTCATAACTTTTCTTGAGTTCGTTTAACTGATACAGCAAACATAGTCTCTATAAGTAGCATCAAGCTGTATTTACCCATATCGTTGTTACGTCTGCATGAATTTTGGTATTTGATATAAAGGTAATTTTGATATATCTTTATAATTTAGCTAACACTGTTTAGTGGAGCAGCGATTAACTTAAGCATTCCTTGCCTATTCACACACTGAAAATTAGCAAGTGTCTTGAGTATGTTTACTTTCAGACAATGACAAATTTACATTTTAGAAGAAGAGACCCTTAAGAACACCTGGCAATTCAGACTACTCGGAAGGGATGTCTCTCTTCCGAGACACTGTCTCACACTTAATTTCCGAGTGAGGAAATTAAGTGTGAGACAGTGTCTTTGGGATATAGCTAAAAAAATGCAAATATTATCCTGGTCATATTCAGATCAGGAAAGAAACTTCTATTTGTGGGACAGGAAGTTAAACACATAAGCCAATGGATGATATATGTAAATGGTCAGACAAAAAAACATACTTAAGCCTTGACAACAGAGCACATCTTTTGTCTTTAGTGTTCCTGAGAATAGGGAAACTGAGGTCCCTTAGCTAATGAGCTGACTAGAAACTGCGTTCTTGAATTCAAGATGCAGGGCAAAAACCAGGTTATTGTTCTGGTATTTCCTTTTGTTTGTTTGTTCTTATATCTCTGTCTGTATCTAATACATGTTATTGATTTCTTATGTTTGTCCTTATAAGTCTTTGGTTATTTCTTATAACTCACTAATTGTCAGGGTAAATGTGATTTCAGGGTATTTGACTATAGAGGCAGGCTTTTTCTCCAGAACGGGGTAGGGATCTATCTGTGTGATTTTTCTGCTGGCAAAATATCCTCTTCTAGGAGTTAGTTGGCAAGCCCTGGATAAGGCAGGTAAGGCTGACGTGGCCCATGTCAAAGAGTTGGCCCTTGTCTCATCTCACCTAGTTCTCAGTGGTCAAACAGTAGATGACAGACGGATTTGCGGCTGAAGGCACACCTAAAGGTGTTAAGAATACGCAGGATTGTGTCTCAAAGGCATACCTGGCTGCTTTCAGGGTCTGGGCATGTCATACCACCTACATACAAAAATGAAAAAAATATTTACTCTGTGTTTTTTCTGGTTATTTAGCTTAAGGGGCTATTGATTTTGAAAACAGAGCCTGTTTGGTGATCCAGATCTCTCAGTCAAATAGGTTCTTAAGATCCAGAAGATTTTGTATACATTTGAAGACCTGAGCTTTCCAGGAATAGCCAGATAGATGTACAATATGAGTATTTTAACATATTGTAAATGGTTATTTCTAAGAACTTGAGCAAATTGGTCAAGTCTACATTTTAAGTTAGAATTTGTTCCGTTGTTCATAGAGTCATAGATTCATAGATGCTAGGGTTGGAAGGGACCTCAACAGAACTTCGAGTCCAACCCCCTGCCTAGGCAGGAAAGAGTGCTGGGGTCAGATGACCCCAGCCAGCTGCCTCTTAAAGACCCCCAAAGTAGGGGATAGCACCAGCTCCCTTGGAAGCCCATTCCAAATTTTGGCCACCCTTACCATGAAGAAGTTTTTCCTGATATCAAGCCTAAATCTTCTCTTTGTCAGTTTATGACCATTTTTCCTTGTTACCCCAAGAGGCGCCCTGGTGAACAAGATCACCCTCTCAGCCTTCTCTTGCGGAGGGAAGAGGTCCAGGTTCCTTAGTCGCTCCTCATAGGGCTTGTCCTGTAACCATACGAGTGGCTCTCCTCTGGACCCTCTTGAGTCTATCAACATCCTTCTTGAAGTATGGCGCCCAAAACTGCATGCAATACTTCAACTGCAGTCTGACCTATGCCGCATAAAGGGGGGAAGTATCACCTCCTTGGTTCTATTTGTTATACATCTGGTGATGTACGATAAAGTGTGGTTAGCTTTGCGGATGATTTCGTCAGAATGACGACTCATGTTCAACTTGGAATCCACTATGACTCCCAAGATCCCTTTCCGCTTTTGTGCTGCTGAGAGGGTCACTTCCCAGCCAGTACGTATGCTGGATATTTTTGCACCCTAGGTGCAGCACTCTGCACTTGTCCTTGTTGTACTGCACCCTATTGTTTACCACGCACTTTTCTAACCTGTCCAGGTCTGCCTGCAGTCATTCCTTACCCTCCAGAGTGTGCACTTCACCCTACAATTTAGTATCATCTGTAAACTTGAACAGAGTACACTTCACACCCACATCCAAGTCACTGATGAAGATATTGAAGAGTACAGGTCCAAGGACTGAACCCTGCAGGATTCCACTACCCACATCCTTCTGCAATACCGACCAGTCTACTACCACTCTCAGCACGACCACTAAGCCAACTTGTCACTCATTGGACCATGTAAACATCTATACCACAGCCTCTTAATTTATTTATGAGAATGGGATGAGGTACTGTATCGAAAGCCTTGCTAAAATCCAAGAAAACAACATCCACCTCTACTGCATCTAAGCATTTTGTGACCCTGTCATAAAACAAAACCAGACTGGTTAGCATGATCTACCTGTTACAAATCCATGCTGGTTTCCCTGCTGCATTATTTTTCCCACTGGACTCCCACAGATATGATCCTTCATAAACTTTTCAAAGACCTTTCCAAGGATGGAGGTGAGACTGACTGGCCTGTAATTACTCAGATCTCCTTGAAAATAGAGACCACACTGGCCCTTTTCCAGTGCTCCAGGACCTGACTCTCAGATGAAGCTTATCCAGGCCAGCTGACTTGAACACATCTGGTCCATCCAAGTGACTCTGCACCAAGTCAATGTCGACAGTTGGCTGGTGTCCCTCTGCCTGTCTAAGAGCCCATTAGGAGACTTATTTGGACCCCTGTTCAAGAACGCTGAGGCAAAAAACTCATTAAATAGCTCAGCCTTGTCCCCCCCTCTGTCACTAATTGCTCCTTCTTGTTCAGTAGGGGCCCTCTGATCCCATCTAAGAACCCATTAGGAGACTTATCTTGAGCCCTGTTCAGGAACACTGAGGCAAAAAACTCATTAAATAGCTCAGCCTTGTCCCCCCCTCTGTCACTAATTGCTCCTTCTTGTTCAGTAGGGGTCCTTTGCTGCCCTGTGCCTTCCTTTTATTTCCTACAAACCTAAAAAAAAGACTTCTTTGTTGTCTTTAATTTGTGTTGCCAGCTTCAGCTCCATAGTTGCTTTGGCCTTTCTAACCACCTCCCTACAAGTACGGGCCAAGTAGGTATACTCTTCCTTGGTAGCTACCCCTCTGCTTGCACTGCCTATATGCCTTCTTTTTTGCCCTTAGGCTCCCCTGGATTACAAGGAAGTATTTTGGCTCCTTTCCCCCTTTTCCCTCATACTGGGATCATCTCCCTCTGTGCCTGAAGGATTGCCTCCTTTAGGAATGACCACCCTTCCTGGACTCTTATCTTGCCAATACACCTATCCTGCAGTGCATCATTGACTACGCTCCTGAGCACACTGAAGTTAGCCTTCCTAAAGTCGAGCACTTCCACCCTACTAGTTGTCTTACCCACCCTGCTCTGGATGGTGAATTCGATTGATTGGTGGTTACTGTCCCCAAAGTGACCACAAATCTGCAGCTCCCCTACCAGATCCTCCCCTGTAGCCAACACCAAGTCCAGTAAGGTATTTCCCTGAGTGGAACCATATACCTCCTGTGTTAGGTGAAGGTCCCGCATGCAGGTTAAGAACCTACATGAACAATTGGATTTGGCTGACTGCTCCTCCCAGCAGATGTCAGGTTAATTTAGTTCCCCCATGACAACCACGTCCCTAGACTGTACAGCCTCTGAGAGCTGCTTCAAGAATTCTAGGTCTAGCTTTTCCTCCTGGTGTGGTGGTCTGTAGCAGACCCCCGCCACCAAGTCCCTTTCCCTTCGACCTCCATGTATCCTGACCCACAATGCCTCAACTTTCTCCTCCTCTGATCCCATTTTGATTAGGGTGGATGTACAACGCTCCTTTACATAGAGAGCAACCCTGCCCCCTTTCCTCCCTACTCTGTCCCTTCTATACAACCTGGAGCCCTCAATGTGTACCACCCAGTCATGGGTAGGGTCCCACCAGGTTTCCGTTAGCCCCACTAAATCAAAGTTATTACCTGCAAGTAGAAGTGCAAGTTCTTCCTGCTTGTTCCTCATGCTCCTAGCATTAGTATAGTGGCACATGAGCCCTCGGAATGGTGGCTTTGGTGCCCCGCCGTTCTGTTTTCCTAGATTAAAAGAGAGCCATAAACTGAGTTTAGGAAATGTCCTGTTTTATAGATGCTATCATCACTAAAAATTTAACATTAAAAAAACTTTTCATGTTCTTTTTGGTGTTAGTGTCATCAGTTTTTCTAGTAGAAACACATAACTCTAACATAGGTTTATTTGCATTAAGTATCCACTCAGAAGTAACAAGATGACTTCTGGGTCATATACAGATCCTAGATTGAACAGGATAGGGCCAAACTTACTTATAGTTTGACTGGCTAACGAGTGTTGCCAATCAAAATAATCCATGAAGTTCATGGTGTAGTTTTAGTTTTAAGCATATTATAATTAATGAATTATGTGATTTTAATGTTATGTATTGCTATATCTACACAGTCTACACATCAGATATCTGCACATCACTGCACAGTCGTGCTCAGGCCTTTCAGAGGTTCCTGTTAAACAGAGTCTGAATTAACTCTTAAACCTTGACTAGTGTTGATTCTTTAATTGCATTGGACCAGTGGTATCACTCAGACTATGAAATTCCAGGCAGTTGTTAGCCAGGTGTGTTTACCTATGAGATATAAGGAAAAATGAAGGTTCCCTTTTCTTTTCATAAAAAAATCACACTCAGAGTGATAAACATGTATTTAACTGATGCCCCTAAGGATCACTAAGGAAATAATGTGGAGTAGTTTACAGAGGTTCAGCAAACTTTCTAATAATCTTTTTTCCATGCATTTCCTACTAAGGTTAAATCCACAAACACTAACAGTGGGAACAGATTTTAAGACAGGATTCATATGCCTTGCTGCTATGATTTGTGACCCCAGCGAAAAAGTAGAAGATAACTTGGAAAGAGATCTGTGGCTCGTACATCCTTATGCTTCTTTTCTTCTGTCAAGACACTGATTTTTTAAGATCTCTATTAATAAAGTCCATTTTGGTTGTCAGAACCATCCTTAGGCTTGTTCAAGTTGGTTAACTGGCCAGTAATCAATTGAAACACAAGTAGGATGTATGCCTTAGGCCCCTAACACATGTTCATTTAAAAGTGTCATGGTATGGGGTATGGCAGGATGCCTGATTTGGGGATCAGGGATCAGATCCCACTCAACTCCTTTCTACTTGCTAATGCAGAGAGAGCTGTGGATCATGACTGAGAGGGAAGAAAAAAGAGCTAGCCTTTTCCCCCCATGTTTTCCCTAACCAGCACCAATTAGCAATAAATCAAAATTTCCTCCAGGGAGTTATAAGATTCTTTAAATTGTGGATAGGGCCAGGTTATAGGTGGTAAGGTAATTATTTAAAGATTAATCAAATATGGACACTGAGGCTTTAGGCAACATGTGAGATTGACTCATACTGCAGTATTTGCACAGTTTTGATTAAAACAGTAGCATGCTTAATGTCCATGATATGAAGACATTCAAGAAATCCGTTATGTGAAGCTGTGATAACTTGATCTTTGGCTCTTGAGGTCTGAGCTTTAACCTCTATGTGGAGCTCATTAAAATGAACATGGTAGATAAATGCAACTTTATAAGAAGAAGGAAAGAATCCCTGAAGAAAATAACTTAAAGACTTCTTTTCAAATAAAGTTTCTATCTCCTTTGTAAATTTAACTGTAAAAGTTTGTGACCATGCATTGTTTTGATAATATCTTACCCTGTGCCTTATCTTAGAACAATTATAGACATTTTTAAACACTTTCTAGCAGAAATATGGGATAAGAAACAATTTTCTTCACATGCATGGAACTAACCTAAAGTTAGACTTCTAGGTGAGGCTATTTTATGAACTTACTAGTACCAAATCACCCCATTATCATCTTGTATGGTGCTTCACTAAACAAGATAACTCCTGAACAAGCAGCAGTTCCAAAGACAATATTGTTTGGGCTAGAAATCTGTAGGAGGTACTTACGAAAGAAGAGCTAACAGATTATTTGAAAACAGAACACAGTGACAGTTTTAAAATCTCGCTCCAGTTTTAAAATATGAACGACCTGCCAACACATCATTCTCTAACAATAATCTAAGTGTACATTATTCTAAAAAAGTAAATTACTATATCTTCTTCAGTCATTGTATATAACTAAAATTATATAGTGCACAGGAGATCGTGCCTGAGGGAGGGGTGGGAGGAGGGTTTCAGGGACGAGCTGAATGGAAACTGCAGTGCAGGTTGGGAGCATGAGGAAGACCCCCAGCAGTAGGCTCTGGCTCTGCCCTTGACCCAGGCCTAGGGCTACCACTGCCACTGCTGCCTGGCTGGGGCCAGAGCTGGAGCTGGAGCTACTGCATAGGATAAGCAGTGATAGAAGAGGGGACAAGTGGCCAGGGAGTGGCAGGCACCGGGGGAGCAGACTCCAAGTAGACAAGGGAGGCACTGTTGGGAGGTGGGGACAGGTTGCAGAAAAATGTAGGCACAGGGTGGGAGCAAGATGCATGGGCGGGAAGGGGCAGAGGGCAGACTGCCTGCCCCCCACTGCTGATTTCCCCACTGCAGCAGTTGGGGAAGACAAATATAAGATGACCCTCCAATTAGTAGATTCTACACATGAAAAATTATAACAAACATCATTTTTCATGGATAGAATCTAATTATTGGAGTTTTGTCTTAAACTTTAAGTCATCTTCATTCTGGGTAAATATGGTATGTTAATAATGTATAATACAAACCAGGCAAAAACAATAACTATTTGTTGAAGTCATTGAGTTAGAAACACAAAATAAGAGTTCTATTTAAATTATCTTTTCTTTTTATTTTTTTAAAGTATACACATCCATCACTTTGATATTTGAATATTTTAAAACTATGTAACTGCCTCGGATGAAGTATGCTGCAGCCTATGAAAGCTTATGCCTCTCTGAACAAGGTAGCCCATAAGGTGGCACCCTACTTTGCCTTCTGCCAAACTTCAGACTAACATGGTGTTACCAAGTTGCCATTTGCCTTCTGCAGTTAGCTAAGAACACCTTGGTGACCTGGACCAGTCTGAGTCTTAATTAGGTGGCCTAGGTCATTCCCCCCTCAAGGTGAGGCTGTTTCTGTTTTCACTCAGTCTCACCTGCCATCATGAATGACTCATGCCCTGGCAGCTGCATTGGTGACGGGAGTGTGGCAGCGGTAAGTGGGAGCTCCCACAGACACTGCTGGTGCTGTGGCAGCAGCAGGAGGGGCAGGTGATAAGCGCTGACCAAAGGTCAGTGACTACTCACCACTGCCACCACCAGCAGGTGGCAGCAGCAGCCAGCAGGGATTGCGGACTGCCCGCAGACACCACTGGGAGTGTCGGCAGCAGGCTGGCGAACGGTGACCACCCCCTATACATCACCCCTGCCTACCATGGCTTTGATGAAAAAATTATAGGCAGTGGTGTTCAACCTAGCAACTGTCATAATCCTTGGATGTAAAGCAACAGAGACCACAAGGCCCATATACCACTGAGCCCTTCTGGACCAGTTGGCGGGCCTTAGAGGCCTGAATAGGAGCTCCTCTGACCTCTACACTCCCATCTCATACATCTGGTAGTATCCGCTATGGCACAGACTCTCAAGAGCGGTCTGCAATCACTCCACATTAATATTTAAAGTCTTACATTGTGTGTAGATGAAATGGGAGCCCTAAATTGAAGCAATGGGTTTAAAAAAACACTGCTTCAATTTAGAGCTGATTAAGCCCCTGTGTCATGCACATACCCCTCTGACTTAACTGCCTCTCCGGTTGGGAGGGGAGGGTGAGCTGCCAGCAGGTGGAACAGTCCCTGGGCTGGTGCTTCCCTCCACAGCAGTGGCAGCCCCCCCTCCCGACGGCATCTGCCTGCAACCACCCGGCTTGGACAGTCCTGGGGGACACAGCAGATGCGGAGGGAAGCACTGGGCCCTCTTGCAGCTCAGGCAGGCTTTGGCCGGGGCGGGCGCAGGTAAGGGAGGGAAATGAGGCCCACTGGTTTTCTTGGGCAGAACCTGGTTTCCTGGGCTGCTGTCAAGCTGCCTCCAGGGCTTCCTGCAGAACTGTGGAGCTGAACGGAGCCCAGTGCTTCACTCCATGGCTGTAGGGGCAGCAAACTAAAACTCCTCAGAGGAGTTTTATTTTCCTGCGCCCCAAGTCATTTAAGGCGCATTATGCTGCCAAATTTCATACTGTGGCTGGAATTACTGTGCAATACGCTGCCGAGGCGTGCAAACACCAACACCATTAAAGTGGTGCAAAAGCATTTTTCCCACTTTAAATTGTAGTGCACACACCCCTCTCGTTTCGTGCACACACCCTGCACTTACCTGCCTCTCTGGTGGGGAGGGGAGGGCGAGCTGCCAGCGGACAGAGCGGTGCCTGGGCTTCGGGGGGTGGTGCTGGTGCTTCCCTCTGTGGCAGGGGCAGGACCCCACAGGCAGCACCTGCCTGCAGCACCCAACTCAGGCAGTCCTGGGGGGGCACCGCAGCCACAGAGGGAAGCACCAGGCCCCTGTGCAACTTAGGCAGGCTCCCAGTGGGGGGTGGAAATAAAAGATCAGACTTGCCGCTTTTCTTGGATGGAGCCTGATTCTTGCAGAGCCTTGGAGCTGCACAGAGCCCAGTGCTTCGCTCCATGGCTGTAGGGACAGCAAACTAAAACTCCTTCAAGGAGTTATTAGTTTGTTGCGCCCCAAGTCATGTAGGGCACATTATGCTGCCAAATTTCATGCTGAGGCTGGAATTACTGCGCAATACGCTGCTGAGGCATGCAAACACCAACACATTAAAGCAGTGCAAAAGCATTTAGCGCACTTCAAATTGTCATGCACACACACGTCTCGTTTCATCTACCCATGGCCTTATTTACTCCATATTAATATTTCAAGTCTTAGTTGCGACCAGCCTCATATCTGAAGGCACCAGGTCTGGCTCCCAGAACACCCAGGAGTTTGTCCTGTATAACGAAAAGGTGAGCAGCTTAGTGCTTTCACCTGCCTGGTGCTCGGCTCATTTTGTCATCTGCTCACCCCTGCACCTCAATTACTCAGGCTTCTTGAGGCTCACCGCTAGTTCTCTGCTCCAATCAGGAGCCACTTCCGCTGCACAGCTGAGGCTTGTGATCCCTGCTGAGGGAATGGTTGAGCCCTAATTAACCGACCAGCTGTTAGGTGGCAGAAATAGTGTGGGGCTCCAGCCCGGGGCCAAGCCAGGAAGCCTGATCATGCCAGTGCACATTTCCTTCGTTGGCTCCCATCGTGGGGAGTCTTTTCAGCACAGCTGGGACTGGGTGGTGGCCACACCTCAGTTCTCCCAGCTCCAAAAGGGTCTTGCCATCTGGGTGAGTCCCAGCCGTGCTGCAAGTAAAGAAGGGAGTGCGAGCAAGTCATTTTCCCCCTCCTTCATGCTGACTGTGCCACACCTAGCTAATTGCCTCTCTTTGAATACATACAATTCTGTATGTTTATTCTGCAGCCAATACAGTGTGATTGTATACACACATTGATTCTGTATAGTGTTTTTATAGGAAAGAAGTTATATGTATGTTTTACATTTCAGCTGAGGATTCTGGGGTTTGCAATCCTTCTCACATCAAGGAAATAAGGTCTTAAGCCAGAAAGAGAGCTGACTGTATCAAATTGACCATGTTTTGCTTTTGCACCAGTGCATTACTCCAGTTTTCCATTAGCGTGGTTAAGCCAAACTTGACCATGCGTGTGTGTCTCTCTATGTTTTGTCTCATTCCCAGGCAATCCAGAAATTCCATGTCAGAAGAGAACATGTCAGTTCATGAGTGACTGGTGCCTCCTGAATCGGGGGGAGCACCCGCAGAAGCCGCCAACCCTGTCGGGGGGGGTGCCAGCCTTCCCGACAGCGTCAGTGTCGGCCACTGGTGGGGCACTGGTCCCATCAAGAGGGGCATGTGCACCCCCAGGCACCCCCTACCAGTCACATATATGTCAGTTTCTTAGTAGCAGAATAAAAATGAGTACTTCCAGAACAAAACTTTAATCTCAGATTTTCCAAAACAAATTTTTTTACCTATCTTAAATGTTTAGCAGTTTATGAAGACAAACGTAAAGACTTGTGCTTAAAGTGTAAGTTTTGTGTCATAAAGTGTATGTTTTTGAAATAACTTGAAAATGGAAGCCCTTTATATAGCCACAGAAAAACCATTATGTCTTTCCCCACACTGCCAAATACTTGTATTTCAAGCTTGAGATGGAAGGGGCCATCTTTGAGTGAAAAAATTAAATTTAATGCCCATTCCCAGTGCCACGTATGTTGATGTCTGTATAAAAACAACATTCAATCCATGGCCTCTAGGCTGAGACTATTAGTAGTTGTAGATATTGGTTTCTTATGATGGAAATATTGGTGTGCTGGGACCAGACCACTAAACTTCTTTCACTATGTAGCTATTAGGCTTTAACAGTTTTCAGTAATAGCCAGCCTGTACTGGGTTTTAGTAAGTAAATCAGAGGGAGTCTCTCTCTGGGTGTAAATAGACGTTGCTGGATAAAGCAGATCAGCTGTGCTAGGATGTCCCTCAGCACAGCTGATCCATTTCATTGGATAAAACACATTTTCCCATTGTTCTGCCTGTTGATCTTGCAGTCCAATGGGTGACAGGTTGCTTGCTTACAGAGATGTACCCTAGAGGTTCACAGGGTGACATCTCTGTAAGCAGGGAAAGCCAAACAGGCACCGCCAGGGCTTTAGGGGCCAAATGCTGTGCAGGAATTTCTGGAGCACACAGGACCAGGACCCTCAAGCACCTAGAGCACCCATCTGGAGTGGCTGGAGACATGAACGTCACTTGTCCCTGGCAGCTGGAGGGGCACAGTGGCGGCGCGAGCGTGACAACAATAAGCATGGAGCTCCCACAGGTGCTGCAGGCGGTGTCAGTGGTGGGGGGGGAGGTGACAAGCGCCGACCGGGGTCGGCGACTACCCACAGGTGCTACCAGCAGCAGCGGTGGCCAGGGGCTATCACAGACCGCCTGCAGAGGCCACCGGCAGAGTGGCAGTGGGGTGACTAGCAGCGATGCCTGCAGACGCTGCCAGGAGCGTCAGTGGTGGGGTGGCGAGCAGCAATCACCCACAGGCACTGCTGATGGTGTCTGTAGTGCCTTTTTGTAGGGGGTACACTGCTACACTTAGGAGGTGCACATGCAGCTGCATGCATCCCCTATGCATCACCCCTGGCTGGAGAGTGCAGACAGCTCTGGGCTGCCCACACTCCCACCATGAAGCAAATTGGCATCTGCAGCAAAAAAGTGGTACTAATTATTACCTTTTGTTGTGGTCATAAATTTGCCTTTTGTCATGTGACAAAGGGCATGGATGTCTATTTGCTTTTGCTTTGTACTGTCATGAATATCGTTATGGTGGCACAAAGATGACATCTATTTCCAGCCTTTGTCCCATTAGCAGTCTCTCTTGGATCCATTGAATTGCCTTACAAAATGTATGTAAACAGTTTGAATAAAAGTGTTTACTCATATAAGGGGAAGTGAGAAAAGACAAAAGTCCAGATTCTGATATTTTTCAAGGATTTTAATAGATACCTGGAAGTCTTTTCATTAACTTTAGTGAGCTTTGGATCATGTTTTGGGGAATTTGAGAGTATGTTTGTGTTAGGGGGAAGTTTTGTTTTTAATATAATTTAATGACTGCTGGCTTTGTGAAGGAAGGGGATGGGTTTGTATATGTGCATGCCCTGTTTTAGTTCTGTAATGACTTCTGTAATGTATTTTTTAATTGATTGCAAGGCCACAAGAATATAAGTTCTTTTATGTTGATTCATTTAAAAATAAATAAGAAATTACACAGTAAATCAGGTGACAGAAGTAGCATATGTTTATCCTTTGAACTAGTAATCTGTATATTTCGATTGACATTTGATTTACATCTATTGATGTAAATCAATATCTTTCCAAGTTTCTGAAACAAGTGTTATATTCACAGAATCAGTTAATATTATTTTCATCTGCCCTTACTCTACATCTACAGAAATTCAAATCAACATGACACTCCTGTGGGTGAGTTTATTTTCTAAGTCATCGATTCAATTCTTTATGTTTCAATAAACTGAGGTAGTTTTCTCAGTAATGATTTCCTCCTGCCTTCTATCATTTCAGTTGAAAACCTTCAATCTTCTGTCACTATAACCATAATAACTTGCATCCAGCCTGTTAGAGTTTGCTGCTGCATTTCTCTGGCCTAACTACAGTTCTTCCCGGCTATAAGTTCCTGAGTTACCTGTATTTGAAGCTCTCTATTTGACTGGCTAAAAGGGCATTTTCTCTCATTTCATCTACACCTTCAAATGTATTGGACCATCAGTTATGAGCAGCATGGTATATTTGACCCATCACTGCCTGGAGGTGTAAATTGTATAGACATGCTCTTAGTTTGGGCCCATTTGCATTCATGAAGGCTACCATCTGAAGTTTGGAAAAGATTCCCCCCCCCCCCCCCCGTTATTATCAGGTTTGTTTATTTTAATAAAAAATAAACTCCCATCTATAGATATACAATTACTTGGTGTTATCAGTGACATTAGATGTGATAATTATTTCTGCATAAAAGGTCTGCAGGCAAAGTATTCTTTCCTTCAAGGAACCCTGTCTCCATTTCTTTCCTTATATGATAAGAGTTTAGTTTCATTTCATACCAATTACATGTTAATTCTTTTAGTCTTCTGGTCTAAACCATCACACTTTCATCAAATTTTCTGTTCTCTTGTGTCATCCAGTTCTATTTAGAAAGCATACTCTAATTCTTTGGTTATGGCCTAGGCTTCTGCAGAACCTAGATAAAAAAAAGTCATAATCCAGCAATCTCCAAAGAGTCAATTTATTTTTAAAAAATCTCCTCCTGCAATCCAGGCTCACCCTGTAGGACCTTAGCAGTGGTAGAGGAAGAGAAGAGTAGAGCACCTTATAAACGAATTGGCAAAGCTCGTATCAGAAGTTCCCATTTACCAGGCACTGAAAAATAACGATGCAGTCTTTTCAAATGTTCACTTTTGATGCAGGGTCCTGTTGGATCCTTTCTGTGTAGCCTGAATGAACAAAAAACATTCATTATGTTTTACTGTGTAGTTTCCAATCATTTGGCCTAGTTTCTTCCTCTCTTCCCTTTCTGTTCTAGTTCTTGCTGTTTTCTTCTCAGATCTCTCAAGATTAGAGGTTCAGTCATTGAGAAGAGAACAATTCTGTTTTCCCTGTTAATGGGTCTTCTTATGAAGCAACCCTCTGCCAATTCAGAACACCTCTTTGTGGGTTTTTTTTGTTTAATTTCTTTACTATGACTTTTTCCAATTTTAAAACCATTATCTAGGAGCTTAGCTGTTGAACTGGTTCTAAATAGCTAGGAGCCAGTGCCTAAAGAGAGAAATTTACATATTCTTCCCTTCTGAGGCACATCATTGGAGCCATCCAGCTTTCTCTCCATTTTGGCAGAGGGCCACTCCACAAGAAGAGCCCTTCAACAGTAAGACACACTTGATCTATTTCTTTCATTGCTTGCCATTGCTTCTCCCCTCCCCATGAATTTCTAAGAAGTTAAGCAATGTCTTTTATATACTTCAACAATAGGATAATCCATTTTAAAACCTTCCTAAAAAAGCTACTTTTGTGATTGCTGAAATCAGGTGTTGGCTTAAAGCTCTCTAAACACATTATTTCACAATGTTTCTAACATTCTTATCAATAAAGTGGTTCTGCTGGAATTAACTATTGTTAAAAAAAATCAATGAGCTCTTATTTCTGGTGGAGCAAAATTCTCTAAATTTTACAGAGATGAACTGATAACAAAGTTTATGCAGTCATGTTGTGATCAGAAAAGTCAAAAGAAATGTTGCCATTTTTTTGGTAATGCAGGAATTTCCTTTCCTTAAACTGGTGGTCCAATTTGTCCATCATCCTCTTCCATTTGTCTAGACTGGACTGCTGTATTTAAACACTTAATTAGTTTTTTAATTACTTTCTGTTACCTCATAATAGATTTAAATGATGATTTTTGTTCTTGTGGTTCTTTGAAAATCATTGTTAAACGCCAAGAATAGATTCAATTTTTTGCAATGGTTAAGGTGGTCACTTGTATTTAAAGTAATGCCATACAAAAATTTTTAAATGTAATTTATTTTTTGCTTATGTAATCTTCATTTTGAATGCCCACTGTTTCCTCTTTTTCTCAAATCTGGATCTCATTATTGTGTGTTTTGTTGCAAGTTGTGTGTATTTTTCTATGGTAAAACATGCTGGTGCAGGGCTTTGCTCTTGTTTACATCAAAAAAAAATCCGTCGCTTGTGCAACTCCGATATTTATCATAATTTTTTTCTTGTTAGTTATCTGATGATACAGCCAACTAGTGTTTCTGTTGGAGTGTATGTCTAGTGAAACTACAGTTTGGTTTGCCATATGGTGTTTCATACAGATGGATGCTTATTACGCAAATATCTTGATTAGTAACTTTCTGCCACCTGATTCTAGGAATATATTCTTTGTATATGTTAGCCGGGTATACTTGTAGTTTCTTTCTTAGAGTCATCTGTGATTGTGCCAGATCTTTAATAGCTTTGGGAATATCGCTTTTTGATAGCTTTAAGAATTCTTCTAGCATTTATAATTTATTCTGTTTTCTGTGTGGACAGAAGGCAACATTTGTGATTATGCGATGTGTCCTGCCATGTACCCCCCTGCTGTCAAATTTTTTTTCTGGCATGCTGACACTCCGGCACCTTCCAAGGTAGACATTGTGGGTTTTTTTGGTGTTCTGGGCAAAAAATTTGCCTACCCCTGCTATAGGGCATAAAATGTGAAAACTCCATGCAAAAAGAAAGCCCTGCTTTTATGAGTAGACTCACCTATGAGCTTATGGCCTTTTGGGTGCATGGGACCAAGCTGATGGAAAACCTTAGGCATATGATCAAGTCATACAGCCACTAACAGTCAGACAAATTTAAGATATGGTCCAGTCCAGCTCAAACTGAAGTCAGCATGTATTATTTTTGGCAGAAATTGGATCAGAACCAATATGCATAAAGGTTGAAGTATTCCTGAATGATTCACAATAGCTGGACAGAAATGCAACCTGAGCTCCAGCTCCAGGCACCAACCTGTTTTGCAGAGGACGGGAGCAGGTACCAACTGCCATAGTGCCAGTGGCCTTGCAGTCAGTAACACTGCCCCATGTGCCCCATGAATTGTTCCAATACACGTAGATTCATAGATATTAGGGGCTTGAAGGGACCTTGTGAGATCGAGTCCAGCCCCCCTGCCATAGGCAGGAAGTCAGCTGGGATCAAGTGATCCCAGCAAGAAAAATATCCAGATGTTTTTTGAAAGAGTCCAGAGTAGGTGCTTACACCACCTGTTGGGGGAGTTTGTTCCAGGCCCTGGACACTCACACCATAAAAAACTTTTTTCTTATGTATGTCTAGTCTAAATTGGCCTTCCTAGAGTTCATGGCTGTTAGACTTTGTTATCCCTTGGGGAGCTCTGGTGAACATCTGTTCTCCCAGGCAATGTTCCCTCTAAGGAGAGCACCACTTTGGTCTGTGAGCGCACTGCTTCGGTCCCGCCTCCCCCTTTCAGTGCAGTCCGCCAGTAAGTGTCCCTAAGGAGAATGTAATTGTATTGTTTGCCATTGAAACATGGTGCAGAAAAGTAGAGCTTTTCTGGTTAGTTACCTTTACAAATGCAAATTTATATATATTTTAAATACGCTCCAAATTCATCTCCAGTTGCACATTTAACATTAATCTTTCTTTCCTTCACTTTGCACGGTGCTTCTTGCTCCCAGGTCCTGATGTACACTTCTTATATAATTGTAGGCTGTTACCAAATCCCCCTTGAGCCTTCTCTTTTCCAGAATGAAAAGTCCCAAATCCTTCAACCTCTTTTTGTATGGCCTGCCTTCCAGGCCTTGGATCATATGAGTAGCTCTCCTCTGGACTCTCTCAAGCTTTTCCACATCCCTTGTGAAGTGGGGGGCCTAAAACTGGATGCAGTACTCCAGCTGCAGCCTCACCAAAGCTGAATAAAGCGGGAGGATGACATCCCTGGCTTTGCTTGTGATGCATCAGTAAATGCACGACTGAGTTTGATTTGCTTTGCCAGCCACAGCATTGCATTGGTGACTCGTATTTATTTTGTGGTCAATCAGGACCCCCAAGTTTCTTTTGGTCGTGGTGCTAGCAAGCGTAGTACTGCCGAGCTTGTAAGTGTGTTGAGGGTTCTTCTTACCAAGGTGCAGCACCTTAGACTTCTCAAAATTGAAGGCTATGCGATTTTGGTCAGCCCACCTTGAGAGCATGTGTATTTCCAGCCTGTCCTGCAGTGTGATCATTCTCCCCCATAATTTGGTGTCATCCACGAACTTTGCCAGTTCGCATCTGACTCCCAACTCTAGTTTGTTAATTAAGATGTTAAATAGTTTGTTAATTAAGATGTTAAAGAATACCAGCCCAAGTACTGAGTCCTGAGGGACTCCATTGGTCACCCTGCACCATGTTGATTGTTCCTGTCAACTTGGGTCTGACCTCATAGCCAGTTACTTAGCCATTGGACCATAAGATGATCAAGGTCACAGTTCCCCAGCTTAGCCATGAAGACATCATGGAGAATTAGGTCAAAGGCTTTCTTGAAATCCAGGTATATGACATCCACGTTATCTCCCTTGTCCAGGGCTCATGTCACCTGGTCATAAAAGGAGATGAGGTTGGTCAGGCAAGACCTGCCATCCACAGAGCCATGTTGGCTGGCTTTCAGAAGCTTGCCTTCTGTTAGTCTAGTGTTGATGCATCCCTTGTCAATTGACATATGAGTTTCACCTGTTGGCTTAGGTTTGCAAGTCAGAATAAGGACCTGTCAAAACCACCTCAGATGTAAGCGAGCCCTACATTTCACAAGGAAGTATTTCTATGAAGCAAACTTTGTAGTGTAAGGCAGTATGGAAGTGCCTTAAGAACAGAATATTGAGTTTAGCTTATTTATATGGGTGTAACAGGGCACCTGATTCAGTGCCTGTTACGGGGAGAAAAGGGGATACACCAGTGGGAACAAAGGAAAAAAAACTTGTGGCCAGACTGGAGTGGGGAGAAGAAGTAGGACAGCTCCAAGCACTGGGAGCCCTGGTGCTCCCAATGAAGTCCTGTCTGGACTATGGCAGGGCTGTGTGTGTGAGCAGGGCCAAGGCGGATTGGCTTTTGAGGGAGGACCCAGAAGGTAAAAAGAAAACAGAGAGAGGAGACAGATTGCCCCCAGAGTAAAGGCCAACCAGATTCAGGAGCAAGTTTGGATCGGCAAGCAGAGAAACTCTGGAGACACAGGTACTTGCCATGGAGAGAGGAGAGGTGCAAGAGGAACACTGAGCTGTGGGAGGGCTTCCCCTGTGCACATTAGAGCAGGAGAAGCCAGAGGAAGGAGCAGCTGGGCAGAAGGCATGCCCCCTCCTCTCCATCTGCTGGGAGAACCCAGGGAGAGAGACACCACAGCAGGCAGCTTCTGGAGTTGTGAGAAGGTTACAGGGGCTGTGACCCTGAGGATTTAAAGGGTCTGCCAGCAAAGGTCAGCTGTCAGCTAACGCTTGCTTAACTGGTACGGAGGGCTGTAAAGAGAACAACCCTGCCCAGGAGATGGCAGAGAGTCACTGCAGCAGGCAGCTGCCAGAGCTGCAAGGAGTCTACAGAGGCTGGGACCCTGAGAATTTAAAGGGTCAGCCAGCAAGGTTTCTTCTGCCAGCTGACATGCTCATTTTGCATAGGGGGCTAAGAAGAGAACAGCTCTAGCCCAAGGGAGTGCAGAAGAATGCCATCCCACTGGGGATTGGGGAAACAGGACAGGAAAAGAACAAAGGGACTCTCATGACCACGCAACCCATTAGAAGAAGATATAATGAAGTGATATCTGGAGTGACACCAAAGCCTGGAATATCTCAGATGCAGGCAAGACAGGGTGATGGGGAGGTAGAAGCCCTGTGAAGAAAATCCGGTCACGTCTCTAAGGCTTACTTACTGGGAAGACCACTCCCAAGCTCGGGGTTCTTTCTTCATGTATCTATTTTTCCATTGGGTGTGGCAGGAAAATAAGAAGCACAAGACTAAACACCAGGGAGAGACCGTAATACCCGCGGTACCAACACAATGCTTATAATCAGTTACAAAATTTTCCAATTAATAAATTGCTTGAGCCAGTGCTTTAGAAAACTGGCTTTCTAAACTATTACTGTATTTCTATAGATACATGTAACTACCTTGTCCCATAATTAAAGTCCAATTCTAATTATTTTCAAAAATAGCTGAAAATAAAGCAGTTTCACCTGAATCTAGGCTGACTAATATATTGACCAACATTCACTTGCGAAACATGAAAAAAATCTCTTTAATGCAGGAGAACATTGAATGAAATTCTTTGGGCTGGTTTGCAGGAAGAAAAAGCTAGACAACAACAGTGGTCCCTCCTAGCCTTAATCTACGAGATATTTCTGTACAATCAGATCAATTTTAGATTTTTGCTGTCGTAGCAAAACTTAACAGCAATATCAGCATGATCATATGGTGGATCATATGCAACACAACAGTAATTATCTCTTCTTGTCTTTGGAAAAAAAACCTGAATTCATTCTGCTCTGCAGAGCAGTTCAGAAGATCACATGCTAAGAAAGATTTCTTATAATCTATAAACTACTGTATATATTTGAGAATAATGCTCTTAATGTCATTTCTTAAATGACAAGGAATGGCAATCTGAATAGTAGTGACAGCAGTCCAGTTCCAACAAATATGTATTCCATTGTAAGAGACTGCAAAGCTATTTACCATCCTGCTTTTTATTCTAGTTTTATATTAGAAGAATTTTACAGTCTTTAATATTAGATATTTAGCTCTTTGCTCATTTTCCCTGCTGTCTGTGGGCTACATCAAAATAGTCTTACTAGTGTAAACCTTTTATTGGGCTGCTAACATAGGTAGCGTACCAGGTAGGTGAGGAAACATTTCACAAATGAGCAAGCTAAGGTATCTAAATAGTCAGACGTATTACATTTGGGTCTCTCTTATGTGAGGGTTGCATTCCAAAAAACTTCGCATAAAGTAAATTTGCATCAAGCAAATCCATTATTACATGTAATTAATAGGAATACATACCAGCCTCACTCTACTGCCCCCGCCAACCATGACAAACTCAAACAACAGTCACACAATACAATAACTGCTGCGCAGAGAAGCTACAAGCTCTGCACTGCAAGCAGCGGCACACACAAGGGGTGCATCGCCAGGGCAGCAAAGCAGGGCAGCAAGGAACACTGGCTGCTCGCTGCTCCTGTCTCTGCCCTGCTTTCCTTCCCAAGGTGCCTCTCTAACACTGAAGTGTCCACTTCCCATTGCTTCAGTGCTAATGTACTTGGAACAGAATTTCAGATCTCCTTAAGTGATCTGCTTTGGAAGTTTCTCACTTGTTTTGAAGTGATTTTACAAACAAATTTTAGATCTTTGTTGAAGTGTCATCAATTGCTTCAGTTGTACTGTTTGTCTGGAAATGTGCTTTCTAACAAATAGGTTGCTAACTGTAACATCAGCATTTGGCCAATGTGATGTCAACTGAAATAATGAAGACAAACATTTCATATGGATCAGACATATTTATACAGTACTAGCTCTGTAAATAAAGTAACACTCATACTTTGTCAGGAATTTAGGAATGAACAAGTATGCCAGAAAGAGTATAACAGAACAGGACACTGTGCTGGAGATTTGACAGATAAAGCAGTTTCGTGGACAGAGCCCTGTGCAATAAGACAGACTCCATTTGGACTACAAGAATTAGATCTTTATTAGAAGTGCCATGTGCTTTGTGTTGCTGCTTGCAGCAGTCAGATATATTGTGTGCTTGAAGCTATTGCAAAATTTTCCAAGCAAATGGAGCTTTCTGATGTCACCTTCCAATCATCTCCACTATAATTTGTAACAACTTTCAGGTTGTTACTTAGCAGCTATGTAGCATATTAACAAGAGTGAAACAAGGATCCCCCAGGAAGTACATGGTATTCAGACCATGCTGGAATATTCTTCTCAACCAGAAATTTTTTTTTTTGCTTTTTTAGGACCTTTTTAAATACAAACAAACTTGAAAATGTATTCCTAAAATAGAATTCATGGACTTATAGAAAAGTAAGATTGGAAGGGACCTCCAAAGGTCATCTAGTCTAATCCCCTGCCAAAGGCAAGGTCATCCTCATTCAAACCATCTCATACAAATCCATTGTCGAGCCTATTCATGAAACTACAGTCAACCCTGACACAGCTACAAGGCATGGCACCCTGATCTGCCTCAGGTAAAGCAGGGGAACCACAGTGACCAATGTCCTGCTGCTACAAGGGGGAGGAGCGTGTCTACATGTGCACATTTACTGCACAGTAACCAAAATTACTGCGCAGTATGGGTGCACACCTATACATGCACACCCATGCTGTACAGCAAACATGGTGACTTACACCAACTCAGGTGTAAATTTGATACCTGTATCATGCAAGTATCAAATTTACACCCAATTAGTTACTGTGTAGTAATTCACGTGTAGATACCTTACTGCACAGTAAAACTGTGTGTAGAGTGATTTAGGACTAACTTTAGTCCACATCGTTAATGTGCTTTAATCCCTGCATGTGTAGACACCAGCCTGTTCCCACTTACTGTGCAGTAAATTACTGTGCAGCAAATTTAAACCAGTATAGATGCATGTGTAGATGTGCCTGTGTTGTTAAAAATAAGGTTGAGAACCAAGGAAAAGGGACAAACTCCTCCATCCTCCCTGCTACAGAGGAAGGCAAAAAACCCCAGTCCATACCAATTTGACAACAAGGTAAAATTCCTTCCTGAGCCCAAACACAACAATCAGTCTGACCCTGAGCAAAAGGGCAAGATCCTTTAGCCAGGAATCTGTGGGTTTAAGTCCCAGTCAACCCCCAGTGCTTCTGAGGAAGGCCAAACCTCTGCCTCCCCACTCTTCCTAGAAGAAGTTTTTCCTAACATCCTGTTTAAACCTACTTTGCTGCCACTTCAAGCCATTGCTCCACATTCTACTCCCTGCAGTAAAAGAAAAGGCATTTTCCCTCTTCTTTATGGCAGTCCTTCTGGTATTTGACAGCTGCTATCAAGTGCCCTCTTAAGTAGGAGCGCACCGATAAAGATTTTAGTCCAATACCGATGGCAAATTATTGACCAGCCATATGGACCAATACTAATTCGATTGCCAGTATGCAGCCTGGCAGCTTGGAGAGCAGCATCTGGCTGGTAAGTCTGTTGGGAGGAAGGGGCATGGGGGGGGGCGATCAAGGTCCCTGTGGTGAAGGAAGGAGTGAGGCTAGGGCTGGGGCAGGGGTGGGCGCCCTTAAGTGCCTTGGTCCGCTGGCTTTGCAAGGGCCGTTCAGCCAGGCAGGGGCTCTTGCCTTGCCCTTGGCTTGTCCCACAGATTGTGCCAGGGCTGGGGCAGGGGTGGGCGCTGCACAGCCAGGACAGGGCGGGGCATGGGATGGAGCTGCAGCTCATCTGGGGAGGGGAGGGCAGCTCCCACTGCTGCGTGCACCCTGGGGGAGGCATAGGAAGCATGTGCCCCCTGGATCTGTGTGTGAGGCAAAAGCGGGCTGCCACTGTGGGCTGGAGTTGGAGGTTGCACCAGGCTCTTTCCGTAGGCTGGAGCAGGCAGCTGTGCTCAGGCCAGGCCGGCTGAAGCAGCATGGGGCGGGCAGTGGCAGCACTGGGAGGGAGCTACAGCAAATTTTGGTGTGTCTGTAGCCCTCCCATAGAACCTCCTCCTAGTGCTGCTGCCACCCAGCATGTCCCATGCTGCCCTGCCCAGCCTGAGCACAGCCTCCAGGGAGAGCTTGTTGCAGCCTCTGGCTCCAACCCATAGAGGCAGCCCTCCCTCAGCCCATTCACATATTTGGGTAATACATGGCCCCCCATACTTCCCCCAAGGGTGCACACAGCAGTGGGAGCCACTCTCCACAGTCCCCAGACAACCCACAGCTCCATCCCACACCTCACCCTGCCCTGGCTGTACAGATCCTGCCCCTGCCGCATTCCTAGACCCACTCCCTCCCTCACCACAGGGGCTTCAAATCTGCCCCTGCCCCACACCCTTTCCCTCCCCCACAGTCTTACCAACTGGATGCTGCTCTCCAAGCTGCTGGGCTGCACTCCTGGCTGCATGCGTGCTGTGGCTGTGTGCATGTATGTGGCATTTATGGGCAACGTTATCAGCCAAATCAGCTGAAAAAAGCCAATAGTGTCCATTTTCCTTTTATCAGTGCTGATACGACATGGACTGATGTATCACTGCACCTCTACTCTTAAGCATCTTTTTCACAAGCTGAACTTATCTATTCAAAGGGCCTGGGACATAGCAGACCTAGGTCATTACTGTTGACCTAGAGTCTGTTTTCGCAGGTGGGACTAAATGTGTAGCTGTACTCTCAGCAGCCAGTCAGGAAGCCAGCCAGTTAATTAGCTGGATTAGAGCTGTCAGTCAAAACCCCAGGCAGGTGTGGCTGCCTAGGTATTTAGCCCAGGCTGACCTGCCTGATTAGGGTCCCTGTATGATTTCCTTTCCTTGTATGATTTGCCTTCCAAGCCCTTTATCATTTTTATCCCCTACCTCTGGACACACTCTAATTTCTCACTGTCCCTTTTAAAATGTGGACCCCAAAACTTCACACAGTAGTCTAGATGAGGCCCAGCCATTGCCAAGTAGAAGCAGTATCACCTCTTGTATCCTGTACTTAATGCTTCTATTCATGTATACCAAAACCACATTCACCTTTTGTACAGCTATATCACATTGCAGACTCATGTCAAGTCTGCTGTTTACCAAGACTGCTAGATCCTTCACCACAGTGCTGCCATCCAGCCAGGTGCTACCCATTTTTTATTTGTGTTATTATGTTATTCCTTAGGTATAGCACCTTGCACTTATCAGCACTGAACTTCATGCTGTTTGCTCCAGCTCAGCTTTCTAAACTTGCAAGATCCTTCTGAACTGCGTTTCTGTCCTCCAACATGTTCACAGTCCTTCCCAGTTCCATGTTGCCTGCACATTTGCTCAAGAATCTCTCTGTCCAGGTATCCAAATAATTAATAGATATATTGAACACCACCTGGCCCAGGACAGACCCCTGAGGCTGCAACCGCCACCTCTAACTCCAGGCCTCTAGCCACTGCCTCACTCCCTCCCTCACTGTGGTAGCCTCAGTCTGCACCCCCCATGTCTATTCCCTCCTCCATGCCCCTGCCCCCTATTAGACTTACCCACAGGGAGCTGCTGCCTGGCTGTGTCACATGTGGCCATGCAGATATGCCCCCCCCAAATTCACCTTAGCCTCCCATAGCCACCCCTCCCAGTGCCACCGCCTGCCCATAGAGGCACGTTGCAGCACTCCAAGCCCCAGTCCTGCCCCCACCTCCCCCTGCTTCATTGGTGGAAGGACATCACTTACAGCTCACAGGGAAGCAAAAGCTAAAGCCATGGTTTTAAACTTGGTGCCATTTTCGTCTCCCCGCCACTGATTGGCTGAGAGACAGGTAGACAAAAATGGCATCGAGTTAATAACCGCAGCTTTCACTTCCCTGCTGATGGGGATCCAGGGCCCCTGATTGGTAGTGCCTCCTGGGCCTGGGCCTGGGCCCGGGCCTAGCTGTTAATCTGCCTATGCTTATGATATGCTTCAGTAACTTCCCAAGTATGGAGGCAAGGCTAACAGTTCCATAGTTTCCTGGGTCCATATTTTTGCTTTTTTAAAGAGGAGCACTACATTGGCCCTTTTTCAGTCTACTGGTACTTTTCCAGTCCTAATGCATTGATATGCATTGCAGGAAATAGTTTTGATTTGGTTTGTTTAGATTGCACATCTGCTGACCTTATAGAGATCCATGAATTCTATGGAAACTGGCTAATCAAATCAAAGTAAGGTCATTCTCAAGATGAAAAGTGTTTTATGCATATGAAAGCATTATTTTCTTTGGGGACTGTCAGGGGGCTGGGTGCAACTTCGGGGTCACCACTGCCTCCCCGTGTCGGGACTGCTTCCTGTTTGCCAAAGGGTCGCTCACCTGTAGCTTGCACGCGCCTGCCTTGCCTGCCACAACTTTGATGATAATCCGGTTCAGTTTAATTTGTCCGGCGCGTGTCCGTCCAAAGGTGAGACTCCTTAAGTTCTCGGGGATCCCGCATTGATGAGGGCTCCACCACCCCTACACCCTTGCCCGTTCCAACAGGACGTGGCTACCTATCTGGGCAGGCCACGTATCAGGATATTACTCCCATTTGTTCATAAAAGAAAAGCAAAGATCAACACAAAAGGGTACGGCCAGGAATTCCACAGAGCTTGGAGACTGCTTCAATCCTTAGCAGCTGTTCTCCTCTCTTCCCCTGTATGCCGCGGGTTTGGGACCCCTTCCCCACTTCTCAAAGAATGCTTCAGCCCTCTCTCAGGCTCCCCGAGACTGCTCAACCCCTCACTACCGGAGTGACAGTCTCCCAGTCGGTGCCTGCTCCTCTATTATAATCTAAACAGTAACTGGCCCAGCCGGGCCCCAGCCGCTCCCAGGTGGTGTCAAACAGTCCACAGCCTCCCTGTGCCAGCTGCCTGGGCTCACAAGCCCCTTACCCCAGAAGGTCCGGCCGCGTCTCAGGACGGCTCGCATCCGCCCAAGGATGCTCCCGCCAGTGTCAGCTCCTCTGTTGCCCTCTTCTGGTTCCGCCGTGCGCCGGCCCGACGCCGGCGTCCCTTTTAGGCCGTTCCTGGCCGACTCAGCTCCTCCCTCTCTCGTGCACCTGGCAGAGGTGAGTTCCCGCCCAGCATTCTGGGCTTGTGTGCATACGATTAGCATGATTGCGCCAGGGCGGGGAGCCCGCTGGCTCCTTCTCTCCCTCACAGGGACATTAAAAGTGTTTGAATTGGTTTTAGTGCTCATGTTCACATTAATCAGGTTATATCTACATTGTGATGTCACTGTCATTAAAATTTAACTACATAGAAAAATCCATTCATTATGAACAAATTTATTGCCTCATTGGGTCACATATTTAAAATACGAGGAACTGCAAATTAAAAGTAATGCTTTCCTGTATAAACTAAAAATGGATAGATAGAAGGTAAATACCACTTAATAGAAATGCCTGATATTTGTCTTGAATAATTACCAGTCAGGATTCAAAGACAGTTAAGCACTTCAGGACTTACTTTGATACACTGACAATTGAAAGTCTAATTTCTAAACACCAATGGACAAGGTTGGGCAGATGCAGTAAAGGGAATTACTTTTTAGAGAATGATGGTCAACAAAGCTTTTTGCTCCCAAATTCCCATTACTAGGGTCAAATGTACACAAAATAAGAATTAGAATGTAATTTCTTCATTGAACTGGTGAATTAATCTCTTCACTGGGTCTAGTAAAAGGTGAATACATCAAATGCTCTTTTCTGTTTTTCATTGTACTTAAGAGCTGTCTATGTTTTATCTCCCTTGGTAGCATATATAAGGAACTATATAATGAAGCATAAAAGATGTAGCATCCAGAATGTGGTATTATCAGAATCTTTGTTTTTCATTAAAATTAGTTTTCTTTTATCTTCAATTAAAATTGCAATAACCTGGCATTACCTTAAATGTTACTGTTTCCATCACCAGAAAATACCACTTATTTTAACATATTTGATAGTCTTGAGCTCAAGAAATGCTGAGTGGATAGGGTTGTTTATTGTAGCCAGGTCTGAGGTGTGCTTGGGAAGTTCTAATTGTCAATCTCCTCTAATTCACAGGTGACAGTTGAGGGGTAGCTACCTTGCAAAGTGGCAGTCAGAGGCTCCATAGTCTGGGGATTCTTAAGGTTGGGAAATGGACAGGCTGTGGTTGGACAGGACCCCATCATTCTCTCCCATTCTGGCAACAGTGAAAACAAAATAGAAACAGTAATACACAGATAAACTATGGTAATTCTTCTTTTCCTGTAGTTCTAATTCTTCAGAAATGTCCATAGAGAATGTGATATGCACTGCTTCTCTCCCTCCCAGTGTTTTAGCTTGTTACAATTTCAGAATGTAGTAGGCCCAAAGCTGCTTAAAAGCAATATGGTAGGTTATAAAATTTGCTTGCATTCACTTGACCAGAATTTAGGTAAGCAAAGAAGAGGCAAAGGAAACAAGCAACTGATAGAATGCCAGGGCTGAGAATAATTTTAGAAACTGTAAACAAGACAGGTAAAAAAAAGTAGGCTAAAGGTTGCTTCGTGGTTTTGTGCAGGTTAGATCTAATTTAGGACAAGATATAGCTTAAATGGAGTGGGGGGGGAAGTAGACTTATGAATATTAATTAGAGTAGAACCTATTAGGAACATTTTTAAAAAATTGATCTTATATAGTAAGCTTTTTGATATTGACCAAGGCAGTGGAATATAAAAATCTGGGTTCACCTTGGAATCTTTGGACACTTGTACACATGACGGGGTTTAATCCTTACTAAATTATATAGGTTTATTAAAATTGAAATGATTTGTTTTAATTCAATACGTCATTGTTTACAGGTGGCAGTCTTTAACTCAAATTAAGCTCTATGCACAATTCACGGTAAATTACAGCAGTGGGAGCCACATAACAGTCCACCCCGCTAATCTCTTTGGTACTCAATTACAGTAGGGGGCGCAAGCAAACCAGTAATTCCCTCATTCCTGACCCCTATGCCAAGCCATGATTGCCTGCATGGTCACCCCCCGCCCATGGCCCTGGAATGGGTGCCCCCTGTGCCTTGTGAAAAAAACACACCACATCCAGAAGGAACTTTATAAATTAAAACCTTTATTTACATTTCAAAATATTTTTACATGGTATAAAAATATGAAGAGCAGTACAAAAATAAACACAGCATAAAAATATAAAATATTTTCTTTTTGCCTTATTTTAAAATAACTACAAATAAGTAGGTAAGTAAATAAATAAACAGCCACGATACATAAATAACATTAAACTTTCATACCACCTAGCCTGTACTTTTCTATTTTATTTGTTATCTTTTACATTTTATTCTATTCTGTTCTATTACTCTACTATTCTATTCTATTTCTATTTCTATTCATAGAGTCATAGAACTCATAGAATGTAGGCTGGAAGGGACCTGGGAAAATCATCAAGTCCCGCCCCACTGCACCAACCTGGAAAGACAACTGGGGTCAAGTGACCCCAGCAAGGTGACTGTCCAGTCTCTTCTTGAAGATCTCCAAGGTAGGCAATTGCACCACCTCTGGAGGGAGCTTATTCCACAGTCTGGAAACCCTGGCTGGGAAAGGTTTTTCCTAATGTTGAGCCTGAAATGGTCTTCCAGGAGTTTGTGACCATTGCTCCTGGTTTTCCCCCCAGGTGCCCTGGTAAACAGTTGTTCACCAAACCCTTGATGTATGTCCTTGATGTAGCGATAAGCTGCTATCAAGTCCCCACTCAGCCTTTTCTTCAGGCTGAAAAGTCTCAGGTCCCTCAGCCTTACCTCATATGGCTTGCTGTGCAAGTTTCTGAACATACAGGGGGCCCTTCTCTGGACTGTCTTGACCTTTTCCACGTCCCTGTTGAAGTGCAGTGCCCAGTACTGGATGCAGTACTCCATCTGTGATCTCACCAATGCCAAGTAGAGTGGCAGAATCACTTCCTTGATTATTGATGCATTGATTAATGCACACCAGAGTATTATTTGCCCTGCTGTCTACAATGTCACACTGCTGGCTCATGTTCATACTGTGGCCAATTCTTACCCCCAGGTCTCTTTCATTCGTAGTGCTGGTCAGATTAGCATTGCCTAACCTGTAGGTGTGCAAGTGATTGTTCATCCCTAGGTGGAGCACTTTACATTTTTCAATGTTAAACCTCATTTGGTTCCGATCCACCCAATTTGCCAGCCTCTCAAGGTCTGCCTGTATCTGCAGCCTATCTTCAAGTGTGATCATGCTTCCCCATAACTTGGTGTCATCCACGAACATGGCCAGTGAGCTCTTCACCCCGACATCCAAATCATTGATGAAGATGTTAAAAAACACAAAACCAAGCACCAACCCCTGAGGAACACCACTGGCCACTTCTTGCCAAGACAACACAGATCTGTTCAGTAAAACTATCTGGGTCCTACCCTGTAGCCAGCTTCCTACCCACATAACTGTCTTTCAGTTAAGCCCACAATTTTCTATTATCCTTGTATTTTTCTATTATCTGTGATCTTGTTTCTTCGACTCTGTTCAATGTCAGCTCTTCTAATAGCCCTGCAGAAGAAGAAAGAAGGCGTGTTTTGCCCTATACTCGTAAAACCACCACCTTCACCTTTCTCTTACAGGCTATAAAATCTCCCATGGGAGGTTTCTCCAAGCTTTATATCTGTGAATACCTATAAATCACCCAGGGTGTAGCTTAGCCGGGGGGAGGGGTCTGTAAGGATGCCTCAACCGTGTGTGGGTTTTCTGGAAGGGCTAATATAAGAAAGATGCAAGTTATCCTGAAATATTAACATATTAACAAGTGTCAAGGTACACCCCTTAATGGCAAGCTTACCATGTGCTGCACGTGCTGCTGCACCTTTTGGGTATCTGGTGGTTGCTGGAATGTGTACATGTGAGGGGTGTGGGCGGGGGGGGGCAAATGGGGGGAAGGATCACCACCACAGGTGGCAGTGGATGGACAAAAACCACCACCATATAAAGCCAGCCTGTTTCAAGTATGGGGGGGAGGAGTGGGTGTAGTTTGGGGTCTGTCCCTCCATGTTTTTTTCTTTGCAGCCAGACTACATTTCCCAGCAATCCATGTCCACGTGGCTGTGGATGGTTTCCATGGAGACCCCAGCAGCAGCTGCACTGTGCTAGTACAGCCCTGGAGTTTCCCTGGAGACCAGGCCAGATGTGCTGTCCGTACATGCAGCTACATGCAATTTTGGGGTGGCCTTTACCCCCAAACCCCTCCCCTTAGTGCCAGCCCTGCTGCAATGTATGCAGCATAGTGTGGAGCTGCATTGCAGGCAGCCTGGCATCTTTTGGCAGTGATAACATAGTCCGTAACTGGAGTAGAGCTGCAATCTGCAGCCTGCCATGCCCCAGGCCATGCTGTCACCACCACAGAATTCCAGACCTTTTGCAGAGCAGTTTTGCATCCTGCTAGTGCATCTGAGCTGGTCTCCATGGAAACTGAGGCTTGGTGGGGACAACAGCCACCCCAAAATTCCCCATAGCCCCTCCAGTCCCTGCTGCCACGAGCAGCTCCACCCACTCCCAGGGTTCTGGTGTGGTCACGCCTCCCCCCCCCCACTGCTTGCTAACCGGCATCCATGGATATGCCACAGTGTGGTACACCCCCAGGTTGGCCTAGCTGCTGTTTTCCCTGGGCCCAGTGTATACAAACTGCTGGCATGTTTGGTAATCCACTTATAAAAAAAACACACCACATCCGGAAGGAACTTTATAAATTACAACCTTTTATTTAAAAATGCAATAAAAAAAATAAAATACAGCCTTTATTAAAAAACAACAACAAAACAAATAAATTAAAAAGAACAAATATAAATTAACAGAATAAGAAAAACAACTGCAGTGCACAACGGCACCATCACATCATCTCTGATGTCTTATTGTTCTGCAGGGGGAAAGAAAAGATGGGTTTTGCCCCATGCTCCCAAAACCATTTTCCTGGCCTCCTCCTACAGGGTACAAAATCCCCTGTGGGAGATTTCAATACCTATTTATCACCTAGACAGCATACTGTCCCCAGGGGAGGGGTCTGGAATCATGTGTCCACTGTACATGGGTTTTCTGAAAGACAATTATAAGACAAGCACAAGATACCACTAAATAATAACATGTTAACATGTGCCCAGGCACACCTATTGCACCTCCTGCAAGTTCCATTAGGCTTGCCTCATTCTGAGAGGTCACTGGTAGTGAGATAGCTGAACCTGTTCCCATACCCACATTGTCTGTGACCAAGGAGCACCCCAATTTCAGCAGGCCAGGAGTGCACTACTACGGTGGGGCAGGGGGCCAGGTCTGACACCTGCTGCCCACATGGGCTGTCCCGTACTATAATAGTCGGGCCAGTGCTGGCAGCCTGTCCCAGCCGCCTGCAGAGGGTTTGGGATTGAGAGTATGGTCGGCGGTAGAAAGGTAAGAAAGGTTTATTGACCGAACAAAAACACAACTATGCATAGTAACAAGACAAACAATGACAGACAAGAATAATTCGCGTTTGCAACTTATCGGCAGTCCCCTCTGATGCCCGATGTACAGCAAATTTCTCTTTCCCCAAAGTTCAGCGAAGTCAGGTGTCCCCAATCAGTGCTGTCTGAGAGGTACCTGGAATTCAGTCCTTGCTCTTTTTGAGATCCACAGGCCCACTGATCCAGGCCAACAGCTAACTAATCCTTTTCACAGAGTTGTGTCTTCCTTCAGAATGATTTCTGGATATTCCAGCCAATTTATAGCTTCTGAACAGTACTGATAACATACAGCCACTCAGGTTCTTTTCACTTCAACTGTCCTTAGACTGACCAAGAGCAGTACAAGCCTTGCATTCCTTTGATAAGGTTAATTTTAACTACACCACAGGGCCTTACTACTTCAAGGCTTTGCTAAATTTACTTACTTTATACAAGGCCTTACTCCATCTTAAATTTAATTAGGCTCTTAGCAACAACATGTAGCTTAATATCTAAACAAATACAGAAAAACACTTGTTCTAATCTTCATAGAGCCTTCAGCATGCACCTTTATCACACAGATCTAATTTTCAGCTGTCACAGAGGCCAAAGGCAAATGGCAGGGCATGGGCAGGAGTGGAGCTGACCATGTCACCTGTAGCCATTCCACACACCTCCGCATGTCTGTGGCCAGAGTGACCCCCCATGCCATGGTTCCCTTTAATTGGCTCCTGGTTTCTGCAAGGACTTAATAAACCTTTGCAAACCACAGTCACCCAGATGCTGTGTCCCATTGACCCAGACACTGGTAGCAGGGATCCCTGCCCAACCTCTCCCCCCACCCCCGAGCATCCAGGACCACTTATGCCCCTTCCCTGGCATTGGCCCAGACAGAAGCCTCAAGTCTTACGTATGTCAAAGTAAGGAGTGGGGGTTAACACTGGCCAAAGTGGTTGCAATGCCTGCAGCTGTGTGTGGAATAGGAAAACTGCATGCTAGTATAAACGACAAATGAAAGCACTCAAAGTGGAGAAGTGGTTATTAATTTTGTGCCAGAGTGGGATTAATGGGTAAGGGGGCCCAGACCCAGGGGTTTCCTTGGTAATCGTGATGTGCCTGGACTTCACAGAGATGCAGCATGGACCTGGCAGACATGCTGGCTGCTTTCACCTCTGACGTTCCACTGTCATCTGTGGCAGCCAGTATGTGAGCTAGCTCACTTGAATGTTAAGTGCAACTACTTTATGAATAGTGGGTTATTTATGTCAGCATTCATTCAGTCAGTCAGTCCATATGTCATTCATGCATATTGTCAGTCATTGGGAGCGGACAGGCATCATAGTTCAGCCACTAGCATGGATCTTCAAGAACTAGTGGCACTCAGGTGAAGTGCCTGAAGATTGGAGAAGGCCAATGTGGTGCCTGTCTTCAAAAAAGGAAGGAAAGTAGATCTGGGGAACTATAGGCCTATCGGCCTGACTTCTATCCCTGGGAAGATCTTGGAAAAAAATTATCAGAGACAATTCTTGACAAAATGCCTGATGGCAACATCCTGAAGAAAAACCTGCAGCATCTTTGTAGGCTCAGCAGTGCTACACTGGCTAGCACAATGGAAGAAAGAGACTTGGGAGTCATCATTGAACACAAGATGAACATGAGCCTGCAATGCAATGCTGTGGCTAGTAAAGCAACCAAACTGCTGGCTTGCATCCATAGATGCTTCTCGAGCAAATCCCGGGACGTCATTCTCCCCTTGTACTCGGCCTTGGTAAGGCCGCAGCTGGAGTAGTGCATACAGTTTTGGGCTCCACAATTCAGAAAGGATGTGGAGAAGCATAGTTTCATAGTTTCTAGGGTCAGAAGGGACCTGAGTAGATCATCTAGTCTGACCCCCTGCCATGGCAGGAAAGAGTATTGGGGTCAAACGACCCCAGCAAGGTGTACATCTAACCTCCTCTTAAAGACCCCCCTAGGGTAGGAGCCAGCACCACTTCTCTTGGAAGTTGGTTTCAGATCCTAGCCGCCCTGACCGTGAAGTAGCGCCTCCTGATATCTAGCCTAAATCTATGCTCTGCCAGCTTGTGACCGTTATTCCTGGTCACTCCTGGTACTGCCCGGGAGAACAGGGACTTCCCCAGTGCCTGCTGTTCCTCCCTGACTAGTTTGTAACAGGCCACTAGATCCCCCCTCAGTCTTCTCTTGTGAAGGCTGAACAGGTTCAGGTCCCATAGCCTCTCCTCGTAGGGCCTGCCCTGCTGCCGGGATCATGCGAGTGGCCCTCCTCTGGACCCTCTCCATGTTCTCCGCATCCCTCTTGAAGTGCGGCGCCCAGAACTGGACGCAGTACTCC
>NW_017728947.1:86927027-86928134 GCF_001723895.1 Crocodylus porosus | reverse complement strand
ATGACCCCAGCTGACTTCCTGCCCTTTGGGCAGGGGGCTGGACTCGATGATCTTCCGAGGTCCCTTCCAGCCCTAATGTCTATGAAATCTATGAGGGATAGCCAGCATGGGTTTGTTGCGGGTAGGTCTTGGCTGACCAATCTCATCTTCTTCTATGACCAGGTGACATATCACCTGGACAATGGACATTATATATCTTGACTTTAAAAAAGCCTTGAATCTGGTGTCCCATGATCTCCTCATGGAAAAATTAGCCAACTGTGGCCTTGGCTACATCACAGTCTGATGGCTGGGGATTTGGCTCCAAGGTCAGACCCAGAGTGTGGTAATACACGGGAGTAAATCATCGTGGTGTGCTGTAACTAGTGGGGTGCTTCCACATAACTTGGTGTCATTTGCCGACTTAGCCAGTGAGCTCTTCACCCCCACATCCAGATCATTAATAAACATGTTGAAAAGTAGTGACTAAGTACCGACCCCTGCGGGACACCATTGCCCACTTCTCTCCAGGATGACACAGATCCATTCACTATGACTTTCTGGGTTCTGTTCTGCAGCCAGTTTCTCACCCACCTGACTGTCTCGGTGTTAAGCCCACAATCTTCAAATTTTCTTGAGAGGACATCATAGATCAAAGGCCTTTTGGAAATCTAGGTATACAGTGTCAACCTGCTCTCTCATGTCCAGGTGGAGAGTTACCTGGTCATAGAAGGAGATGAGGTTGGTAAGGCAAGACCTGCCCGCAGTGAAGCTGGCTGTCATTCAGAATCTTACCTTTTGCAAGCTTATCGCAGATAGACTCCTTGATGAACTTTTCTAAGATTTTCCCTAGGAAGTTAGGCTGACTGGCCTATAGTTACTCAAGTCCTCCCTCCTGCCCTCCTTGTGGATGGGCAGAACACTGGCCCTCGAGGCCTCAGGGACTTCTCCACAGTACCACAAGTTGTGGAAGAGTTTCACCAGGGGTTCTGCAATGACTTCAGTCAGCTCCTTCATAGATTTCATAGATTTCATAGACATTAGGGCTGGAACGGACCTCGGGAGATCATCGAGTCCAGCCCCCTGCCCAAAGGGCAGGAAGTCAGCTGGGGTCATAGGATCCCACCA
>NW_017728947.1:86876828-86926927 GCF_001723895.1 Crocodylus porosus | reverse complement strand
GACTTCTGTGTTGCTGACTGACTTGCCAGCTTTACGGCGGATGGTGAAGGTGATCAGCTCGTGGTCACTGTCACCCAGCTTCCCATCGATCACTCTTGAATGAAAATCATCCAGTCTTGCTGATTTGTATACATCTAATTTTATTAATTGGTCATACACCAATTCTACAGCAGTAACAGGAAGGCAATTATTCCTATTGTGTTCCTCCTCTACTCTACCTGGATTGGTTTTCCCCTTTGTCTGGTGAAAAACTGAGGCGAAGTAGTCATTCAGGAATTGAGCTTTCTCCTGTGTGCCAGTAACCAGCTCTCCTGAGTTGTTGGGCAATGGCCCTACACTCCCATTTGTTTTCCTCCTGTCCCCTGTGTATCTAAAGAAGGATTTCTTGTTGTCCTTGATTCCTGTCCTGTTGCTAATCTAAGTTCAGCTGCCGTTTTAGCCTGTCTTATCTGTTTCCTGCAAATGCAGGCCATCATGTAATGGTCCTCCTTGCGGCCCGCCCTGAGCTTCCATTGTTTATAAGCCTCTTTCTTCTATCTTAAGAGGACTGTGATTTCCCTGTTTAGCCAAAAGTTTGTGACTGTTTGACTTTGTCAGCCCTTGGGGAGCTCTGGTGAACAGGCATTCCCCCAGATCCTGATGGGGGATCCCTTATATACTTATAGGCAGCCACCAGGTCCCCTCCGAGCCTGTGCTTTTCCAGGCTGAAGAGTCTCATGGCTCTCAGCCTCTCTCATCACAGGGCCTGTTCTCCTGCCCTCTGATCATGCGCATGGCTCTCCTCTGGACTCAAGCTTTTACACATCCTTTTTAAATTATGGAGCCCAGAACTGGGTGTAGTACTCCAGATGCAGCCTAACCAAGGCCGAGTACAGTGGGAGGATGAAATCCTGAGATTTGCTTGAGAAGCATCTATGCATGCAAGCCAGAGTTTTGCTCGCTTTACCAGCCACACCATTGCAATGGTGGCTCATATTCATCTTGTGGTCAATCATGACCCCCAAGTCCCTTTCGGCCATGGTGCTAGCAAGTGTAGTACTGCTGAGCTTACAAGCATGCTTTGGTTTTTTTTCCCCCAAGGTGGAGTTCCTTGCATTTTTCAGTGTTGAACGCCATTAGGTTTTCATCTGCCCCTTTTCTGAGCCTATCTAGGTCAGCGTGGATCACCCTCCTGTCCTCAGGTGTGGACACTTTACCCCAAAGTTTGGTGTCATTGGCAAAATTGGCCAGTCCATTTCTGATAGCACTGTCTACATCATTAATGAAGTTGAATGTTGAGAACTGTAAAGTGTTCCACCTCGGGACGAGCAACTCCCAACACACCTATAGGCTTGGCGGCACCAAACTGACTAGCACCATGAATGAAAGGGACCTGGGGGTAATAATAGACCACAGTATGAATATGAGCCAGTAGTGTAGTGTTGTAGCCAGTAGGGCAAATAATACTCTGCCATGCTTCAATTGAAGTAAAACCAAGGCTGAGGGATCTGGGACTCTTCAGCCTGAGGAAAAGAAGACTGACAGGGGACCTGGAAGCAGCTTACTGCTACACTCTTGGAATACATCAAGGGTGTGGTGAACAACTGTTCACCAAGGCATCTGAGGGGAAAACAGGAGTAATGACCACAAACTCCTGGAAGATAAATTCAGGCTCAACATTAGGAAAAACGTCTTCACAGTCAGGGAGTCCAGGCTGGTATTGGCTCCCTCCAGAGGTAGAGGAAATCTTCAAGAGAAAACTAGACAGTCACCTTGCTGGGGTCACCTGACCTCCAGTTATCTTTCCTGCTTGGCACGGGGGGCTGGACCCTATGATCTTCCAAGGGCCCTTTCAGCCTTACAATCTATGAATGAATGAAAGAGCTCAACTAGGACCCCTGTGTATAACATGCTGCATTATTGGTATCTCCAACCACTAATGGAGGTATTTGAACACCAAGCAGTGAGACGATCAGAAGTCTCCAGGCCGTTCTCCTCTTTTGAGACCTTGCCAGCCATGGGTCCTGCTGCCTCAAGTGAAGAAGACAACGGCAGTTCACTAGTACTGGCCTTTGAAGAGTTGCCAAAGAGGAGAGACCAGGGACAGCATCCTCAACTGGTATGTGAAGCCCTGGGGAACTTTTAACTCAACTGACACCTGTGATTAGGCTGAGCTGTGTGGTGAAGGGAGATTGCTTTGGCATCAGACACTCCTTTAAAGACTTGGCAAGTTAGGCAATTCAGGGAGGTGCAGGGCAACATACAGCAGGGAGGGTCTCCTGGGCAATTGTTTGCATTTGCTCAGGGCCTGCAGTCCAACAACTTAGACAGGCAGCCAAGCCCTTCTGAGTCATTTTTCCCACTGCTTCTTATCCGCTCACCTGATTTGCTGAGCACAGAGCTCTCAACAAAGGCTCAGTTTCCCACATTCCTTGATTTTCAGCAGTGTTTGTTATGCTGCCACCACTGTCCAAATAGGAAGCATGTTAATGATGTCCGGACAGATAGGATTGTCAGCACCATCAGCACCTGCAGGGTGTGCTTGAGGGAGATTGCAAGACAGACATATTGTATCTGTGGCCAAGTGTCATCTGGGCAATGCCGCAGGAGACATTCACAAGAATGAGAGAGAGAAGGACAGTTCAGCTCAGAAATGTGATTATTGATTATTGTTTGTTCATCATTTTAAACATTCAGTGCCTGTGGTTATTGATTGTAAAGTTGTAATAAAACTTGTTAATTATTGCTTGAGGTTTTAAAAGTTGAAAAGTATTACTTGTTGATCACAGTTACCTTGTAAACGCTGTGACGTTTGGTAATTTATGTAAATTATGCTTAATATATCAGTAACAGTCAATTATGTAAAAAAACTTTTCTACTTTCTTTCCTTTCAATGTGGGCCATTAGGAGGTAATCAAACCAGGCTTCCTGGCTTTGTTCTCATCATTGCCAAATCAGCAGGTGTTTCCACCATTAGAGAGGATTGTTAAACTTGTAAAACTGAAAAAACCAGTAAATCCCCAGTTGGTGCCAGCATAGCACAGGGGGCTGGGTATTGAGGGTTGGGAGTGAGGGGCACTGGCAGGGCCAGGGCTCCCCAGGTTGGGAGTGAGGGGTAGCAGCAGGACTTGGGGGGCTGTGGCAGTGGCAGTGAGGGGCAATGGAATGGGCAAGGCCAGGGCACCTCTTTTTTAGAACTAGAAATACAGCAACCCTAGTGATGGTGACATTGTCAGTAAGGGCTACCTGCTGCCATTGCAGGAGGACCCATGGGTTTGACTGTGGGGTGAGCTTGTGCAGTTGCGACTGGCATGGCAGCCAGGACAAGGAAAAAAATTATGAAGTGTGGAGGCTATGAGCTGCATTCAGTGATACGAAAGAGCAGGCACCATTTACTCTGTCTGACTAAAGGGCAAATGAAAGCAATCCAGGGCACCCCATTTTGGCTCCCAAGTGGTTCTTCATTTCTGTATGGAACCAGGGACAGATTATGAAGTGGCAGTGCCATTGTCACCCTGGCAAGGGCATCACCAGGAGCAGGGGGACAACACAGCTGTCTGTGCAGGTGAGCAGAAAATTAATTCATGTCAGGCTGGGTGGGCCGCAACACTTGGCGTGCAACACTAGGTCTCTGAAAAAACATTACAGTACAATCGCAGCTTATGCAGGGGTTATGTTCCCAGGTCAGCACATATAGTTGAAATCGCGTATAGCTGAAATTGCTGGGCTCGGCACCGAGCAGCTGCTGCCGGGCCTGGACAAGGAAGCCAACTGAGCGTGAGCCACCCAGCTCCCCAGCCATGCTGGTGCATGCAGGCGTGTGCAGGCAGCACCACGCAGCACTGTACTATGTGCCATTTCCCAGCCGGCACCCAGCGGCCAGCCCCAGCAGCCAAGCGCGTAAAGCTGAATTCATGTAAGTTAAATACGCATAAATTGTGACTATACTGTATACCTAAGTACCTAAAAATTGTAGGTATTCTCTTTCTCTCCTATCTGCAATTTGAAGTGACATCTGGTGGACAAAGGGGCTCACTACACAAAAATTACAGTGGCATCTGGTAGACAAAGGGCTCATTACACATCGAGTGAATTTCTGTTTTCATGTGACAGATCCATGGATGCATCAGTTTAATTCGTGGCAATCCAAAGTAAAATACATGGGATGTGTTTTACTTTGAATTGCAAAGAAGACATTTAAATCACCAAAATACCCCATACATGTAAGCTGTAACGTAGTTAAATCACAAAAAGGCAATTTTTATCATGTGTACTATCGCCCTTTGCTCTTTGACCTTGAACTACAGTCTACCGTTCCTGCTAAACAGCCCATCTGCAGGTAAAACAAATAAGAACTCTTTTAAAACTTAATTTGAAACCTAGGTGAGAAGTCCCTTCGCTCTGGTGCATGACAGTTTACCCTGGGTGGGGTAGGGGAGGCTGTGTCCAGCAACTTTGCTGGCCCCAGAAGCCTTACCTGGGGTTGTGGGGGCCTTAGAGAACTGCAGCCTCAGCACTCCTACAGCTGGGAGCCTGGCCCCTAGCCAGAACATGGCTTCAGCTGGCCAGGCTCTAGTTTTGGTTGGCACATGCTGCTGCCCCATGCGCTGCCTTGCTTTTTTTGCCATGGTTTTTTTTACCCTGGGATCTCCTGGGGTCAGCCCCGCCTCCACTGAAAGGTAGCAGTATGGGGCATGCATGATGTGTGGTATTTTGCCTGCATGTGTGGTGTGTGGCACATAATGCACATCTGTGCTCCTCTGGATGTGGCCACAGTGGCTGGGCCAGTAGGCAGAGTCAAATCTGCAACACCACCAGGGAGCTGGTCAGATACCAGCCCCAGCCAAGCCTGTTTCCTCCGGTGAGGACACTGAGGAGGATTCAAGTGAACAGCAGGAACCTATGGTGTGACAAAAATAGAACTCCAGGAGAGAACTTACCTGGGGGTAAGTCAAGCAGAGCCAGTGCGAAGCTGCGCCAAACTGAAGGAGCAGTGGGTGCGGAGCTGCGGCCAGAAAGAACACCATGCCAGAAACAAAAAAAAGCAGCTGACCTGGGAGAAGCTGGGACCAGCTCCTCTGCCAGCATGGACATGTTTTATGGCTGCATGCCAGCACCGATTTGCCAGCTGGCCCATTGGAAAGGGAATAAAAACCCTACCAGACAAAAGGCAGGGGGAACCAGAAGTAGGTTCCCCAGCTGGCAACAAGCGGCCAAGAGCAGAGTCAAGCCTCACAGAGGGAAAGTGGTAGCAGCCCCAGGAAGGAGCTTTTGGAGATAATTCAAGCCCAGAAGGGCTATATTACTCACCTGAAGCAGAGCTGTGGACTCCTAACATCTCCCACCTGGATTGGACCCACCAGGGACCTGTGGAGAGAAGGAGAGACAGCTGTCTACACCATGGTGACTACAGGCCAAAGAAAGTGGAACCAGCTCTGGGAGACAAGGTAACCCGGGGATAGGAAGAGGCTAGGCCAGTCCCACTGTGGCCTAAGCAGAGTGAAGTGAACTGACATCCATATATGTTTATACTGATTCAGAAGGCCAAGACACATGTACCAATACCATGACCAAACCCAGAAGACTGGGATCCAACATCATTGATTGGCGTTAGATGGGATGTAGGGGAGGTGGAGCCCCAAAACAGGAATACTGACAAGAGTATTTAAGGAGGGGGACCTAGAGGGACAGAACATACATCTTCCTCCCTACTAAATACATTTATTACAGCAAAGACATGGCAGGCAGGACCCCCTGAGGACCCTCTGGAATCTGACTTGATAGCAAGCTGTCTTTTCCTCAAGCAACGGTGACACCTGAAAAACCCGTACGAACCAGATGCACTGGTGAACAGCACGGTCAATTACATATGGGAACCGCAGGTCCCTGACAGGGGGACTATAAAACTCCTCCTATTCCTATGGGATGTGTCCCATTACTATCACTACTGTATGTACTTCTTTGACCTCTATCTTGCCCCTGCTTGACTCCAGCCCTGCCCCTGCACTATCTGGATTTCCTGGCTCTGACCTGTCATCTGCCTTGACCACGGTCCCACCTCAACCCTCAGCCTGATGATTTGGACTGCAACAGATACGTGGTGTGACCCCAGCCTGCATATAGTAACTTAAATTACTGTCCATGGCTTGGTTGACGCTGACATTGTATTACTTTGCTGTCCATTCATAGAGGTCTTCTTTCAGACTATCTGCTAGACAACCTAGGGGTTCCCTTGGACTCCTATCTGTTGCTGGGTGAAACATATTTACCCAAAATAGCTGGTGGCAACAAAACAAAGCACACAACTTTTTTCATATACCAATAGATAGAAGAATATTCTGTTATTACACATGGCTATACCACAGCATATCCTGGTTTCCTGACCTAAAAAAATATTGAAACTTGTTATATGTAGATACCAGCTTTCCAATATTTTACAAATGCTTCTTAGTTCACTGTGGAGCAAACTCTCTCAAGAGCAGCAGTTTCTGAGAGCTCATCGCTTTGATATTCTACATCTAGCACTGATTTAACTGATATGTAAAATCAAATTCAGTGTTGCGATGTTCACTTTAAAGGTCTTTTATGGAATTGGCCCAGAATATTGAAGACAATGCTTTTCTGATTTTACTGATGATTTTCCTCCACATCTGTATGCCTCAAGGTTGATGAAACTGAAGACACTGGGCTTCTTCATTAAAAGGGGAAAGGCTTTGGAAATCGTAACCAGAGGAGACAGGGATGACCTTAGTCTTAGTTTCATCAGAAAAAAATGTGAAACTCTCATCTTCACCTTAGCTTTTCTGCAGTTGCAGTTAAAAAAAAAGCAGAAAAGAAGAGAAGAGTAAAGAAGTAAAGACGTCAAAGAGGAGTACGAAACAAACCTTAGCTGCAAACTTTAACCCCTTCTTATAAATAAGTGGATTTAGGGAGGAAAATCGGACCTCTGGCCAATTAAGATTTTACTCATTTCTTGGAGACAGTAGGACAGTGCTTCCTAAACTTGTCCTCAGTGTGACCCCATTTATGACCCCATTTCTTCTGCATGACTCTTCACTCCCAACCTGAAGCCCCCCACAACCTCAGGTACCCCTCACTCCCCACTCAGAGGCCCCTAGCCCTGCTGATGCCCCTCACTCCCTCCCCTTGGCAACTCCCTGCCCACCCCGATGCCCCAGGGCCAGGGCCCACAGCACTGCCAGAGCAGAGCCCTTGGCTGCCCACTACAGGCTCGGGGCTCCCCACCTGCTACCCTCCCCCTGAGGGCTCCATGTCCCAGTGGGCAGGACCCAGCACGGGAGGGATGGAGTGCCATGCCACACTACACCACCATGGCTGCCAAGCTGAGGTGCCCCTGCTCCCTGAGCAGCAGCATGGGCACAACTCTGCACCACTGCCACTGCCATGCCTCACCTTAGTAGCCATGGTGGTGAGGCACTCCCTCCCACAATGGGTCCTACCTGCTGGGCTGCAGCAGCAGCTCCTGCCCAGAGCTGATCCAGCCCAGCGGCAGCCCTGGACTCCTCTGTGGGCACAGAAATCTCAGGGGGCATGTTTATCATGACCCCATCTACTGATGTTGTGACCCCATTTGGGGCTGCGACCCAAAATTTGGGAAATGCTGCAGTAGGATATTGTTAGAGTGTTCTAAGAACCTATGTAGGTTACTTTGTTGATGAACATGATTGAAATGTTTATTTAGATATTTTTGTGTCTCTCCAACCAGTATCTGAGTGCTTCATACCCTCATAAAACTTATGCAAGTAGAGAAGTACGGGAATGGGAAACTGATGCCAAGAGTAAATTAAGTGACCCGCCCAGGATTAAATATGAAGTTAATGGCAGGACCAAGAATTAAGCATAGGTCTCCTGAGATTGCAATCTAGTTCTAGACCACACCAGCATATAATTAGCCATCTTTCTCATCTTACCATCCTGACTCCAGAAGGACTGCAGAATTGGTTATTAAGTGAGTAACTGAGTTTTTTTAGGTAAAAGGACACAATTTCTGTTCAGTGATATACAGTACATTTTCAATTGTACATGATTTCTGTTGAGAAAAAGATTTTAACAGCTGGTGTTCAGAGCACCTACATACTTTATTATAAAGAATTTGTTCGTTATACCAGGAACACGCCAATAGATGTTACTTAACTGCCTACCTTCATCTGTCTTTGTTTTGTTTTTATCATTGCATAGTTTTATCTGCAGTCCGGTAGCCTGAAGTAAAAAGTTGTATATGGTCATAGCTAAAGTATTTCCTGTCATTGAGGAAAACATAATTCTAAAAAAGAATATAATTCCAAAAATGCAATTTATGTGTAAATTAGAAGAAGAGATGTACAGGTAAAAAAGGGAAAAATCAGTTTTGAACTCTTTATATTGCCTCTATAAACCAATAATATTGCCTCCCTTTGGGGTGTTCTGTAGTCACTCTATCTCAAAAGAGCCAGATCCAGAAGTCAAAAAATTCCAGTGATGAACAAAAGTGATTAGAGATGAAGACAGACTTCCATGGTAGAAGAAATTGTAAAGATTCATTTAATTTGGAAAGGAGATGAATAAATGATATGATTGAGAGGGAGAAAAAAGAGTATGTATTTCCCTTTTTCATAACATAAGAACAAAGAGGCCATGCAGTATAATTGAAAAGTAGAACTAGGATTGCTCCTCTTACATAAAACATAACTTGTGAAATTCATTGTCTGGAGATAACAGTAAATCTGAAAGTCCAGAAAGATTCAAGACAGAATTAAAAATGTATGTGAACAGTAAGAGTATCCAAAATTACATTAAATACATTTTTAAAGCTTAGGGAATGCAAATTATGCTTTCGGGTGTCAGGAAACCACAAACTGATGGGCATTAGAAAAAAACTTCTACAGACAAATTATTCCATAACTTACCATTATGGGATTTCTTGCCACTTTCTATAAAGCAGTGGTTTTCAACCCTGGAGTTTCGTGATAGGTCATCAGGAGTTCCGCGGAGAGTTTGGGACTAATGGTCCAGTGGGCCTGGGGGTGCTGTGCTGTCATTCCTGGGCTGGGTTGCCAGCTCAGTGTCAGTCTTTAGGATAGGGGTAGGAGTCCCTCAGCAGAAAAAGTATTATGAAAGAAAGGGTTCCATAATTGTAGGAAGTTTGAAAACCACTGCTATAAAGCATCTGCAAGAGAAGGCTGTCAGAGTTGGTAGTAGGTGTGACAGACCATTTTTTTGATTTGGTATGGCAATTCCTCTGTCTGTTTGGGTTTTTTGTCCTTTCCCTGCACTCTTTGAAGCTTGTAGGTAGGGATCTACCAAAATCACAGTCATATGATTTTCACAGAAACTATGATTTTGGGCAGGCTTCTCAAAAAAAGCATGGACTCTGCACTTTAAGCGGGCTTGCTGGCTTGCTGAAGGGGAAAAAAAAGCTGCAAGAACAGAAAAAGGCAGGAACCCCTGGAGTCCTGAAGCATGGAGGGGGAGAGTGGGAGGAGAGGGAGAAAATCAGAGGTTAAGCGGTGATGTAAGCTCAGTCCAGGAGCCAGTCCAGGGAAGTGCAACGGTTTTGGCACCAGCTTTTAAAGTGCCCACAGGGATGCTGCTACAGCATGCTGCTGCCTAAGAAGGATGCTTCAGTTTGCCCACTAAGAAGAAATCCTCTAAGACAGCCAAATATGTTTCAGTCCCGGACTGTGTAAGATAGTATCTAGCAGGGACCTTGCACACAGATGGAGGCAGACTTTTCTGTACCTCCTGCAATGTAACTGGATGTCTCAAGGAAAATTAGCATAGATCGACAATTAGAGTCCAAGGCACACATGAGGTGGAAGGCTGTTGCAGAGGCTGAAGGTCAGAGCAAGAAACAAGCGATCATGTCCTCCTTGTTTAAAAGGACCATAGAAAGGAGCTTGGCAAGGCAAAAGGTGACATTTTTCCTCATGGAGGCTTTTGTGGCAGCAAACATCCTGCTGGAGATACTCTATCACGCAAAGTTAAGGGACTACCTGAACCAAAACATGCCAGATGCTGCTAGTTTTCCATGTGCCAACAGCTTCGCCAAGAGTATCTCCCTGCAATGATTGCTTCGCATGTATAGTCCACAAAGGCTGCCTTGACATAATATGACTCCTCCATTGTGACTGATGAAGTCACCAACCCTCAGGACTTATGTGCAGCACATTTTATTTGTACCGGGGAGCTAGGGACCTGCCTGTATTTCAAACTGAGCCAGCCCACCTCACATCTGTCAGTTTTTCTACTGTGTTTCAAGCCATCATGAAGGTAATTGTCAGCTATGGCATAGACTTTAACAAGATCTCAGCATTCCTGTCTGACAATACTATGTACATGTGCAGTGCTTTCTCTGATGTGCTCCAAGGAATGCTGCCTAGTGCTGTTCATGTCACCTGCAATGCATACATTCTGTCCTTAGTAAGTGACATCTGGTGCACTCAGTTCCCCAGTGTGGATAGCCAGGTATCTTCTTTCAAGCACTGGAAATCACACCTAGCACATGGTACATGCTTAAGCTTTGCAAACTCTTAGGACAAGGCAACATTCAAGATCTAGTGATGTTTGTGGCTAAAAATGCCAGTTCATGGAGCTCCTGACATGATTTGAAGGCTGACTGGCTGTGATCCACCACACATACAACAAGCTGATGGATTTGATCAGCTGAGTGACAGTACAAGGAGCAATGGTCTCAAATTGCAGCAAGGGCCATCAAATCTGCACGGAGGGGTGGGACTACTAGGGCCCCTCAGCCAATCAGAGACATGGAGAGGATGCCATGCTCACCCCACAAAAATGGCAGCTACCCCTTGGGATCTGCTCACGAAATCAGCAGGCCACCACCTCAAGTTCAGGAGGCCCCTACTTCAAAGATAATGTTAAAGGAAAAATTGATTCCTCTTAGAGGCTATCCAAATAGATTAGGCTGTATTTTCAATCCTATTACAAAGGTGGTAGGTTTTATTTAAAGAACAGCTGTTCATAAGTTCTAAAACAGCTTCCATAGTTTCTGAAGGAATGTGTCAGGTCTGGAAACATGAAAGTGTCCACAAGAAATTATATGGAACAGTTTTGCAGTCTTCAAGATTTTGCCTCATCCTGTTTTCCTGTGGTTGCTGTTACTTCTTACCAGTACATCTCATAATGAGGATCCGCAGAACCAATTCTTGAAAAGAAATTTAACTATAATAATGAATAGAGAAATGTAAGTGCTTTGCCTTTCACAGTGTAAATTCCCCCTCTGTCTCTGATTTTTTTATTTAATGAATTAAACAGTGCAAATGACATAGGATAGCTATGGGTCCAACTTTCCATTCATGAGGAAGCAAGCACAAATTTCTAGGCCCTCTGCTGTCAAAATTAAAAACATGCACTTCCCCGTAGTGGGAGTCTAGAACCCATAGACTTCATCTCCACATAAGTAAATGGCATTCTTCTATAAGAACATTAAATATTTCTGTGTCTCCTTTGTGAGGCACAACACATACTGGCATTATGCATCTTGAAAAAAGTTGTCATTTTATATTGATAAAAGAAAAATATTTACTTTCAGTGCTTTCACACAAAGCTTTTTATAGTGAGCAAAAATAAAAAGACATGAACTGGCTGTTCTTAGAACAATAGATCATATAAAGTATAATATATTTAATAATTAGAGTTTCCCTTAAATCCAATGATTTTTATAAATCAGAATATAAAGTAATAACTACCCACAAGGATTTCTTTCTTAAACTGCCAAAATGTATCTGCCTGTATTTTTGGATACATACCTGTACTTCTGCTTCTATTTGGCAGTTCTGTATTCAATCATAAGTAATGATCTGTGCAGGTTTAATAATAATTTAGGCAGATGACTGAAGTGTATATTAATATACTATTATATTATCAATTTTGTAGTCTAGCTAACTGGCATGTTTTTATATAATAAATATTAAAAGCTGCTGTGTTGTTGGGAGTTTTTTTAAGTATATCCTCACAATTTTGTATGTTAAAGAAAAGTTTATATGGTTCCATCTGTTCTTACCAGTGCAGCTTTGGAAGCAATCTGTGTCACCCAGCTCTGCTACCCTTATGTGACATTTATTCTTCAGCAGATTATAAAATAATAGAATCCAGTTGCTGAAGAGGAGCAAAAAGACAAGAATCAATCTTATGGACATTTATCTCAGAAGCTTCTAACTGAAAATCAGGTGACCTAAAGCTTACCCTTTTAAAATCTCTTCTAGGATGATTTTATTTTTTCTATAATGCAATAATTACATATAAAACAGTGTAATTATTAATAGTCCTTTTTTCATCATTTTAAGTCTGAATTTTCCAAACGAGTATTCTGAGTTTCTTCTCACTTGCTACCTAGAAACACATGGTTGCTGTTATCCCAAAACAAAAAGAAAAACCATGGGGTGTGTCCCCACATGCAGGAGCATGTGCTTTAAGGAGCAAAAATAGCAGTGGCACAAATATGTGTCTCTACTTTTTGCCACCGCTTACGCCCCTGCATGTGCACTTTGGTGCAGGGCAAAATGCCCCACTTCAAGGAAACTGTCCTTCCCCTTCTTCTCCCGGCATGCTAGAGTTCCTAGAGCAGAACTAAAAGAGGGGTGATGCTTTGGCCAGCTGACAGAGCATGTCTCTGGAGGACCGAGCTTCTGTGTCTGCCGGTATGCTCCTGTAGTGTGTGTTGCTTTTTTTCATGACATTTATTTTTTTGCCACTGGGATTTCCCAGTAGCAAACTTTTCCCCTGCACTGCAAATGTGCAGCATGGGGCATGTTTTAATGTGCCAGGCATACAGTTTGCAGTGTCGCAGAAAGATTTGCAGTGCTATAAACCGCATGTGCATGCTAATCTGCCCCCTACAGGTGTGGGCCAATTTTATGTAGTTCTCCTTGGGGTCTGTTCCTAGCTTCTATCATTGGTAAGCCTCCCTTTTCTTTTTCAAAAGATCTATGACTTCCTTATTGTGCCAAGATGGCCTCCTGGCCCCGTGATACTTTTTTGTGTACAGGTATGGATAACTTCTGTGCACTGAGGATTGTGTCCTTGAGGAATGATCCCTCTTCATCCACACTCTTTCCCTGCAGTCCATGAACTCATAGGGCATTACTCACTAAAGTCCTTAGCTTTTTGAACTCAGCTCTTTTTAAAGTCAAGAATTTGTACTTTACTGACAAATTTTCCAGCCCTACAACAGACAGTGAAAGTGACAGTGTCATGGTCACAGGTTACCCTCTATTGTCAGGTCAGTCACCAGGTCGTCCCCCTTGACCAAAACTAAATCTAGGAGCTCATTTCCTTTGGTCTGTCCGTATACTTCCTGAGATAGGTAATACAGGTCAGAGACCTATGCGACTGGTCAGATCTGGCCGACTGTTCTTCCTAGATGTCTGGGTAGTTAAAGTTGCCCATGACAACCATAACCATGCTCTTGCAGCCTCCTTCAGTTGTCTAGAAAATTGCACATCTAGCTCCTCATCTTGATTTGGAGCTCTGTAATATATTCCTACAGATAGGTACATTTTGCCATGTCCCCCATATCTTGACCCAGAGGGTCTTAAGTCACCCTTCCTTAGTACCAAATTTGGCTTCCAAGGAGGTGTACTGCTCATTTACATATACAGCTACACATCCATCCTTTTTCCCTATGCAATCCTTCCTATGTAGGGTATAGCCCTCTATAGCTACAGTCCAATCATGGGTAGAGTCCCACCAGGTCTCAGTTATCCCTATGATATTGTAGTCCCTGCTGGAAAGCAGGAGGGTCAGTCCCTGCTGTTTTTTCCACTTGCTCCTGGCATTTGCGTACAGACATTTGAGCCATCTCCCAGCAGAGAAAAGAGCTTTCCCCTTCAGCATGAGGTGGATACCATCCCTTCCTAGAAGACCTCTTTCTCTGGAGTGCATGCAGTGGTCAAGGAAGTTGAAACCCTCGCTAGCACCATCACCAGAGTCTTCAGTTCACCTCTTCAATACGTCTCTCTCTGGATGTATCAAATGAATGTGGAAAATTGGAAAGAGTCTAGAAGAGGGCAGCAAAAATGTTGAGAGGGCTGGGGGACATGGCTTATGAGGAAAGACTGAGGGAACTGGGGTTACTTATTCTTTTCTAGAGAAGAGAAAACTGGGAGGGGATTTAATAGCAGCCTTCAACTACCTGAAGGCGGGTTTGAAAGAGGGTGGAGCTAGACTGTTCTCAGTGGTGGCGGATGACAGAGCAAGGAGTAATGGTCTCAAGTTGCAGCAAGGGAAGTTTAGGTTAGATATTAGGAAGAATTTTCTCACTAGGAGGGTAGTAAAACAGTGGAACAGGTTACCCGGGGAGGTAGTGGAAGCTCCATCCTTGGAAGTTTTCAAAATCCAGGGGGGTCAATTGACACCTCTAGGTCCCTTTTGGATGCAGTGCCAGCCAGTGGACCACCACACATTGTATCGATATGGTGAGGGTTCTTTCTACCCAGATGAAGGACCCAGCATTTGTCCCTGTTGACCCTCATACGGTTTTGCTCAGACCAAAGAACCAACCTGTCAAGGTTTTCCTGAATCCTTGACCTGTCCTTTCATGTGCCCACTTTCCCCGGCAGCTTGGTATCATCCACAAGCTTAATCAATGCACTTTTCACTCCCTTATCCAGGTCATTAATAAAGATGTTAAAGAGCATGAGCCCAAGCACTGACCCCTGGAATACACCACTGGGGACAGCCTTCCAAGATGAGGCCATCTCATCAGTTATGACTCATTGGGATGGGCCACTAAGCCAGTTCCCAACCAACCTTACTGTAGGTTGATCTAGGCCAGTACTCTCCAACTTAACTGAGAGGATTTCATGGGAAACAGTATCAAAGGCCTTGCTGAAATCTAGGTAGATGACGTCCACCTCCTGTCCCATATCCAGGTGGTTAGTTACCTTGTCATAAAAGGATACCAGGCATGACCTCCCCTCTACAAAGCCATGCTGGTTGCTTCTCAGTACCCCACCAGATGCGAGCTTGTGGTTGATGGCCTTCTTGACAATGTTTTCAAAGATCTTTCCCAGAACCAAAGTCAGAATGACTGGTCTATAGTTGGCAGGGTCTGTGAATCCTTTCTGTAGTGGGGTGCCCAAAACTGAAGACAGTACTCCGGATGTGGCCTCATCAGTGCTGAATAGAAGGGAATAATCACTTCCCTTGACCTACTACGTACTGATACAAAAATATTAATTTAAAGAGCAAAATATAGTGGCACTTTAGGAGGACTTACATTTCTGGAACATCTTTCATCTTAAAGACTTCCAAAATGTCTTAACAATTGCATTTATAATATGATATGCAAATTCACTCACTACTAAAATGAAGCTACCTATGGATTAACATATGATGACTGTAAACAGTATCTAACAATGCTACTTAACAATTGAAGACAAAAACATAAAGCATACCATGTCCAGGTAAAACTACAGTGTGATCATTTAGATAGTGTAAGTGATGGTGTAGATAGATAGCGTTGTAGCCATGATGAATGTCTTGCAGTCGAAAGCTTGTCTAACTGTATCCCAACTATACAGTAGGACAAATAAAAGATACCAGTCTAAGAAATCCTAGCCTCTCATATCATTAGAATGTAGTAATTCAAATACTACAAATAGGAATTTTCCCTTGATGCTTCAGTACTGATGGGTTAGCTGAGGAATAATTATTTTTCACGTCAACTAGATATACTTCACTAGTCATTCTGTTTCCAGTACCTATAGGGTTAAGATTTTTTTCTGAATGAGTTTAATAGTATCACAAGATGGTGATAAAGTGACACACACACAAAGCTATGTTGGGTTAAATGCTGACCACTTTTGACAGAAGTCCTTACAAGGAAATCCTGTCAACAGCTAAATACATAAAGGTTTCTGAAAAATCAAAGCACAAAATAGAATCTGTTATGAAAGTAAGAAGTTTAAAAAAAACCAAATCTGCTGATTTTTTTCCTGAGCACAAACTGGTCATATTTTCGTTTTTCAGCAAAAGTGAATGTTACCTTCAAAAAATTAATACAAAACTGAACTACCTGAATGAATACATATCTTTCAATCTAGTCATCAAAATGGGTGGATATAGCTGGAAAGATCTACTGAAAAAATCCATACCCAGCAGACAATACTATGACTCTATTACTAACTGGGTGCACCAGGAAAATAAGGGGAACCATCTGAAGCAAAATATAAGTCAAAGGTCCACCTGAGTGTATTGGCCCATTGAGGCTAAGGCATGCCAGATTCTATAACAAGTGGCACACAAGAGATGATGTAGTCTCATGTCTGGTCACCTTTGGTTCCCCTGCCCGAATGACCAGGGACCCATCTACAAGTGAGTCCAGTGGTCACAGCCTTCAGAATGAGCCTACTGAGGCTTCAGTTCATGCCTCTGGAGCCAAAGCAAGATGCCTGTACTGCTCTGCCACTGCGCCTCAGAAGTCTGCCACTATAAACCTCTAAAAATATGTTTAGGGGAATATGATGCAGCAGGACCTCTTACAGTACATAGCCCTTGTAAGCTTATGCATCCACTGAAGCATGTTTATTTTGTCAATCTGAGTTCAAGATATTTATGTACTGATTGTTTATTCTGCTCAGAGCAGAGCTAACTTACTGTCACATTCCTATAGTAATTTATCTTGGTTTTTCTTCCCAAATGGCGTAGGCTATACTTTAGTTTTGCACATTATGTTCCAAGGCTATATACCCTTTAAAAAGTTTTCTGACCTTAAAGAAGTTTCATTATCTTCAGTATGGAATCACTTTTGTTTTTATAAATATGCATAAGAGCATATGAGAAAGATGGTTGGCTTCTATCTAGATTTTAGAAGGAAGGGATTATTTATTATCACGGAAAAAGGATACTCTATTTCACTGTAGATTTGTATTAAAATTCTTTGACACTATATGAGCCATATAACTTTCTATAAAATTACTAGAATTTTCAGGTTACAAGCCACAGAAGCATATGACATGAGTTTTTTTTCAAAAAGCAAAACCTGATCCTGAATTTGCTGTATAATATGTCAGTATCACAGAAGGATGCAAGGACAGATAATAATGCTTGAAAATGGTTTGCTTTTTTGTTTTTGTAATGGCTAAAAAGTTGTTTGCATATACATAAAATGCAATATATACAGGCAGCCCTACTATATAATGAAGGTTTTGCACATGATAGTTCCTCTAAAATAGTTCCGCTCCCCCCTGCCATATTTTCTTGTACCTATTGTTGGTTCAAAGATTGGTTGAATAATTGTTGAAGAAAGTCTCCTAACTTGAAGAAGCAACCACCAAAAGTATATTCCTTACATGGCCAGCTTCTGTCTTTCCATTATTTCTTTTAACAAATATTGTCTTATGATTAGGGAACACATTCTAGTAAGAGAGTTACTACAACAGCCAACATAATGGCACTTAAGCCACATGCAGTTAAAAAAAACCCCCATAAGGTCATGCTAATGCCAGAGCAGGAATTCACACAACTGAATCATGTCTATTACTCCTGTATTGATATTAACCATATTAATGTGTTGCTATTAAATTCTAGTTTTTGTAGAGACTAGGTGACAAACACTGGGTTTGGTGTTTTGCAAAGAGATCATCTCTCTATGACTGATATAACCTTTTGAAAAGCATATATGATTGGAACTTGGTAGATTAATAATTTTATGCAGTTATTTTTTTTAGACCAGGATTCAGGTTTGATGTAGGTTATACACAAAATTAATTTTGTTTCTATCCAATCGTTAAAGGTTGCCTAGTTGCACCACAGTGTTGTCCCATTTTCTAACAATAATTGACAGCCTCTCAAGAATAAGTCAAGCATTGAAATAAGTAGGATGGTACAAGTTGTTTCAGTAATCTGGGTAGCTATGGGAGAAAGCTGTTGTGCAGTAGATGATGTGCTCTCTTTCCTCTAAAACACACAATGGAAAAAGAGCACTAACTCTGACATTAAGTTTCATTTTTGATGGCAATCTGACACCTCTCTGGAGGATGGAGATAGTGCCCCTTCCAGTTCACATGAGGTAATAATCTATGGAGCTATTATAGCCAATTAGTGCCAACCTCAGGGCAGCTATATTCTAGTTTTCACCACTTGGCTAGCTTCCTATTTACCAAGTACTTTTTTCTTTCATTATTCAATAAAATATCAGAAAGGAAGTTACTACAGCTCATAGCAGAAAGGACTTTAAGTACTTTGTGAATTAAATTCTCCTGAGAAATTGAAACCCTTAAGCTCTTATGGAACATAGGTGTAAAACAGCAAAGCTGTCTAATTGCTTTTGTTTTGTTTTGTTTTTGTCTTTTTAACAACAGCTCAGGGATGCAAAGAACAGAAGCTTGGAAGAAGAGATCATGGCATTTTAACTACTTGCAGACATGCTTCTATTCTCTGAATTTAACCCAGAACTAGAATTATTGCATCATAGAAAACTGGGATTGAAGGGACCTCTGGAGGTCCAAACCCCTGCTCAAAGCAGGACCACCAACTATATCATCCCAGCCAAGGCTTTGTCTAGACAGATGGAGATTTCACAACCTGTCTGGGTAACCTGTTCCAGTATTTTACTACCCTCCTAGTGAGAATGTTTTTTTCCTAATATCCAACCTAAACTTCCCTTGCTGCAACTTGAGACCATTGCTGAGAACAGTTTAGCCCCATCCTCTTTCTAACCCCCCTTCTGGTAGTTGAAGGCTGTGATTAAATCTGCCTCAGTCTTCTCTTCTCCGGGCTAAATAAGACCAGTTCTCTCAGGCTGTCCTCGTAAGTCATGTGCCCCAACCCCCTAACAGTTTTTGTTGCCCTGGGCACAGTACTAGCTGTGGCCTTACAGCCTTACAGCTGAATAGAGGGGAATAATCACTTCCCTCAGTCTGCTGGCAGTGCTCCTACTAATGCAGCCCACTATGCCATTAGCCTTCTTCACAACAAGGGCACACTGTTGGCTTATATTAATCTTATTCTCAATTACAATCCCTAGGTCCTTTTCTGCAGAGGGTCAAAATATCCAGGGAAAAACCTGCGGAAAAAAACCCCAGAGCAGCGCATGCTTGGGCATCATGCACTGCTGAAAAACGGAGCTGAACCATCCGGAGCCATGCTGCATCTGCCAGCCAGGCTCCACCCAGCAAGATCACCACAGCTGCAGCCCTGGGAAGTCCCCAGGATCCCAGGTAGGGCTGCTGAGGCCAGCACAGTGATGGCCTCTGCCTCCTCTACTGCCCCCGGGATAACTTGCTGCATGCTAAAGCACATGTGGCACGGGTGTTCCCCAGGTACAAGTAGCTGCAGTACAAGGTGCACTGCTGCTAGTTGTCCCTGGGAAACCAAGTGTCCACGCACATCTGGACATGCCCCATGATATTTCTTTTAGTCCAATCTTCCAATTTGTCTAGGCCTCTCTGAATCCTAGCTCTACCATCCAGTGTATCTACTACTCCCCACAGCTTGGTGTAATCTGCAGACTTGCTAAGGATGCACTCCAGCCCATCTTCCAGATTGTTATTGAAGATATTGAACAAAATTGGTCCCAGGATGAACCTGTGGGGAACTTCATTTGATGCTATCTAGACACTGAGCCATTGATACTGCCCTTTGAGCCCAATGACCCAGCCAGTTTTCTACCCACCTTACAATCTATTTATCCAACCCATTTTTCTTAGCTTGCTTGCAAAATGTTGTGGGAGTTGTTATAAAGCTTTGCTAAAGTCAAGGTATATCACATCCGCTGCTCTTCCTGTATCCACAGAGCAGTCATCTCATCATAGAAGGCAATCAGTTTGGTCAGGCATGACTTGCCCATTCTGAACCCTTGCTGACTCTTCCTAATCACCTTCTTCTCCTTCAAGTGCTTAGAAATGGATTCCTTGAGAACCTGATTTTTTCAGAAACTGTGGTGAGGCTGACAGGTCTGTAGTTCCTCTAGGTCCTCCTCCTCATTCTTAAATATAGGCACTATATTTGCCCTTTTCCACTCATCTAGGACCTCCCCTGATTGCCACAAATTTTCAAGGATTATGACCAGCGGCTCTGCGGTTACATTGGCCAACTCCCTCTACACTCTTGGTTGCATCACTTCTAGTCCCATGGCCTTATACATGTCAAGCTTTTCTAAACAGTCCCTAACTTGTTCTTTCACCACTGTTGGCTGCTCACCACATCCACAAACTGTGCTGCCAGGTGCAGTAGTCTGGGAGCTGACCATGCCTGTGAAGAAAGAGGTAAAAAAAGGCATTGAGTATTTCAGTCTTTTCTGAATCATTTTTCACTAGGTTGCCTCCCCCCATTCAGTAAGGGATCCACACTTTACCTGATCTTCCTCTTGTTGCTGACATACTTATAGAAACCTTTCTTGTTACTGTCTCTTGCTAGTTGCAACTCCAGTTGTGCTTTGTCCTTCCTGGTATCATCCTTGCATGCTTGAGGAATACTTTTAGACTACTCCCTAGGTATTTGTCCAGGTTTCCGCTTCTTATAAATTTCCTTTTTGTGATTTAGCTCATGGAAGAGTTATCTGCTAAGCCAAGCTGGTCTTCTTCCTGTGATGGTTCATTCCTGTGCCTTCAGTATAGTTTCTTTAAAGTACAGCCAGCTCTCCTGGGCTCCTTTCCCCCTCAGACTAATCTCCCAGGGGATCCTCCCCATCAGTTCTCTGAGTAAGTTAACATCTGCTTTTCTGAAGTCCAGGCCCCCTGAGACTAATCTCCCAGGGGATCCTCCCCATCAGTTCTCTGAGTAAGTTAACATCTGTTTTTCTGAAGTCCAGGGTCCTTATCTGCTGCTCTTCTTCCTTCCTTCCCTCAGGATTCTGAACTCAGTCATCATGAGGTCACTGCTGGCCAATTTGCCATTCACTTTTACTTTTGCCACCAGTTCTTCCCTGCTTGTGAAGAAGAGCGTGGTCCCTAGTTGGCCTCTTCAACACTTGCACCAAGAAATTGTCCCCAACACCCTCCAAAAAACTTCTTGGATTACCTGTGCACTGCTGTATTGCCCTCCCAGCAGATGTGAGGGTGGTTGAAGTCCATCCACGATGCAAACCAGGTCCTATGATCTGGAAACTTCTGGAGTCTCCAGCCACTACCACCCAGTGATGGCAACCACCATGGCCCAGTCACTTCCTCTTGGTAACAGTGGTCTCAATCCTCCCAACTTTGGGTGGGCCTGGCTTGGCCTCTTCCACTAACAGTATGTGCTCCTCCTCCTCTGTGGGTAGGACTCCATATCTGTTCTCCAGGCAAATCATTGCAGGTTGAGATAAAGATTTCTGGTTGCTGCCTGAGGTCAGAAGCTTCCAGTTTCCACTTTCCTGGGACTTCATGTCCTCTAGCGCTACCTCTGGCAGTCTTTCCATTACAGACCTGGAAGTCTCCTTCAGCACTGAATCAACAAAGTCCGCATGGCGGAGTAGTACTAGTTCTACTAGTACTAGAACTAGTACTACACAACCTTATTTTCAGAACATGGAACATTCTCACCCACATTTTTAGTAGCTCATGTATCGCATGGTTTTGGTCTCAGAAGAGTTATGGGCAGGTACATAGTGGACTGCAGCTTCCTTTCACTTTCTCAGTCTCTACTCAGCAGCACTACAGTCCTACTGTTTCTATGTTGCACAAGAGAATGGAAACATGTGGCCCAATGCCTGACTTTAACCAGGACTCTCTTTATTTCCATTATGACTAAAATATATTCCCTACAATATGATTTCTTTCATATGCATAATGTTGGGTTTTTTTCCAGCCATGGCATATTTAACTCATTTGTTATAATCTTTATTGTTATTCAGATATTTGAAAATCTAGTTCTGACACAAACCTTCAGTATTCTACATCGTGTCAGTCAAAATTGTACAAGTCTGATGTGTGATGCAATAAGTCATGATCATTATTTTTTTGAGACATTATTACATTTCTTGCAGCAAGTGATTAATATTAAATACTGCCACAGTGCTGCTGATTTTACCAGATTAAGTTTCAAAATTAAAATTATGGGGCCTTTTAATATATCAGGTTTTTTTGGAGTTCAGTGTTTTATAACCATAGAGGAAAAGACTCATGCTGACAAATAAGGAAACAATATTTATCAAGTTACTGGGATCCCCCGTTCAGAGTCCATCTGCACAGGTACAGTTCCATTGCTGATCAGCTGCCTGCAATTATACCTTATGTTCATTCTGGAGTTATGCTCTTTTCCTTTAAAAATACATTTTTCTTCAAAAAATATTATTTATTATGCCAGTAATATTGCTTTTCCTGAAATAATACAGATTATAAATAACAGGTTTCTAATCTGTTTTATATTTTTTTCCCTTATTATTTAGGATTGAATTATTTCTTATTAACAACTTTTAGTACTGGTTTTGTTGAGGTTAGAAATTAGAATCTCATTAATAAAAGAACACACCACATGCATATCAGCAACACACTTTTCTTTATTAATTTTCATATTCCATAATTTTAATGTATATGTCTGCATGTAAAATCTCTGGTGTTACATTATAAAATCAATGCTGAAAAAGATTTCAGAGATACCCAAATGATTTGTGAAAATACACCACCATCTTTGACTATCTGCCAATGTGAGTCTCATTGTGGGTGAACATTACCTTGTAATCTTTTGAGTAGCTAGTTCCATAGACACTGTTTTTGCCGTGAAGCCTCCTCCATTTTGTATGACAGAAGAAAAGGGAGAAAAAGAAGGAAAAAAAAAGAAGAGTCCATTGGGTCAGATCTCCTTTTAAACTCTCTGTACATCTCTACAGTGGAACGAAGCCACATGAGCATTTTAAACCTTCTGCCCAGTGTACAATGACTTGATATTTCTCTTAGACAGGCATATCTAGGCTACAGGCTGAGGAGAGAGAGGAGGATTGAGGTAGTGAACCAAAGACTGCAGCGCTGGTGTCATGGGGAAGGCTTTGGCTTCCATGACCACAGTGCGCTCTTTGGTGAGAGAGGCAGTGAGCTGCTGGGAAGGGACAGCCTCCACCTCTCTCTGCTGAGAAGAAGGCTCTTCTCAGCCAGACTGGCTGACCTGCTCCACTGGGCTTTAAACTAAGCCCACCGGGGGGTGGGGGGACCACTGCCACTCCTGGCCAGCTGAGCAAGCCTTGCAAAGCCAGCAGGCCAAGACACTTAAGGGAGCCCACCACTGCCCCAGCCTTGGAGGCAGCTGTAGGCAAGGCAAGGATCCCCAAAGGGACATTTGCATGCCTGTACACAAATTCCAGGAGCTTGGGGAATAAACAGGAGGAACCTGTCCTCCTGCTTAGCACAAATAATTACTATGTCATAGGGATAACAGAGACCTGGTGGGACTCCACCCATGACTGGGCCACAGGTATACCCTGTACAGGAGAAATCGGGTGGCCCAAAAGGGTGGGGGTGTAGCTCTCTATGTCAAGGAAAGCTAACGTGGCCCGGAAAGCCGACATTGGCACCCAGGTAGATGACTGGAGACCCTCTGGGTTAAAATCCATGGGGAACACGGCATAGGGGACACAGTGGTGGGAGTCTACTACAGACCTCCTACCCAGGATCAAGAGCTTGACCAGGAGTTCATCAGGGAATTGGCTGAGGTTGCATACTCCCGGTATGTGGTTGTCATGGGAGACTACAACTACCCAGACTTCTTGTGGGAAGAGCACTCAGCCAAATCCGAGTGGTCACAAAGGTTTCTCCCAGGTGTGGATGAGCTCTGTCTGATGGAAGAAGTCTACGGGCCAACAAGAGGTAAAGCACTGCTCGCCCTGGTTCTGGTAATGGGGGATGACTTAATCAGTGACCTAATGATCAAAGGGAAGCTTGGTGACAGCAACCACGAGCTGATCACCTTAACTATCCACCGTAAAGCTGCCAAGTCAGTCAGCAAAACAGAAGTCCTCAACTTCAGGAAAGCTGACGGAGGGCCCTCGGGGCCACTGATCGGGTGGTGGGAGCTGGGAGTGGGGAAGCTCCCCCACCACAGCCCCGGCCGGAGCGGCCCGTGGCCAGAGGCGGCGGCGGCAAGCTGACCCAGGGAGGACTGTTGGGAGACGGACCCCTGGCAGGAACGGCGGGCCCCGGCTATACATAGGGGACCCTGCCGGGACTTACCGAGCGACCCGGGGGTCGCTAAAAGGACTTCCTTTTTGGGAGAAAAGAGACCCCGACCCTCGCCGAGCACCATTGGGACTCACCGTGTGGAGGCTCGGGCGAGGGTGTAGGGGAGGCAGGAGCCCTCGAAGACCCCAGACTGGACTGGACAGGAGACCCGTTTTTGGACGTGCACCCGCCAAGGAAAATCACTGAACCAATACCATCAAAGTCATGGCAGGCAGACTTGGCAGGAGCAGACTGGGAGCGGGAGTCACTCCAGAGTACGTAAGGCGGGGCAGGACCCCACGATGACCCACGGGTGCTTGATTCGCGCCCTTACGGGTGGACCCGTGGACAACTTATATGAAATTTTGTGTACAAGTCTGGTACCTTGCTTACAATTGAGAAAGATGGGGTCAAACTAGAACAGGTGTAGAGAGTACTAGGAGGATTATCAGGTGAATGGAGAGTCTATGAGAGGAACCTAGAGGAACTAAACAAAGTCTGAGAGGAGCTGCTGTTAATAAATAGATCAGGAAATAAACACTAGGAAGTGAGAACTATGTGAGCTAAAAGACAAGTTGGCACAAGAACTAAATTTGCACTAGAAATTAGAAGTAATGTCCTGGAACAGTATCTCAACAGAAGTAGTGGAGGGAAAAAGAAACTATTTTGAAAAATGAAACTTAAGTCATTTTATAAGTGGGTTTGTATGGGTTGTTGGCTTCAATGTGCATACATCCTGAGTGCCATCGTGTCCCTGTACTGAGAATATAAAAGCTGAGATCAACCACCATTCAGTCCTCCTCACCTCCTATGGCTTTGTGATAGAGTTTTCAGTCTTCATGTAGCAGGTATCCAGGCTGTAGCTGTATTGGTCTAGAGGAAAAAGCAATCAGGGCTCATGGTAGAGGTGATATCTTTCATTATACTAAGATTTTTGCACCCAAAAAAATTCTTTTTTTTTTGCAATTAAAGAAAGCTTGCCCTTAAAGAATTTTTTTTGCAAAAATCTGTTGCAGGCTGGGATGGTTGGAGGGGGGTACTGACCTGTCCAGCATGGCAGGGGGAGGGGGAGGAGGAAGAAGGCAAATGATTCTGTCTGGCCTAGGTCCATCTGCCCTGAACCCATTGCTGGGGGCATTGGATGGAGTGGATGGGTTTCCATAGAGAGGGCAGGGCACGCTCAACTGGATGGATGGGACAGGACTGCAGGCAAGCAGGGAGCAGCGTCTGGGAGCAGGACAGGTAGGTGGGGCCTGGGTCCGGGATTGCAGTGGTGAAAGTGCAGGGCTGGGGTCCAGGGCAGAGCTGTGATCAACTCCCATGGCAGGGACGTGCAGAGAACAGGTCCATTTCAAATTCTCTAAGACAGTGCTTCATTTTTTTCTTGCTTCCCCATGTATGAAACATAATCCAGGATGCATACAGAAGTTGCTTTTTTCGCCATTTAAAGCACTTTATTGCTGTGACTTAATAGAAGTTCACAGCTGTACAGCACTTTAACAATGGGTACAGCACTTTAAAATAAGCCTTGTTAAATGAAGTTAAATTTTAAGCACAGTATTTTACAGCACTTTAGCAACCTATAGTGCTATAATAACTTCTGTATGCTGGTCAAATTTCTGGCAATTTGGTTAGTGCTCCCCAACACCACCAGGGGTAGCCTGGGAGTGCTAGCCAAGCCTGCAAAAGCTGGCAACCCACCTTATTCCCACCAGCTGACTGAAATGGCAGCAATCAGGCCAGGCACAGCTAGGATGGGGGGGGGAGAGGGAAGGGTACATCCCAGCTCCTGGGAGCATGGCTCACTTTGCGGGTGGTGCTGCTGGATCTATGCTGGGGGCCAGCCTCCAGGTCCTGTAGATCTTCTGCCATCCTAGAAGGCTGGTGTGTGCCCAGCAGAGTCTGCAGCTGGGGCAGGCTCTGAGCTGGCAGCGCTGGGGGGAAGGGGGTTGGTTCAGTTCTATGCAGCCCAGGTGGGAAGGAATTGTTGGTGCTGATTGCATGCCATCCTACCCAACTGGGGACCTCCTCCTTTCCAGAACAGTGTGATTGGGAAGGGCCTCTGTGGTCCTGGATGAGTCAGAGAAGCATGGAAGCTCAGCATGTGTGGGAGGGGAGAACTTGTCAAACACCCACAGACCACAGAGCCCCAAAGCAACGATAGCTAGCACAGCACTTGGACCTGGGCACTGCCTGGGCAGATTCAGGGCAGGAATGTCACCTCTCCCCTCACTCCCAACCTTCCTAAGTCACTTCTGCCAACCTCCCTTTCTCTTTCTGTGCCCCTGCTGGTGGCTTTCACTGCTCCCACCCTTGGCCGAGGGAATCCCAGCAGGTAAGATCCCCAGGGTTCCAGGAGCAGGAAAAGGGCTGCACCTGGGCCTCTCCTCCCAGCTCCACCTTCTCCACTGGTCTGCTACTGTCCACAGTTTCCTGCAGCCCCAGGAGGCTGTGGAGCATCCTCTGCCTCCTATCCTGGAAAGTGCGGAGAGGCTCAGAGCCACCTCCCTTCCCTGCCTCCCCAACCAAACACTGCACTTCTGTCATGTTTAAGAGCTTTGTAACTTTATAGTGCTATAAAAAGTGCTTCAGATTACAGCACTGTAAAATGTTCACAGAGCAGTTTGGTACACATCCTTAGTTATTCTAGTCTTTGCTGTTACCTCTCCTGTTCTGAATTATGAAGGATCTCAGTCTTTCCTACAGCCGTGCTCTTCTGTTTTTTTAGGAGGTCAGTTTGTTCCTTTCCACTACTGTAGTAGCAAATCATTATATTCTTTTGAATGACCCATTTTGTGTTGTCATATCACTAATATTCTTGCTTTAAAATGTTATTGTGTTACAGTGAACTTTTGTACATGTGTTTAGTTTATGGGATTCCCTTTCAACAATATTTTATAGAAACTGATTTTTATTTTACTCATCTGAGACCAGACACAGAATAAGCATTTCTGATATTGTGACAAAAAGTGGCATTTCCAGTGGCATTGCCTTCTTATTGTTCAGTCCGACTTTTTGAGGCTGCTACAATTCTTGGAAATATTTCAAGCACCTTCTTGATTTCTTCTGTTAAATTTGAGTTTATCAAAAATCACAAGCATTTTTACAAAGTAAGTATTTTTACTGAAGTACTTGAAATATGATTTTGTTCCCTCTTTGTCTAGTTGCAGCAAATTGTGAGATAAAAGCTTGACTTCCTGTCACTGTAGAGAGTGATACATTCCACAATTCTGGTATTATAGCAATAGCTACAGTACATCTAAGATGTTTGCTGTTGCAATTCTGTTACTTCACGTTCTAATAAAAGTGACCTGTTATAGTTGCTTCAGTGAACTTTAGATAGTAAGATCTGTAGTGCGGATCAGCTGACAAATATAAATCTGCTGTACTATGGATGATTGAAGGTGAATTCAGTAAAAGCTATCTGCTACTGAGACAAAGTTTGCTTATGTAAATAAGTATATTTTGCTTGTCTGCGCCTTAGCTATTGTTTGTGTCAGTGGTACGAAATAATTTAATTATATGAAGTTATCTTTACAATGTGTGTGTCAACTTCAAAAGTGCCTTATAAATGAGTTATTGTTATTTCTGAGGTAGTTTAAATGTCTTCACACTTGTAGTTTGATTTTCAATTTGTGAAATGCTTATTGTATTCAGACAAAGAGCTCTTCCACAACTTAGTGCACCATAAGCTAGAGTATGAATTTAAAGCACACTAGTGCACCAACTCCCTATGCACACTCACTTAATAAACACTGAAAGGGTTTACACAGATTTACACTTTACACTAATTCCAGCAGATGAGATCCCCAGGGGGATGTATGATTCTTTGCAAATGTTCTTTTACTTACTAGAAACATCCTCATATGGAGTTAGTACAGAATAGTTTGTATAAATTCATAGCACAGTTTATTGTGCATTATCCTTCTCATGTAGACAAGTCCAGAGAAACTCACTAACTCTCACTAATGTGGATTCTTCTGGTCCATCTCCCTAACCCTTTGTAAACTTATGCACAGCACCTATGTGTTTGGGAATCTGTGGAGTCTTTGCTACATTATGTCTGAAAGTTAAAATTCTTCCTAAACCTTAAGTCAAGGGATACGAATGTGTTACTTTCAAATAGTCTGCATCTGCGCACTTGTTCACTACACCATCTGTTAAAGTGGCCAGGTTCATTTTATTGCCTCTTTTGTAGAAGGCCTTGCTACTGTGAAAAGCCTGTGTCATTGGAAACATAATTTTTCTCATCACTTTGCTGCTTTTTTAGCTGGATCATAACATACTAGAAGACTATTGAGTGCAAAGTGAAAAGCTCTTCAGAATAGCTGTTCTTAAGGGATTAAATGATTACCATCTCTGTCCCGTTTCTTTTATCTCATAATCAAGTTCAAGATGGTACTAGATATCTCAGTTGAAGTGATTATATATTTGAAATAGAAATTACTTGATCTTCATTTAGGTACCACAGTGTTTCAGACAGGCTTATTCTTTCCATTAAAGTTAATATATTTATGGTTCTTTACAACTGTTCCTTTACTTAAAGACTTGAACTACACTTGAAGCAGAAATCTATCTAATAGAAATTGATATGATACAGGTGTGATTTCAAGCTCTTTTTATTTACACTGATGCTAATAATACTCCGAAGTTTTTCCTTCATTCAGTACATTTGTAGTCAAACAGGCATAACAAGAGAGTGCTAGATGATTCAGGCAGGTGAAAAGTGCTACAAGGTCCACCACTTCCAGGTCCAAGCAGATCACCAATTACTGAAACTTGTTACTGTCTGATAATGGTTAATTGGTCTAGGTAAAATGAGTTGGGGTCAGTACAGTTGCTAACCATAAAACCAGAATCATATTTAGCATTTTTGGCACTTATTTTTATAGTTGTTTACAGAGACCAAGGCTGTTTCATATTACTAGGTTAATTGTTGGAAAAAAATTGCTGCTATACCTGTTTTTCGCTTAATAAAGTATTTCAGGATTGTCAGTTCGCACTTTATTATATTAAATAACATACATAATATATTGGCATTGTAGCTTTAGGTAAATATCAAAAGTGCTTAGGTCACACTTGCAAATGTTAGGTAAGTTCTTATGAGTATCTCACTGAAAGTCAATTGGACTTAGGTGCTTTGGAAAATGTTACCCTATACCTTAATATGGCATAGTATTTTTCATCCCAAACCTCTTTGCTTTCATTTGTGTCTTTGATAACTGCATCAGGCATCACTTCACTGGAACTTTGCAATTCACTTAAAAGATTCACTGATACTCCACACAGTCATTTGAAAGAGGAAGTGAATTTTCTTCTACCCAAATTCCAATACCATCCTTATTATTATAGTACCTGAGTGCTCTCCATAAGTGTATTGAGTCTATAAATAGATGTCTTATTTGACAAAGTCCAATTGTCCCAGGAGGTGACCTGGATCAAAATAGGTATGTTACAGTCATTTATACACATTGCCCATCCAAGCTGCTATGTTGCTCCTCCACAAGAGAGGAGCACATACCCTGGCTGGCTTGTTCTTGGAAAAAGCATAGTAACTTTATAGAGGCACACACAGCCATGTCCTGGCAATGCACATTTTATCCGGCATGCTTCAGAGGGATACATGTAGGATCCTAAGACAAAAGGCTTTCTCTTCAAACAAATGCAAAGTTTATTTACAACCTAAGTAACAACACTTTTTGAAGCCTTTAATAATGGATTCTGAATATGTCTTGCCCTAGGAAGCCAGAATCCATTGGCAAAACAGTGCTATGGTTGGCTTCTTAGTCTTCCCACCAGGTATAAGTGCGTGGTTCCCTGCCAAGAGCCAGTCTTAGTAGTGACACCACAAATGATTCTTAGAGGAGTTACTCACTATGACATGCAGTACTTGGAGTTGAATTTTTGCTTTTACAACTGGTATTAAATGACCTCTGAATGAATCTAACACTAATATTACTCTTTTTTTTTTTTAGCAGTGCCCCAGGTCTCCATTTCCACACAATATCTGACCAGTCAGTCATCAGTTTACCTGACATCTATCCTTGTTCCTGGTACCTAACCACTATTCCTGGTGGCAACTTTTCTTTTGGCAGAGTTTTGCTTTTCAAGATCACACAATTTTCTCCCATCTGCCAATCCTGCTAACATCACTGTAATTTGTAACTTTTAATTACTGAATTACTCATAATTATGAATTTTGCATGTTTTGGCATGTCAAAATAGACTGGAGTCTCATCGGCATTACCTGTCTGGCCCAGTACCACTATTTCTTTTTTCTACATGATCTGTCATGGGGTTTCCCAGACACTGCTGACCCTGCAGAAGTTACCAAGGGTTTCTATGGTTTTAAATTTTGGCCAGTCAGTGGTGATCAGGCCCTGTAATCTGATTTTTCTACTACTTTGCCCAGTGCTTCCCCACCACTTGCCTCTCTGCTGGGTGCCTAGCTGCTAGTTGCCTCACTACTGTTGGGTGTCTCATTGTATACTGGTTCCCTCGCCACCATTGTCTGGAGCTATGCTGTGTGCTAGATCCATCACTGGCATGTTCATGCTGGGTTCCTCATCACAGCTTCTGGGTCCCTTGTTGATGCGGGTTCCAGCATGTAACATGCGTGTTCTGGGTTCCTTGTCGCTACTGCCAGTACCCTCACCACCACATGCTGTGTGCCTCCCTACTGCCGCCTGGATCCTCACCATGTGTTGGGTCCCTTGCTGCATGCTGGGTCCCTTTTAACTACAGTCAGGTTCCTCCCTACAGCATGCAAGGTGCCTGGCTGGCCCCTGATGGTTCCTTCTTCCTAAGTGCTGGCCAGCTGTTACAGAGTTCCTCTCCGCTGTGTTCTGGCTGAGGTCCCTCCTCCCTGTATGCTGGCTGGCCCCTGTGGGGTCGTTCCCTTCTGTGTGCCTGGCTAGCCTCCTACCAGAGCATGCTGGGTGCCTAACAGGCAGATGATCAAGTTGCTTTCAGCAGCTTCGTAGGCAGTGGGTGCTGAGGCAACTCAAGATGCATTTCCTAGGCTCCTTGTACACAGCTTGAGCTGACCCAACAAGCACTGGACAGGCACCATCCCTGCAGTGTGGGTTTTCTGGCCAGTACATGCTGAGCTGCTCTGAGCTGCTGCTCAAGCAACAGGTGCTGGAGCAACTTGGCACAAAGAAAGGGACCCGGCCAACTTGCCAGCTTCTGATGAGTTGCCCTGGCACCCACCAGTGGGGCCACAGTTCAGAGTGACTCAGCACATGCTGGCCACCCTCTCTACTAAATCTAGATTATTTTCTGGGTGCATCTACATGTGTATTAATGCACTTTAGTTAATGCACATTAAATATAGTACCTCCATTGTGAGGTACTAGAAAAATGTGCAGTAGCCTGTCTTAATGCGCGTTAACTAAAGAGTATGGGACATTTTTACACATGTAAGCACCGCAGCACTAGGTGCTGCAATGCTTACAGTTGTACAAATGGTGAAGTGCATGTCAGTACTGAAAATGGCAGTGGTACACTTTTGAACTAAAACACATTGGAGGTGCTTTAGTTCAAAAGAGCACTGCCACCATTTTCTATGTGCTGATGCACATTTCACTGCTTATACAACTGCACATGGTGCAACACAGTTGACCTCAGCTTGCATGTGGAGCAGACTCGATTAATCAAGTCTACTCTGAAGCAGCGGATATCTGGTGCATCGTGGGACAGAAAACTCTGTGTATAAATGCTCACGGTTTTTAAGTGACACTTAATGCACATTAACCGCATTAACTGATCAGCCCTGATCTGAGCAGGGGTGGGGGAGGGAAGAGGAGGGTTATAGGCAGGGAGCAGCCCAATCCTAATCTTGATGTATGGTGGGAAATGGGTTAATACTGATCTGGATGCATGGGAAGGCCGTGGGCAGCCTGGCCTGATCCAGGGGCAGGGGAAAGGATGGGGATCGAAAGTAGCCTGGTCCAGGTGGGCAGGGGGTGGGTCCAGTCCTGATATTGCTGCACAGCAATGACCCAGGCAGGGCTAGATCCAGCCATGTGGAGCTTCTACCACTACCCACTGCCACGTTTCCCAATCTATGGGGATCCCCTCAGACTAGATGGCATGGCTCCATGGGTCAGATTTGTCCCACAGGCTGGGGGTTGAGCATAGCACCCCTGCGCTAGAACATTTATTTCACTTATGACCCAGCAAGATGTACACCACTGTTGAAACACCAATACTACTCCTTCAGTACTTGCAGAGAGCAAATCAGGAAAGCCAAGGCTATGATAGAACTCCAGCTAGCTACAAATATCAAGGAAAATAAAAAGTTCTGTTTTAAATATGTGGGGAGCTGGAGGAAAAGCCAGGGCAACATTGGACCCCTGCTGAATCAGATGGGACAACTGACAACTGAAGCCCAGGAAAAAGCAAATTTGCTAAATGGGTACTTTCCGTCAGTTTTTCACCAATTCCATGGGAGGCTCGGGTGAGGGAAATTCCTTGCCCTCCATCGAAGCTGACCTCGTGAAGGAACACCTTGACAGACTGGATACCTTCAAGTCAGCCAGCCCTGATGGGTTACACCCAAGGGTACTCAGGGAGCTGGCGAGCATCATAGCTCAGTCCCTGGCATGGATCTTCGAGAGCTCTTGGCACTCTGGTGAAGTGCCCAATCATTGGAAGAGGGCCAATGTCGTGCCTATCTTCAAGAAAGAGAGGAAAGTAGATCCGGCAAACTACAGGCCCATCAGCCTGACCTCGATCCTGGAGAAGGTCTTGGAAAAGATTATCAAGGAGGCCATCCTTAACAGACTAGCTGTCTGAGGGATACCCAGCATGGGTTTGCTGTGGGTAGGTCTTGCTTGACCAACCTTATTTCTTTTTATGACCAGGTGACATATCACCTGGACAAGGGGGAAGAGATCAACGTTGTATACCTCGACCTTAAAAAAGCCTTTGATCTGGTATCCCACGATCACCTCTTGGCTAAACTGGCTAACTGTGGCCTTGACATCACCACAATCTGCTGGCTGGGGAACTGGCTCCGCGGTAGGACCCAGAGGGTGGTGGTCAATGGGAGCAAATCGTCTTGGTGCCCTGTGACCAGTGGGGTCCCACAGGGCTCTGTCCTAGGGCCTATACTGTTTAACATCTTCATCAGTGATGTAGACATTGGTTTCAGAAGCAGACTGGCCAAGTTCACTGATGACACCAAACTCTGGGGTGAAGCATCCACACCTGAGGATAGGAGGGTGATCCAGAAGGATCTGGACAGACTCATGAAATGAGCGGACGAGAACCTGATGGTGTTTAACACTGAAAAATGCAAGGTTCTCCACCTTGGGAGGAAAAACCTGTAGCATGCGTAGTCTGTTACAACCCCAGGTTGTAAACCACTGGTCTAAGGCATGTGAGAGTAATTTATTGCCCATCAGAACATGGGCTGTCAGTTTTCATCCTCCCACACAAGTAGCCACAACTGCAACTTTTTGTATCTCGGATGCAAAGGCTTGTCCGTGCTTAGAGAAAGGAGTGTAAACTAAACTGGCTAAAAATGTGGGGGTGGATAGTAAGAAGGTATTGAAGTATTTCAGATTAATTATGAAAATCTTATTTCCTTAAGCATAAGATATACTATTTGCGTGATCCTCTCCTAAGTTCATATTTAGTGTTTAAGTGATCGCTACTTTTAAAAAATCATTTAACAGACTGGAAAGCACTCAACACTATTTTAGGGTAAGTATGTTTATATGTCAATAACACAATGATCTAACAATTTAAATGCCTCCTTGAGACCTTACTCTTTCAAACTAGAACTTTTAACTACTTGTAATCCAATAACACAAGTTCTATTTTAGCTAACAAAAATACAATAATCCTTATGATTCTTCTGTGTTTACTTAGTTTCAGACTGCCTTTTGTTAACACTTATATCCTTAAGGATATAAGTTAAATTAATGTATGTATTACTAACAAAACTGCTGTGGAGCCCTGCAGAAATCCCATCAACAAAGAAGCAAGCCCTAGAAATAGAAAGAACTGCTGGTTAATCAGAAGAGAAGGCAGCTTACTGGAGAAGCTGTCATTCTTGAATCTTCAATTGGTGGGTCATTTCATCCCCAGTGGGGTCTCCTTGCATGGAGTGTAATTTTTACTCTTACTGTTCAGTCAGTATGACAGCTTTGGTTCTAATGCTATGGAAGTCTTGACTCTGTTTGGAATTATTCCTCTGATAGGATCAAAAATTAAATAGAATGAAAAAAGCTTTTAAAATTTAAATCTGTGGCTGGCATCCAGAATTTTACTCTTCATGTACCTGGTGAGGTTATATACATAAGGGTCAATTCCCTAGTCCCTTGCTGTTGCTATACTCTTTCTGAATAATAACTGTCAGTTAGTGTGTTTGTCATTTAAATGTGTCCAAACACTTCTGGTATGGGACTTAAGCTATCAACTTGAATTGTAAACACCTGAGCCTATATATACCTTCAGTATGGTTTTTGCTATGCTAAAATTATAAATTGTAGTTTCACTCTGGAATTATATATGGCATGATAAAAAGAAATATTTTTTAAAACACTATATTCCACAAAGAGGCATTTTATTTAGATACTTTGCATATGAAAATAGCAGTTGGATTTTTTTAACCCAGTTTAAATTCTTGTGATTTTCCTATCACATAAGGATAGTCTATTGGAGCAGTTATTCATTTATGAGACTTGTGATCAGGGTATAATGGATATTTTTAACAGATATAAATGGACAAGTTATCTTGTATTATTCGTAATATTTTTTAAATGTGCAGTGGAGTAGTTTTTAGAAGAATAGGTCATAGAATAATATAATCATAGAAGATTAGGATTGGAAGGGATCTCAGGAGGTCATCTAGTCCAACTGCCTGCTCATAGCAGGACCATCCCCAACTAGATCATCCTAGCCAAAGCTTTGTCTTGAAATCCTCCAAGGATGGAGATTCCACCACCTGTCTAAGTAAGTTATTCCAGTGTTTTACTACCCTCCTAGTGAGAAAATTCTTCCTAATATCTAACCTAAACCCCACTTGCTGCAACTTGAGATCACTGCTTCTTGTTCTGTCATCTGCCACCACCAGCCTAGCTCCATCCTCTTTCAACTCCCCCCCCTTCAGGTAGTTGAAGGCTACTATTAAATCCCCTCTTAGTCTTCTCTTCTCTAGACTATATAAGCCCTGTTCCCTCAGCCTCTCCTCACAAGTCTTGTCTCCCAGCCCCCTCACCATTTTTGTTGTCCTCGTAGAATAAGACAGTTCCTAGTCCGAAGTGATTACGATTTAAATAGAGACAAAATGCAGAAGTAAAATATAATGATCAGGGAAGGCTTGGGTGAAATAATGTATTTGTTAAGTTAAATTTAAATAATATAGAAGCATAATTTGGAAAATTTCAACTACGGGATGACTATGATCAGGGATGAAATTTTAATGAGAGACATGGCTCCCTTGGAAAGTGAATCTGGAGTTTGTGCCTAAGGAAGGAAAAAGAAGTTGCCAGAGCTGCTTATTGGAGATCAAGTGGTTGGAAAAAGTCTCTGTGGATAGGGCTGCAAACTAGGGCTTGTGAAATTTTGCTGACTGTTTCATTTCAAAGCTGTTTCGACTTGTTTAAAGCTCAAAACAGTGAAATTGAAACAAAATGAAGGGCTTTGAAACAGCCTTGAAATGAAATGAGTATAGTTGAATTGTTTTGAAAATTTCAAAACATTTTAAGTTTTGAAGCTGGGCTTGCCTGCAGGAAAAAAGAAAGTAAGGAGAGTGAGGGGGAAGAGGGGAGAAGGACACAGTGAAGGCATGCCTTAACACACACGCTGGAGAAGAAGCTCCTGCAGGAGAGGAAAGAAAGGCTCTGTCACAGTTTGGCTGCCTGAAATGCTGCTGGTGCTACTGTGCTGCTCCTCACTAAGTTATTATTTTACCTGTTGTTATTTAAAGTGGTGGACCAGACTGATGCTGTATGGGAGGAGGAGATCTCATTGGGGCACACTACCATGTCATTTAGAAGCCCCAGACTCAGCGAGGGCATGCTTTAAACACACACACAGTCACACACACACAGTCATATGTCATGAGTTTTGCTTGTCAGCAGCTTGAGGTGCACTTTCCCAGAAACCCATGTACCTATCTCCTTGAAAGCAGGCAGATTTCATGGCCTCAGCAGGGGCTACCATGCCTGCAGTTTTCGTCCAAATCTGCCCCAAAATGACAAAGTTATAGGCAGTTTCATGCTTCCCCATTGGGTGAAACAGCGAAACAACAGTGAAACAGTTTTGACAAAATGAAACGGAACAGCACTTTCGAAATGAAACTTGAAATGAAACACTGTCCCATTGAAATGGTGAAACAGAAGTCAAAACGAAACAGTGCTGTTTCGCACAGCCCTCCTGCAAACTGTATGTCTTAGATACTACTCTAGGTTTGCTGGAGAAGCAAGTAATAAGAGCAATGAATGGAGAGGGCTGTTAGGAGTAAAGAAGGAAGTGGGGTTATGGAGGGTTGACTTCCTTGGAAAACATGGTGGACAGGGGTGGCATCCAATGGGATTCTTGGGGGTGGCTTCCTTGAAGAACATAGTAACAGAAATTCATTGATCAAGGAATGGCCTTTGAACTATCACAGCAGGCCAGAAAGAGCCGTGGCGAGACAGAGGTTCTTTGATCCTAACAGTGCCAAGAGCTCAAATATAAAAGATTTGACCTCAGGAATTCTTGTAAAAAGAGCATCTGAATTATCCATTCACATGCAACAACCTGCTGACCACTGGTTTATAAACATTTTATACGTTGTTTTCAATTTAGAAACATATAATGAGGTAGATGTATGTATCACAGGAGCTACAGGCACAAGCTGCTGAGTGGATCCCTACATCTCATCATAATTAAGTTGTCATATTTGTTTGGAGACTCATGAAAGAAACGCCTTCAGATGTTGCATTTCCTATCATCCTATATATATAATGTGATGGGAAATCCATTAATATTCTCAGTGGCTGCATTTACACTAGATGCTGAGTAGCACACGTGTTACTACACAGTAGCCTACCCAAATGGCTTTTTGGTGATGCTGACTGCTCAGTAGCTCATTACTACTGTGCAGTAGTTCGTGGTGTCATGCTTCATCCCACGCAATGGTTATGAGCTCATGCGCAGTCAGCATCTTGTGTAGATGTGGCCAATATGTCCTAAGCCACTTGAATCCAAATAGCAGAAAAGGCAACTGTGCCAGGGGCACAGGATCGGGAAGAGGGGGAGCCTCACCCAGAGGCAAAACCCCAACCAAGGAAAAGAAAGAAAATAATGACTTACATGTTCCAGGGGCCAGGAGGAATGAGGAAGCTCTGGGCGGGAAACCGCCCATGCGGTTTGTAAGCCACGCCCATATACAGCTGGGGCCAGGTGATGTTATGAGGAGACGTCACCTAGCAGAGATTAAAGGGAGCTGTGAAAGCAGCAGCTATGGAAATGGCAGGGAATCCCTGACCTGGGGGAGACCAGCGGGGGGCTGAGGATGCCAGGCAGGAGCAGTGGTGGCTGCTGCAGCAGAAGCAGCGAGAGATCCCCGAGCCAAGGATCAGCGGGGACTGAAGAGGCTGGCAAGGAAGCCAGCAGGAAAGCCGGCTGTGGTAGCTGCAATGGCAGCGACAGGAGCAGCAGGGAACCCCAAGCCAGAGAAGCCCATCAAGACCCAGAGGAGCCGACGGAGGAGCCCGTGATGACCCCAGGGAGAACCGGCGGACAAGCCTAACTACAGGCAATGGGACCATAGAGGGAAAGAAAGGGACCCCGGCTGGGACAAAGGCACGGATCCCTGACCCGTAGGGTGCCCAAGGCTTAGGGCAGTGAGGGAGCTAAGAGGGTATGGAGCCCACAGTGCTCCCCGTTTTCTTTGGGGTCCTTCCCCTCTTTGTTTCCTTGTGGCTTCACCTCACCAGTAGCCACAGTGGTGGGTTTGTTCATTTTGGTGTCACACAGGGTGTTTCAGGGAAGAGGGGTTTAGAGTCCAGGCAGTGGTAGTGATCCTCTTTTAGGGTCCGTTCATTTCCATCTCCTTCAGTGCGGGTAGGTGGGTGAAGTCCTCAGCACCAGATGAGAGTGATCAGGACCTCATGGAAGAGAGGAGAAAAAGAGGCGGCACAGGAACCCACTGGAGGCAGGCGCTAAAGGCCCTGGAGAAGACAGGCTTGAAAGCTGTACATCTCCAGGCCCACCCACCTGAGTCCAACCAGGGGTCCAGGGTGACTGCCATTGTGAGGTGACATGGAGACCAGAGAAGATACCTGTGGGGGCTGACCGCAAACTAGACCTGGAGGCCCGTCTCGCAAGGGTGGCATGTGGCCGGGGTGTAGGGGAGTTTGGAGCCCTGTGACTGCATGCTGAGACACATGATGACCCCGGAGGCACCTCCAAAGGGGACCCCATCCACTGAAGAGTCATTCAAAGTCGTGGCAGAAGGGTTAGGGGGTCTCCTGGAAGACAACCGAGGTATCCTCTGGGGTCTGCACTTGGGACCCAGGCACGCGAGATCAATTGTTTGGGCAAAGGCGGTGTGGGAATGGACAGTAGAGCGGAAACAGGCACAGCAACATATGCAGCTCTTGTAAACCTAGTAAGAGCACTTCATATAGCTCTTGCTGGGTACATCTACACGTACAATTAATGTACCTGAATTTACTGTGCAGTAAATTCAGGCACATTAAACTGTTCCTGGATAAGTGCACCCAGATCAGGAGCAAACTGAGCCTGACAGGAGCAGAGCTTGGGATCACAACCCAGCTCAGCAGTGCTGGCTTGGGGCAATGTCCCATGCCCCAGCAGCAGCAGCACCCTCTTTCCCCTTGCTTGCTTGTAGGAGGTGGAGGAGCCTGGGATGAACTTGCTGGATCAGTCTGTCATCAAGAACATTATGCAGGCATCTGCCCACTCAGCAGCATTGGACTTTGTTCCAGTCTCCAGGACCAGCTGTCAGTGAGTGCCTTCCTCAGCACCCCAGGTTGCTCTGTCTCCCAAGGCACTCAGCCAAAGGGTGGGCAGCAATGAGCTGGGATCCATAGCCTGTGCCCCAGCTCCTGCCCAGTGCCAGGGGGAGGTGGAAGCACCAGGCCCGGTTGGGGGACACGCAGAGGACAGCGCTTGCTGAGAGCCGGCCCCAGAGACCAAAGCAGGGCTCAAAGCCATGAAGTGGGCAAACAACTCCTTACCTTTCTTGATGATGGACTTATCTAGCAAGTTCATCCCAGGCTCCTCCACCACCTGGAAGCAAAGTGAGGGGAGAGATCAGGACGGTGCTGCAGCTCAGGCATGAGGCGTTGCCCCACGGCAGTGCCACTGAGCTGGGCTGCGATCCTGAGCTCAGTACAGCTATGAGCTGCCCCTGGAGCTGGGAACAGCTCCCCCCACCCCCTGAAGCTCAAAGCTTAGCCAGGCAGAAGTTGTGGCCCCCCTGCTGTCTGGCTGGCTGGGAGCAATTTACAGGCTGTGAAAGAGCCTAGAATGAACTTGGCTAGATCAGCCAGAAATTTGCTCCTGGTCATCATCTACACATGTGCTTTGGTGCATTAGTTTAAAGCGCCATTTCTTAGTACCTGTATCTGTGGATACTAGTAAATGGCAATTTAAATGAAGCTACTGCACAGTAATTACTGTACATGTGTAGACCGTGACACTTTACCATGCATTAGATTAATCTAATGTGCAGTAAAGCGACTTGTGTAAATGTGCCAACTATCATCTTGAGCCCCAGCTAACTCAGGAAGAAGAGTTAGCATGTGGTACAGTCCTTAAGAATGCAAGAAAGAAGAAAAATAGTAACAATCCATGCAAACCAAGGAAGGATTGCAAGCTTTTTTCTCATGGAAATAAATGATTTCTCCACTTGGCTAATGTCTTGTATTTCATAATGCATTACCTATCTGTCCAGACCAAATTTTGAATGTATGCTGGTAACACAGGAGTTGGGTTTGATCAGCGTGCCCGGCATGTGCCCCCTGTGTGACCCTTGGCTTGTCAGTCACAACTGATCTAGTTTTGTGGCAGCACACATGCTCAGTTCTTCTCAGCAGATGAAGTAATCTGACCAGACACATGCTCAGTGTACAGACTGCATGACGTAATTGGACTAGAAATTTCTTTAGAGAAGACAACCTGATTGGCTACCCGGTTGTCATAAAAGGCTTGGGGGCCCCTCCCAAGGGGAGCTAGCGAAAGAGAGAGTGAGAGAGAGTTTTTGGGTTCTGACAGCGGTGCTGACAGAAAAAGATTCGTCCTGAAAGCAGAGGCTGTGGCTGCAGGGACTGCTTTTTAAGAGGGCTTTAAGCCCACTGGTCTCCTGTCCAAACCTGAGAGCAGAGGCTGCTATCGCAGGGACTGCTCCTCAGGGGGGAGACCCGCTCGACCGGTGAACAGAGGCTGCCTTGGCAGGGACTGTCTCGCTGGGAGAGATCCAAGCTGAGAGCAGAAGCTGCGGTTTTGACGATCAATTCCTCTTCGTCTTCGATCTGATTATTCCGTATTGATCTTCTGGCTACCGAACCGATTTCTCTCATCAACCAACGACCACGAGCCCGATTGACCCGACCCTACATCGACCACCGACCGTGACATCGTTACCTCGCTCCGGCACCAACCTCGGCATCGCTCCACATCGACCTCGGCATTTCATCGACCACCCGTTTCGTCCACGTTGGACTCTCGTTACAGTTTCATTGTTTGTTCTCCCATTCACGAGCTGTTGACCAGCCCTGGGACTATCAAGTTGGGCAGCCGCACCTAGCTTCGGCTAGGAAGCAAGGGCTCAGCTTGAGAACCCCGTGGGCCAACAGACCCCTTTGTCATTTGTTATCTAACTGTAACTGAAGCAAGCTTCTCTGCCTACACTCCAGAAGCGTAAGTAAAATAAAATCCATCCTTTGAAACCGCACGAGTCCGCGTACCGCTCAGACTCCTCGCTGCTAATCCCATCTGTTCCATACCGAAACCCTCGGCCCACCGTGACCTTGGGGCCGCTGTTCCCCGACATGGCGTCATGAACGGGATCCATGGGAGGCATGGAGTCTGAGTTGCTTCAAAGCTGCCCATGGCACAGCGAAGTCCATCCAACTAACGATCCGGACGACTTATGGGATCGCATTATTTTCCACCAGGCCACCAATCTGGCCGGAAAAGTGATCAACTGGTACCTGTCCCTCCGCAGGACAAGCGGGAAGGAATGGGCCGTCCGGCTTAGTCCCGGAGCCCTTGGTTGCATTATGTGGGACCCCCCGGGCCGTCTGTCACCCAAGGGAAGAGATCGGGTCCGTATCTCTGGCCCGCGTGAAACCCTCAAGTGCGGCAAACTCTAGCCTGACCCAGGAGTTTGCCCAGTGCATAAAATATATGAGGGAGGGAGGCAAGAATACCCCTCCGGATCGGTTTAACTGCCTGAGCCTCACGGCCGGATCAAGGGGCACGAGCTGCTAATCCAGCTCCGAGAAAATCTCGAACGGGATGGGAGAAAGGCAAAGTGGACGGGGCTTAAATGGAAAAAGGGCAAAATGCTGAATTTCCTTTTTCGCGAATATGTTGTACTGCTGAGAGAGAACTCAGACTTAGAAGTCCAGCTCAAAACCACTGCCAGAGCTGCAGCCGAAAATTTGACCGCACCGCCATTGCAAGATGGTGGCACCGAAAAGGAGAGCACGCCGAGGGCCACTCTGACGTCACCGCCAGCTCCGCCGACTCCAAGCCTGCCTCCCGCCGCAGTGTCACCTGATGTTCTGCCTGCCTGGGGCCCGCCCCCCGCAACAGCAACACCCACCGAATCCACGTCACCGCTGTACGTGGACCAGCGCCACCTGGAGGACATACACACAAAAAGCAACCATAAAAACAAAACTGAAGCAAACGCAGCCATGAGAGGCAATGCAACCGTGACAATGAGGGCCAGCATGAATGTACCAATGGAAAACGAAGTAAACGTACCAACGAGAAAAAATAAGACTGAACAACAGCAACAATCCCCTCTGGAACTGGCAAGTACAGACATAAGAAAAAATACCGATGAGTCGACAAACGTAAGAAAAAATACAGACGTACCAACGACAAGCAACGAACCTGAACCTGCACCTAAACAAAGCCTGATCGAGAATTCTTCCACACATTCTCGATGGGTAGATCAGGAACCACCAATTCAATACCAATTGCAATCGATCCGAAATTCACTGCCAACAAAGAAATGGAATCAGTCATTCTGAACCAACTACTCGCCTCCACAGTGAACACCTGTGGAGAGGGCGATGTTTGGGTTTCTGCTGAAAAAATCTGGCTTATCAAAAGCAAGATTGAGGCAGTTAGGGGACGAAAGACAACGGACACTTGTGAAGGCCCTGGGCTTTGACAAGAATAGCATAAGGCCAAGACAACGAGTGACGGTCATTGGCGTTGGTGCAACAGCCGACAGTATATCACATGCTAACATCAAATCAAACTCGAACGAACCGAACCCGAACAAACTGAACCGTAACGATCCAAACTCGAACGTATTGAACTTGAACGAAACGAAACGAAACGAACCGTAACAAACCGAACTCGAACGTATCGAACTCAAACGAACCGAACCGTAACGAACCGAACCAAGACGAAATGAGCGAAAGCGAACTGAATCAAAACGAAACGATCCAAAATGAAGCAAGCCAAAATGGCACAAACCAAACCGAAGCAAACCGAAACGAACGAACAATGATGCCTGACAAATCCATAACCATTTTAACTAAGGAGATGTAGAAAGAGTTAAAGTTAATGATGACGGAAAGAACCGAGACAGTAACACAAACGAACAAATAAGCTACCCGAAACTAAGTGTGATTGTAACAGCGAACGACACGAACCACTCTGAGTGTGATCCAAATCCTTACGCAATGATTGAAATTCAAAAGTGCAAAATTCCATCCAGTAGACCCTAGAATTCGTCATATATGTAGTTGTGTTTTAGAACGTATTCTGTCCAGTTTTCTTTTCTTTTCCAGAAGCAAGCCATCGATAAAGGGGAAGCGTACGAGCCAATCCCACCGATAAACCAGCAGGACCGGCGAGAGCATCATTTGCAGCGCCACTAAAATCTGAGAAGATGTCAGCCGGAAATTGAAAGACTCTGTATACGGTTGTTATAATTGCTTTGTTTGGACAATTGACCAAACTGACTGCCAAACTAAACTACTTGGAAAATACGGTTTTCACATTCTACTACGCCTGTATTATCCTTGTAATCGTTGTTGTAATGAGTTGCATTTTTCAAAATTTTAAGACAAACATTAAACCCGAATCTCAAACTCCTGTGTTACCAGCAAGGGGGCACGTCCGGACCACATTTTGAATGTATGCTGGTAACACAGGAGTTGGGTTGGATCATGTGCAGACAAGCAGACAAAGCCTATGGAAGATTCCACAGCATGCCCAGCATGTGCCCCCTGTGCGACCCTTGGCTTGTCAGTCACAACTGACCTAGTTTTGTGGCGGCGCACATGCTCTGTACTGTTTCAAAATGGCATATAACAAAATGTAAAAATTAAGAAATATGAAAAATAGAAATCCAAATGAACATTCTGTTGGTTTTAAAGAAATATCGAATTTTGCTAACACAGCATTCACCACAGTGAACACTAATCAATGTGTAATTCACTGAGAAGGAACCATAAAACTTTGATTTTCATTCACTGCTTCTCTCATGTTTTATTTCTCCTCATAAGTTTGATTTATATGGTATATCTGCCATTTTCCCATAAGAGATTTGTCTATGCAATGAAAATTTCCTTTTTCAAAGGAATACAACACATGCCTTCAATTAAATACTCACCAGGGATCCTGGTTTTCCCTGATTTAAAAAAAAAATCACAAATTCTTTGATAAAAAAATTGCAAATTCTCTTATAAAACCCCCAAAATCTGTGATTAAAATGAAAAGCCACTATATATATAGGTATCAGTTGAACACAATGCTTTCTTGATATGTTTGCAATTTGAAATCAGTTTGGAAGCCTACTAGTGCCTCGATCACTATAATAAAATACATTCTAAATACCTGTACATTTTGGTATTTGATTTGGGGTTTTTTATCATGAAAAATCAGAGCTCCCTGTGTTCCCTTAGCTCACAGAATGCAGTTCCAGGCCTCTCAGTCTCAAGCCACAGCCCCTCAACCCTGCTGGTGCCCCTCACACCCCACCCACAGCAGTTGCTGCACTGGAGTGGAACTCAGCTCCCCAGCCCTGCTGCCTGCCTGCTGGGGGCTCATGCAGTGGGGTGGGCCAGCTGCCTGCTGCTGCACACACTCCCAGGGAGCAGGGGGGACTCACACCCCGCAAATCTGTGGAGGGGGTGGGTGTAGGCTTAGGATCTCCACTGTGCTGCTTTACCCCAGGGCTTCCACAGCCCAATGGGTGTGACCCAGTGCTGCAAAGGCCCCATAGCCTGCCCCCACCCCATGCACACATCTGGGAGGCATGGGTCCTCCCACCCTCATGGGAGTGCACTTAGTGGCAAGGAGCCAGCCCCATCCCTTGCCCCCTCAATGAGCCATCTGCAGCCCCATCCCACTCAGGGGTCCTGCAGCAGCATATTCCAGCCCCAGGCCCCACGTCCCCTTCACTTTCTGGCTGGGCAGTATCCCCAGCCCCAAACTCAGTTGCTCCCAATGGGGGCCTCAATTTCCCTGCCCCCCACCAGACTTACCTGCAGGAGCTGCTCTCCATGCTGCCTAGCAGCCATGTAACATATGTGCACATGGTGCCCCCTGCCAGATCACCCTCCCCACCCCCAGCCCCTTGCAGACTGGAACACTTCCAGCCTGCAGAGAGGTCTTTGGAAAAGTGCAAAATTTCCAGGTTTCTCTGTTAAAATAAGAAATCCATGTTTCACTTGGGCCCGTGCCGTTCAATTTCTTTATCAGCGATTTGGACGATGGGGTGAAAAGCAACCTGTTTAAATTTGCTGATGATACCAAAATTTGGGGTGAGGTGAGCACGCTAGTAGGGAGGGAAAGACTGCAGCAAGACCTGGATAGGTTACAGGGGTGGGCTAACAAAAACAGGATGCATTTCAATACTGACAAGTACAGAGTGCTGCACTTGGGTAGTAGTAACCAGCAGCACACTTATAAGATGGGAAACTCCCTTCTTGAGAGCACGGAGGCAGAAAGGGATCTTGGAGTCATTATTGACTCCAAGATGAACATGGGCCGACAATGCGAGGTCATGGTTGGCAGGGCTAACCGGACCTTGTTGTGCATTCCCAGGTGCATCTCAAGTAGAGCCAGGGAGGTGATACTCCCCCTCTCTCCAACACTGGTCAGGCCACAGCTGGAGTACTGTGTCCAGTTTTGTGCACCCCACTTCAGGAGGGATGTGGGCAACATTGAGAGGGTCCAGAGGAGGGCCATCCGCATGATCCAAGGACAACAGGGCAGACCCTGCAATGAGAGACTGCAGGACCTGAACCTGTTCAGCCTGCACAAGCGAAGGCTGAGGGGGGACCTGGTGACCATCTATAAACTCACTAGGGGGGACCAGAAGGGTTTGGGAGAGAGTTTGTTTCCCCTAACGCCCCCTGGCATAACAAGGAATAACAGCCACAAGTTGTTGGAGAGTAGGTTTAGATTAGACATCCGCAAGAACTACTTCACAGGTAGGGTGGCTAGGATCTGGAACCAACTTCCAAGGGAAGTGGTGCTGGCTCCTACCCTGGGGGTCTTTAAGAGGAAGCTTGATGCCTACCTAGCTGGGATCATTTGAGCCCAGTTTTTTCTCCTGCCCAGGCAGGGGGTCGGACTTGAAGATCTACAAGGTCCCTTCTGACCCTACTTCTATGATTATATGAAATGGGGAAAACTGTGTTTTTCTCCATTTTTCTGTGTGAAACAGAAAACCTGGGTCCCCAATAATCACAAAGCATGTCTACCATTATAGACATATCCAAGCTAACTTCAAACTAGCTAGTGCAAGTTATCAGTACCAGTCTAACCATAGCAGCACATAGTCCATCATGAGCAAAATTGTCCTGCTTCTCAACTGCTTGCAAAGATTGTGAATAGAGCTTAGAAACACCCTTTGTTTTAGATATGAATGATCACTCAGCTTTCCAAGTCACCACTTAACTCAGCCACTGAATTAAGTGGAAAAAACCCATGAGTTAAGGAACACCATCAAAAACATTTAACCAATTCCTTTGCACTTTTGGATGGGTGTAATGAATAATTTTGACTTGATCACCAAATAAAAAACAGTGTGCTTTCAGACTTAGTGTTCATTTTTCAGGTAACAATTACATGTAGTTTCTTTGCAACACAAAAAGAGAAAACAGTGTTGTTCTGTAGATCAAATTCTGCACTCACATGTTAGTGGGATGCCTGAGCAAGATGTTCAGGATTTGGCTATATATATAGAATATTTTGACAGAAGGGTGACAGAAGGAAAGAAAATATAGTGTCTCATTAATACAACCGAATAATATTTATAGAATAAAAAACTAAAAATATTTATTCAGCATATGGATAACTTTTAATAGGAACTCTATTTCAGTGAACTTAACAGGAAATTTTAAGAGTTAATTTAAGAGTTAATTTAGGTTAAATGTTACTCTTGCAGATTATTCAATTACACGTATTGAGATTACAGTTTTTAAAAAATCCTTTTGAAAGAAAAGTACCATTTATCTAATCCAGTTCCTTAAGAAAATATCCTCAGGTGGCTTCAGGAGTCTTCATTTACCTAATTTAATAAGAGGGTAATTTATATTCCACAGTCGGTAACTTGTGATGAATATTACTATATTGGCAAGTTTACCTTCGCTATCATGACATATCTACATATATTTTACTACATAAAATTAAATGAATAGGGTCTTCTAAGATAATGCAGTTATTTTAGATCAATACACCATAATATTTTCCTTTTTTTTTAAAGGTATTTTCTTTGCTTCAAATATATGAAAATGAATATTTAACCCACTGAAATGATAATCTTTCTTAAAATTACTGCTTCTAATTACCTAACTTGCTTGTTAATTGTCATCTCTAATCTCTGCCAAAATTTTTTTGGAAAGTAATTCTTGATTCAACAGACTCTCTTTCAGTAGTTTTCAAAATGTTGACTGTGCACTATAAAGAGCTTAGACTAAATTTCTGAAAAACAGCTACCAAAAGACATAAATGATAGAAGGTATGCATCTAACCACCTGATTGCACTGAGAACTGTTGTTGCTATTTAAATTAAATCTATGACCTGCTGATTTCAATGTTAAGACTCTCGCAGATTTCAGCAGACCGGATTTTAAATTTCATAGTTTCATAATTAGTAGGGTCAGACGGGACCTGAGCAGATCATCAAGTCTGACCCCCCTGCCATGGCAGGAAAGAGTACTGGGGTCAAACAACCCCAGCAAGGTGTCTTCCTCTTAAAGACCCCCAGGGTAGGACCCAGCACCACTTCTCTTGGAAGTTGGTTCCAGATCCTAGCTGCCCTGACAGTGAAGTAGCGCCTCGTGATGTCTAGTCCGTATCTATCCTCTGCCAGCTTGCGACCGTTATTTCTAGTCACTCCTGGTAGTGCTCAGGGGAACAGGGACTCTCCCAGTGCCTGCAGGTCCCCTCTGACTAGTTTGTAACAGGCCACTAGATCCCCCCTCAGCCTTCTCTTGTGGAGGCTGAACAGGTTCGGGTCCCGTAGCCTCTCCTCATAGGGCCTGCCCTGCTGCCCCCGATCATGCAAGTGGCCCTCCTCTGGACCCTCTCCAAGTTGTCGACATCCCTCTTGAAGTGCAGTGCCCAGACCTGGACGCAGTACTCCAGCTGCGGCCTGACCAGTGCCGCATACAGGGGGAGGATCACCACCTTGGACCTGCCTGAGATGCATCTGTGGATGCATAGCAAGGTACGGTTGGCCTTCCCTGACTGCATCCCCACACTGCCAGCCCATGTTCATCATGGCATCACTGATGACTCAAAGATCCTTTTCTGCCTCTGCACTGATGAGAAGGGAGTTCCCCAGCCTGTAGGTATGCTACTGGTTTTTCCTCCCCAGGTTCATCAATACTTAATTCTAAAATGTATATCCTGAATTGTAAAATGTGTATCCATTAAACACTAAATTTTAAAATGTATATCTATTTTCCATATTATAAGCTATGTTTACCATATTATAAGGGTGATCTATAGTCCTTATTCCGAGACTTTGTATTCACATTAGGTTCAAAATGATCCAGATCAGCCTGTGTAAGTGATCTGCCATGATCCCTATTATTCTGTCAATTATTTGTTTTATCTGCAATATTTTACCAACAGTGATTTTATATTTTCTTCCCAATATATTAAACACATTGGACCTGGAATCAGTCATGCACTACCCACAAAATTTCCCCCTCAGGATGCTAGATCTAACAGTTAACCAATCTTTATTCCATTAAATATCTACTAGATTGACTTTTGTATACTGCTAATATTTTTTAAATTGGAATGTCATGCAGGACTAAGTCATTTGCTTTACACAAATCATTGTGTTAACCAAACTTGTAAGCAATTTTTAAAAATGATATCAGGTTTGACAGGACATATTGTCTCTAAAACCATGTTGACTGATTTCATTTACACTACTGTTATTTAATACTGTATCTTCTCATATACCTCACTCCTCTTGTTTTAGGAGGCAGAATATTGCGGGGGAAGAGAGATTTTTCTAGTGTATGGCCTAATGCTGGCTCTTTTGTAGAGAGATTGTGATGTAAAGTTGCTGCTGCTGCTTCTTAGCCAGCAAGCAGCAGGGGCAGAGTCCAGTGTTAACCCTTTCACAATTTGGCAGTGGTTTTTGGGTGCTTAGCCAAAAGCTACTAGCAATTCAGTAATGGCTGTGAAAGGGTAGAACTGAACTTTACCCTGCTACTTCATGGTTGAGAGAAGAGCAGCAGCCCTTTTGCAACACAGCTTCTCCATGCTTCTACTCCTCCATTCCTCTCTTCCAGCAAAGAAAATCAGGTCCTCCCCACCCTTTTAAGACACAACCACCCAATTTTGAAGGACTGATTTTGGGGGGAAAGGTACATGTGCTATATTAGTGAATGTGGTAATTTACTTGTTAACTTCACTGAGATAAATTGGAATAAGTTTGCACCCTTCAGTGCAAACTGGAATATGATCAGACTAAGACACTGTTTTGTAAATTTACATTTGGCAGTTTTTCTTTCTAAGTATGTGGAAAAGTTATAAATGTATAGTGTGAAACTACAAATCAAATTTTGCAAAGCCTTTGAAACCACCAAATGATTATGACAGTTAACCACCAAGGACAAGTTTAGTACTGTTTAATATTGGCTGTAAGAGTGTTAAGAAAGATTGTTGTATGTACCAACCTCTCTCTTTCAGCTCACCTAGATCCTGGGTATAGACAGATACAGTATAACCATAGTATGGGTACCAAATTGTACAGGAGCTGTTACAGTACATCTTTTACTTCCTCATAATTTGGTAAGGAAAGAAGTGTAGCAAGCTGCTCCAATGTTCACCTGTTTCATTCAGGGTCAAAGGTAGAACAGTTTAACTAACTTGTAACATCATAGGATCATGCAGACATAACAGTGGACATGTCTACCTACACGAGATGGTAACTGCGCAGTAGCATCACTAAAAAGGCGTTTGCTGGTGCTACTGCACAGTAACTCTGGTATTGCAGTTATTTAGTATTTGATTATATAAGTACTAAATACATGCACAGTAACTACTGCACAGTAGCGTCATGTGTAGACCTGCCCAGTTAAACTATAACAGCTACCACATTCAGCCAAATCTCAGCTTCCCTTCTTCTTTTTAAGTGGTTAAAATGTATGTTCATCCATATCTCCTGTTTTGATTTATCTGAAGTATTATGTAAAAACAGGAGTGGACCTTTTGTTAATTAACATTCTCTTCTAGTAAAAACTGCCAGTGATATACAGGCATACCTCGGAGATATTGCGGGTTCAGCTCCAGACCACTGCAATAAAGCGAATATCGCAATAAAGCGAGTCACAC
>NW_017728947.1:86848908-86876663 GCF_001723895.1 Crocodylus porosus | reverse complement strand
GGCTGCTGACTGATCAGGGTGGTGGTTGCTGAAGGTTGGGGTGGCTGTGGCAATTTCTTAAAATAAGACAACAATGAAGTTTGCCGCATCGATTGACTCTTCCTTTCACGAAAGATTTCTCTGTAGTATGCGATGCTGTTTGATAGCATTTTACCCACAGTAGAACTTCTTTCAAAAGATCACCATAACAAATATAATAATAATGAAAAAGTTTAAAACATTGCGAGAATTACCAAAATGTGACACAGAGACATGAAGTGAGCAAATACTGTTGGAAAAATGGCGCCGATAGACTTGCTCAATGCAGGGTTGCCACAAACCTTCAATTTGTAAAAAAACCGCAATATCTGCAAAGCGCAATAAAGCGAAGCGCAATAAAACGAGGTATGCCTGTATATATATATATGTGTCTGTCTATCTATCTAGACAGAGATCTCTATATATAGGGATAATTACAGAAGTTTAATTAGATAGACACTTGCAGTGCAGTAAGGACAATGGTGGATCAGCAGCATACTATGTCACAATAATATGAGGCAATGGGGACTACTGAGTAGACCACAGGACTGAAAGGGTGGAGACTGGATTCTGTTTCCAGGTCTTTTCACCAATCCTGAGCAATCTCACCTTTCTGTAATTCAGCTTTCTCTTTTGTTAAATGAGGATAATTATACTTGTCTTTTTCAAAAGTTCTTTTTGAAATTCAAAGATCCAAAATAATTTTTGAGATCCTTGTATGAAATGTACTATAGAATGCAAAGGCTTTTGGGTTTGGGTTTGTTTGGAGGTTTTTGGGTTTTATTATTAGATTGGTATGGATTTCTCGTGGGATTACACTTGGACTATTGAGTTTTTCTAGAAGATTATTGGGAAGTTTTTATAATACAAAATATAATTTCTGTTTTTAATGTAATACCTTTTATGAGTTGGATAATGAATATATTTTCTCTTTCAGGGAAGTTGATCAAGATTCTGATGGTCATGTCAGCTTCAAAGAGTTTGAATCTGCAATGAACTATGGACAAGATGAAGTATCACCTCTGCACTTTGCCTAGTCTATTTTCTGGTGAAAAGACAAAGCAAAAACTTCAGATCTCAAGACAGTTTAAAAAAATCAGTGGAACTTCATTTGTTCCATGAGCATTTTAAAAAAATCTGACTATAAATGGCAACTTTGAAGAACTGCCTTTGAAGCTCTTCTTTTGACAAGTAGGATGTATTACTGTAATTTACATATATGCATATGTGTGGAATATTTACAGTATTTGGAATCTAACTTGTTCCTCAACTTATTCTCCTTGGCAACTTGAATTATGTACCTTTTCTTTTTGGATCTATAGATGAAAAGACAGAGATTTTTGTTTCAAGTCACTTTGTATTTGATTTCTTAGCTTTTTCAACAGTATTTCACTAACAGACCCAAATGTCTTATACTCCTTTATAAAGATTTTGCCTAAGACTAACAAGTAAAAACTACAGATGATAAAACCAGTTCTTTTTAAACCCAAGTTCAACTCCTCCCACTGCTCCTGCTGTCTGGGTCTCTGGGTTATTCCTCCCTCCTCCAGCTTCTGCTTCCTGCCCCTACCCCTGGGGTAGGACAGGGAAGTCCACAGGGGATTTGGGAGCCTGGAGCCCACACAGAGGTCAAGGGGAAGCCTGTGCCGCGCATGCAGCATGCAGCCCAACAGGGGCCACAGCCTGCTTGAGGTGCAGCTCCTAGTCACTCAGAAGTTGGACAATTCTATTTTAAATGGTCAGTTTACATGTTTTGCATATAAACACATTGCCTTTTTAATATAATATCACACATTTTTTTTCTGTGCAAGATTGTTCATTGGTCAGTTAAACATGATTACATTCCAAAGCTTCACAGTTCAAAAAATAGGAATTGAATATGTATTATTTAATAAGCATAAAAAAAAAACCACTTAAACATTTTTCAAATTGAATCAATTCTTTTTGAGATTAAAAGAAATTTCTAAAATGTGTTCATAAGGCCTGAATATGGCTTGCCAAAAAAGTTACTTATCCAAATCTTCAGTTGATTTCAGTGAACACTTTGGCAAGATAGGTGCATTTCCTAAAACATGATGGGCTAAAACATAAGATAAAGTATGTCCTGGCTTCCACAGGCATGTGCTCATACACATTCTCCTAGCCAGTAGATAATGATGGAGGTGCATTTTATGAGATTCCCAGTTCTTTTAGCTTCAGACATGGCCATCCAAGCTACACAAGGGCTATCATAAATCCTTTGCATCTTATTCTTTATATGACAATTTAGCTTCCACTGTTTTCATGTTACCTTCCTTACAGATATTAGGAAATTTGATTCTGGATGTTGTAGCTAAGTTATGAAATCTATTTTGTTGCCCCAATCTCTGCCTACATGTCAGCTTTTAGATAGTTAACTATTTGGAGATCAGACTTCTCTTCCTGAGTGTTAGGGAAGTACCTAGAACACAGTGGGTGCATCTACACGAGATGCTTTACAAGGAGATTAGAGCTAGTTACTGCGCTGTAAATTTTACCATCTACACACGCAAACACTTACTGCACAGTAATTTGCTCTAATCCTGAGTAAATACGCTACCTGTAAATGCAAGTAGCAAACTTATTTGGGAGTAATTACTGTGCAGTACGGCACATGTAGACAGCCAACTGGGAGCAAATGTGTTCCCGGTCAGCTGGGCAGCAGAGGACAGGAAATTGCTCCCTGCCCGCAGCCTGCTGCTGGGGCTGGTTTCACCACCAGATCTCAAGTGGGGACAAGGTCTCCCTGCCCTAGCAACAGGGAGCTCCCAGCCCCTGCTCCACAACCACGAAACAGGGGCTGAGAGATTCTTATCTCCAGGCCTCAGGTCCATGACCTTGGAGCCCAGCCTGGGAAATAAGAATCTCCCAGCAGACAGCTCCCATAGGTAGGGAGCCATGTCCCAGGCTGTGCCAAGAGACAGCTGCCAGCTGGCCCCATGCTCCCTGGCAGCCCCTAGTATAGCACCCAGGGCCTGTGAGGGTGGGAGCAGACTGCTGCCATGAGCAACACATTTGCTCCTGCTCCCCTACATGTATAGGTGCCTGCCTGTGTAGAGTAATGCTTCTAAATTACTCTAGAGTAAACCCTTCCCATGGCATCTGCATGTACAGAGGTGCCCAGAGGTACTACTGTAAATAAGTATAAGATTCAACTGCAAAATGAGAGTAGATGCTAGTTCCACACTGGGATAGGAGACAGGTCTCCAGATGTTTCATAGCTTAAGGTTAAAGGAAATACCTCCTTTCATTTATAACATCTGCAGGAAGCACAGAGATGACTAGGCTTGGCTTAATTTATATACATCATTCATTTCTGACAGTGCTTTGTCTGAGTATATGCAAATAGATATTTTATATACAGTAACCAAACGTGTCTTTGTGTGATTCATGCAATCCATTAACTAAAGAAGTTTCATCACTCAAATTACATTGTTTACCCACTCACAGTGAAAGAGAACTAGGGTTAAATTTGAAGGTCACATTAGCTTTTCCTCTACTATTTGAACTGTGGTTGTAAAGTGATGGAATAACACATAGACAGATGGGTTTTTTCTGTTGTTAGGTTATTTTAGGGGTTTTTTTATATAGTGTTACCAATGACAAACCACTTGAACAGAACTGCACATAGTATCTGGCATAAGAAGAAACTTCTTGTGGCAGCTTTAGCAAAATAAAAAGATCTAGAAAATGATGGCTTGGAGAACATAGAAGGTTTCATTTTTTAAGAACTCACCTGAAAATATTCATAAAATATCTCCAGAGATTGACTGGCTCATGGGAAAGATAATGAGATATAGAGCCTTTCAGTTTTAGTTCACCATTTATAAGTCATCCCAGGCAGGTAGTGACCAGACATTGTTATCATAAGATCATTATTCAACAGCCTAATTAAAATGAAATGGGAGATTCCATTTCTAGTACATATGTAAATAAACCATATTTTAGGTGCTAACTAACAATAACGTTGACAGTCTCTACAGAGGTGCAAAAGGTTGATTCATCCTGTGTCAGTTAGACTTGGCTGGGATGGTTTAGTCAGGGATGATCCTCCTTAAGCAGGCAGTTGGACTAGATGATCTCATGAAATCCCAGCCCTACTTTCCTATGATCTTCCCATGTAGACAATCCCTCCAAGTCTTGGCACATTAACACAACAACACATGAATGTTTGTAGTGTCACTGTTTGTGTGTACCTGGTTTGGAGATAGATTTTGGGTGCAGACAGAAGTGCAGCTCCCAACTATACCTCAGAATGAGTTACAACATTACCCCAGACCTAACAGAAGTTCACTTTTGATTCCAGGGGAGGGGGGATGTAGCTGGGGCCGGGAGCCTGCAGCCAGGTTCCCATAGCAATAGCCAGGCTGTCTGCCAGTGCTTCCTGTTTTCAGAATGGGAAGGGGAAAAGGCAATGGAGCAAGCTTGTTCTCGGGGCTCCCCAAACTGTGCTGGAGGGTGGAGTGGTTGAATTGGAGTCCCTCCCTCTCCCTTTGGAGCTCCAGTACACTCACCCCACCCCCTGGGGGGCTGAAACCCCCCCAGAGTGGACTCCCTCTGCTCCCTTTCCCCCTTCCCATTCTGAAAACAAACACAGGCTGGGAGCTTTGCAGACACAAGTTACAGAAGATACTACATTTTGAAACATCTGATAGTTATTATAGAAATTATATCAGATCTGATAGTTCATGTAATGAGGGGTCAGATTTTCACCCAATCAGACATTTTTTAAGCTGCTTGCAGCCGTGCACTTGTGTTTGGTCACAGCTATAAACTGCTTTCTGTGGCCAGATCAGGTGAAAATTGTCACCTCTATCTGCACCTAATAATTCTTCATGATGGCTAGTCCCAATACCTTTTGTGAACACAAAGTATATATAATATTATTAATAATTTTCTATTAACTTGGGACAATGTTTGATATTTAGGAAGTATTCCTCTGCAAAAAGTATTAATACTTAAGAAACTGTTGGCTCTGTTTTGCTCAATCTTTCTTGTAAGTCTGAATATTACTATACATTTAAATATTTGGTGGTGTTTGCAGTACCTAAGTGTTATACCATATCTGTTCGAGATTATAGTAGAGGCCAAGATCTTGATGCATTTTTCCCCTTTAAGAAATGCTCAGGCATTCCAGAGAGAAGAAAGTTCTCAATTTCTTTTGGCACTGAAAAAGAGAAAGTACTGTCATAAAGAACTTTATTTGTGCAGACATCCCATTCACAATCCTTTTAGCAAAACTCAAGAAAACACCATAAATATACATGAACTTGGATATTAGGGGTAGAATTTCCCATAGAAGTTTGTAGCACAAGTTTGATTTCCAGATTCATAGAGCTTTACTCAGTAATCCACAGCTGTGGATAGGCATTATATTTGAAGTGCTGAACACACCCTTTTACCACTGCAAATAGTGAATATAGGGTGACCATATGGGACAATGTGATATCTGGGACATGCTGCCCTCCTACCCTCAAGTCAGTGGTGCTGTTGCAGGCACAAGCAGGGATAGGATGGTGTAGTACTGCTCTGATATTACTATTCAGGCACTTAACGGCGTCAATGGCCCATTACCAACCCATTGTTCTTTACTTTACAGGTGTTAACAGTCATCTCCCCTTTTTCAAGATCATTCCACTATTCAAGTTAAACTATTTTAGGGCAATTTTGCTGTTTACTAGGGCTTCCTGTTTCACAGCTCGTGCTACACTGTCTCCCTGCCTCATGCCTGACACCCAGAACACTTTTTTTAATTTTCACCAGCTGGCTGGGACCAGCCTCCAAAATCCAGGACTGTCCTGGGACATTAGTGTTGTCCTTTTAGCAACTTATTTCTTTTTTCAAGGAAAGCCTGTGTCCTGAGAATCCTTCTTCCTTGCTCACCCAGGAACAACACCCCCCATCCCTCACACCAAGTACTCAAAGTTAACTGAAAGAGGCATGGAGATGTCATGCCAAGTCATGGGCACCTGGGTAGTAGCTCCAGCTCCAGCAGCAGTAGGGTGGGCTGGGTTGAAAACAGCCTGCTGGCAGGCCATAGCCTCAAACTTGGGACCTTGGCCTGACAGCATGGCTGCTCATTTTGGATGGTTTTAGCTTTTCTGGGTGAGGGCTTACGGGGCTGGTTATATGTCAAGCAGCATTCTTAATATATCAAATGCTGCCATTAACTACCTGATATAAACGTTATATGGTTATTTTGGCAGAAGAGTTTTTCTTTTGCTCTCTGGGGCTTCTATCATTTGCTATAGAACTGGTAAAATGTAGAGTGGGAGTCAGGATCAGGGCCAAAACTGGCAAGGGAGCCAGGGCTGAAGCAGGAGCTGGGAAAAGGGCAGATACTAAAGCTGAAGTGGTTATCAGACACTCTAGAAGCAAATTGAGGATATATCCAGAGCTGAATTTGGAGGTGTCAGGGACAGAACTGGAGCCAGAGTCAGGAGCTATGGGAACTGAGCAAGCCCTGGAGCTAGAGCCCGAGTCTAAGTGAGCATCAAGAACAGAAGAGGAACTGGAGCCAGAACTGAACCAAGCAGAGGCAGCAAGAATGGAGCTGGAGCCAGAGTCAGAACAGGCCTCTGGTGCCTCAGGGACAAGGCTGGAATGGACTACAGGCTTCACCTCAACACTTTCAGGGTTATTGCGGATGGCCTGGTCCAGAGGGAATTAAACAAGTTGTCTAGGAGGAAACTTAACCTCTCCAGCAAAGGTCAAGCCCAATTCAAAGGAGAAAGGAGACTGATTATCACAGCCACTGTCACCTTGACAGAGAGGTAGATCTGAGGGGCGTGGAGTAAACAAGCAGTAGCACTGGTGTAGAAACCCCACAAACTTCCCAGGGCTACCATCAAAGGGTTCACACAGAGGTGCCTCTGGCTCACAGGCAGTCTGAAAGGCAGGTGCTAAGCAGGAATGATGGGCAGCAATCTGGGCCTTCAGGGTTTCCCTCCCTTGCTGAGGGGTTTTCATCTCTGCTAATACTTCAGTGTTTTGCTAAAACAAACTCAGCAGGCAGCCATTACAGCCTCTAGGGAAAGGCCCAGTGGTTGAGGCACCCCATCATGGGGAATGAGGCTGCTCTTCAGCAGTTACATTCTGGGGAAAACTGAAGCCAAGCTGTAAGGACTGGGCCATGAGCAGTCTTGCCTAATGGGAAAGGGCAGGAGCCAAAACACAGGCTAAGTCAAGGATCAGAAATCAGTGACCAAGTTATCAGACCCAAAGGGAAATCCAGGGGCAGTCCAAAATCACAAGCCCAGCCAGGGTTCAGGAGCCAGAAGCTGGTGCCAAAGTCAGGGTGATCCAGGAGACAGAGCTGAAATTAGGCTGAACCAAGAATGAGAGACCAAGTTACTGGATCCAAGGGGAGTATCCAAAAACAAACGAGCAAACAAGCCCCCCAAAAAACAAAGTCCAGAAACAGAGTCAAAAATCAGAGAATCAGAAACTCTTACTGGAGCAGACCTTCAAAACTGTTGGCTGGCTTGCTATCTGCTGCCACAGGTGGAAGTAACTGGGGAGGCTCCCAGCAGCCAATCAGGAAGCCCTAACAGTGGCCAGCTGGATCATTAAGTGGGGTAGGGCTGCCACTTAGAGCCCCAGGCAAGTGTTGTCAACTGAGCAATTAGCCCAGGCTGGACTGCCTGTCACAGCCCTGATGCTGTGACTCCATAAACCCTGTTTTATGTTATGATTCCAGACTAATATGTGGTCCAGCTGTTTCTTCATCTGAGGAAAGACTTTGTCTTGGGTAGTTTCTGTGGCTTCTTCAGTGGATATACTGTACAATGAAGGATATCTGCTCAGGTGCTGTATCAGCCTAGTATATAAAAGTCAATCAGAGACAGAAGTAAGTATTTATAAAAAAGTGGTCTTGAATTTCAGGCTTCTCTAAAAATCCCATACTGGATCCCTCAAATTCTCATTGAAATTAAGAAAAAGGTGCAATTAACATGATAGTGTAGTACTTAAGCTCTTTATCCCGGTCCACAATTTTGACAAACTTGTTCCAATGCAAATAGTATTAATATGTTGGTGAACATTTTGCTTATTTTAACATTGATTTTGCTAACTAAAAAGAGAAGTTTTGAGAACATAAAAGACAATGTCTGGTGAAGTAACTTGTATAAAGAAACCACCTAAAAAGTAGGCTTTTTATGCTGAGTTCAGGTATTGATATACCTGAGGTGCTCTACAGAAAATCTGTACTATTAACTAATTACACAATATCTATTTTAATTAAATAAAGAAGAAAATAATTCTTCAGTGACTAATCTTTCTTGGAAGAGTCAAATGTGACACATCCTAGGGAATCATGGAATATTCAATGATTATTATAGTAGCACTGAAGCATTGTAGCCATGGTGGTCCAGGAACTGTATGAGGAAAAGGCTTTTTTGTGATATTTTTATTGGTCAGCTGAAGACTTGAGACTATAACAACATAAAAACTGCTGTTTACTCAGTTAACGTAGGTACATCTTCTTCAGTATCCTGTGCCACACAGTGACTGGGTGTAGGTGCTGAAAGAGAGAGTGAACAGGGGACAATCAGGGTTTTTTCCATCTGTTCCTCTACCACTTGCATCCTACAGCTTTTAGGGTCTAGGAAATCTCTTTAAGGGTGCCATGCAATGTCATCCAATATTAGTCCTCTTAGGTGTGTAAATACCTGCATGTGATCTACAAAATAAACCCAGAGGCCATGACCAGATGAATGCAGCTGTGTGATATACGGTGCTGCACATACCACATGTTCCACTGTTCTCTGTGCTACAAGGGAAAAGTTCAGAGGGTTTTTTGACCCCTGGATATGGTCAAAAAAACTTGCAGGGAAAAAAAATGGAGCAGCACACGCAGCAGCAGGCAAGCGGCAGTGCATGAGACAGGCTGCTGGGGCCAACCCCACTTGGGGTAACTTGCCACATGCCAGAGCACATGTGGCATAGGCATTCCTCAAGGACAACTAGCAATGGCACAAGGTGTGCCACCGCTAGTTGTCTCGAGACCCAAATGTTAACTCGTGTCTGGATGCAGCCAGATATTTCAAATAGGAATCCAGAGTGTCAAAACTATTCTGGAACCTGTTGTGGTCTTAGCTGTATGCAACAAATTAACTTGATTATTTTTCTGCACTTCAAAAACAAGTGAAAATGATGAGCTGGCATTTTCCAAAGGGAGCTTTGAGTCTAAAAAGATTGAGAACCACTGCTATAGGTGCTAACAGCCTTTGGGATAACTAATGCAAATCCCCAGTATTGAATGATGCAGGTAATAAATAACTCATCCATGCCACTGGACAAGCAGCATAGCAACTGCTCTAACTTCATTCAAAAGATGTAAAAAGAGAAGGAACTTGAAACTATGAAAATGATAGGTCTTACCACACAAACAGCAGAACCATCCCAGAACCTGCAGGTATAAGACTGACCACAAGAAACTGGCCATGCAGGAGGGCCTGAAATGCCAGGGACCCTATGAGGAAGTTAAGTGACCACCCAGTAAACAAGACACATACATAAACTATTTTAAGACATCTAGCTAAGTAACAAGTCACTGAATAATTCTCTCATTGCTCCTGAGAAAACAAGACTGCAAGAGTTTACTGAAGTTGGATTTACAGAAGCAATCACAGTGTATTGCAAGGAACTGCAAACCAAAGACCAGCCTGAAAAGAGAGAATTGTGCAATTCCTCCTCCCCCTCCAAGAAATGTGAGATCTAAGAGAGATACTTTTGAGGTTACTACTGTGGGGTTCAAGTGCAGTTAACTCAGGAACTGAAACAACAACTAGGAAAAATTGTTCCTTATTAGTGATCATGATCTGAGAGTGCTAAATAAGAGTGGTAAAAATGCTATCATAAAAGCATGATATTATTAACATGCAAAAGAGAGCAGATGTGTCAATTAAAGGGCATATGTTTAAAAGTATTTAGGTGCCTACTCAGAGAGGTGAATGGGATTTCTGAAAATGCCAAGGCACCTAATTCCAAAGGAAGTTAGGTTCCTACATTTTCTTTGGCATCTATCTGTAGCATAAGCATCTAAATAACTTAAATCTGACCCTAAATGTTAAGGTCTACCAAAGGCAGAATTCTAAGACTCTCAGACATGCACTCAATAGATTTTGTCTATCTCATAGGACTCTGAAGTGACCAAAGGTTCATATACTTGATCCAACAAGGCAATCTGAATCTGTATGCACTGCCATAATTTGGATGCATTATGATCAGAAGCAAATTACTCCAGAGAGATTGTCTCTGTTCACAGCAATCCATGAGAACAGCTGCAGATTTCTAAACTTAGCAAATCACCTAAATTTATTAGAGATAAACTGGGCTTAAGAGGAGTGAGTCATCATAGTTAAAAAAAAAAAAATCAGTGCTTTAATACCAAAACTTATTAGGTACCCTTGACACAAGCCAGTTAGAAACTGTAGTTAAATCATTGCCCTGATTATAATATTATGTTTGCAATTAAAGTAAAAAAAAAGAGTAAGCTACAGCTGTGTGATATATCCAAACAGATCAGGAAGAGAGAGAGAATTCTTTCAATTCACATATGTATGCAAATGTGTGTTCTGTTAGCTACTGATCTAAACTGCACCGCTTACAGAAAACCACATCACTTAGATCCTTTCACCTTGGGCTTTTTGAATGCCTGTACCTAGCCTTCAATTCTGTCTTGAGTCACTATTTTTCAAGACATGTTCCCCATCCTGTATTTCTATATTCTTCATGCTGTATTCCCCATGGCCTATATTCTTTTTCTCATACACAAGCAACCTTGTATTTCGCTATTTTAAAAGGCATGATGCATGTTGTTTGCTTCTACCAAGCTTAATGAAGCAATCCAAATTATTTTGTAAAAATGACCTGTTTTCTGCATTATTTACTGTTCCATCAATCTTTGTGTCATCTACAACTTTTTAAGCATTGATCATATTTATCTCCAATAACTAATACAATTATTAAATAGACCGATCTTTACAAGAACCTGTAAGAAATGCATACATTCAGTGAAGATTCTCCATTAAAAATTACATTTTGAGATCTGTCATTTAGACAGCTTTTAATCTTTTTAATATATGCTACATTGATTTTTATCTCATAGCTGTTAATTCAGAATATTGTGTCGTACAAAGTCAAATGCACTAGAGAAGTCTAAGTATGTTATATCAGAGTTACCTTTATCTATTAAACTTATAATTTCCTGAGAGACTGGTATCAAGTTTATTTCACAAGACTTATTTTCTACAAAATTATGTTGATTGGCATTAAGTACAATACCATGCTTGGATTCTTTATTGACTAAGACATGTATTATTCTTGTGTGAATATATGAGCTCCAGTTCTTATTTATGTTCATTTTACTTCTCTCTGCCACTGTAAAGGAATTTTAAAATTAACCTAATTGTTATTTATGCTCTTTTAAAGGAATACTTGCACTGCTGGAGTGGTGTAAAATGGCAATAACATGGATAAAAAAATAGAACTCGTGTTTACACAGTGTTTTTAATCCAAATGAAGATTGGGGATGTAGAGTATTTTATGTGTGTAACCCATAAGCATGCAGTCTATTATTAGTTATTACTTACTTGTATTTGTAGTAATACAAATTATTGGAGCCCAGGACTATATTGTGCTTGGTGCTGTGCAGAGGTGTAACAAAAGAGATTATCTCTGCCTGAAAAAGCTTGTATTCTAAGGAGCACAAAACAAAAACAAAAACAAGACATACATTTAAAACTTACCCTGTTCAAGCAATTTACCAAAATTATTTGGACATTAAGCACTGAGTGGAAGTCAATGTAAGAAATAAAGGCTTTATGAACAAGCATCACAGCTGGCATAACTGGCACTTCTGATGTCTCAGCAGAATGCTGGCAATTTGAAGAGATTGAAGAGTAATCTCTCCTCTGATCTGAGAAATGGGATCGCTAGGTCAATGGGCACATCTACACGAGACCCTTAACTGAGCAGTAGACCAATTTACTGTGCAGTAAGCATCACTGTCTATACATATAGGCTTCAGCCAACTCCAGACTGCACATGCAGACTTCCCCCACAGCCCAGTTCCAGCCCCACAACTCTTTCCCAGCCCCATGTCCTGATCAGGTGAGGCATAGGGTTTGGAAATAGCTGAGGGGGAGGGACCTGTCCAAACCCCCTGCCCTGATACACCAGGGGGCAGTCAGCAGTCCACTCCCAAGTTGCTCACTGCTTGCTGCCCCACCGATGGGCTAGCTCCCTAGCAACCCCAGCTGAGCAGGGATTCGCCATCCAGCTGGGGGCTTACAGCTAGCTGCCTCACAGGCAGCTCAGGGCAGAGGACTGGGACCTCCCTTTCCCACAAAGCACTTTCCCAACCCCATGTCCCAATCACCCAATCAGGGCACAGCTGTTGTGGAGAGGATTCTTCTCATCCCCTGCCCTATCACCCAATCAGGACAGGGGGCTCAGAAGGATCTCCAGGGGAGGGGACTCTTCTCAGCCCCATACCCCAATCACCCAATTGGGGAAATGGCTGTGGGGAAAGGGTGCATCCCAGAGCTGGCTGGGACTTGCCCCAGATGGAGACAGGTCCTGGCCTACTGCAGGGATGCCCCACTGGGTGCAGAGCTTGTCCCCATGTGCATGGGATGGGAGTGTTCTGCAGCAGCAGCTCTTCTACCCCCTGCACATCAGATGCCCTTCCAATATGTATGGTGCCAAGAGACAGCTGTCTCCTGGCCCCATGCTTCTTGCCAGCTCCTGGGCTAGCACTCAAGGTGAGCCTAGACCCCCACCTGCACCCCCAGGTGCTGCAGAGGGGCAGAGCAGGGTGGTGCAAAGCAAATCTGCTCCCAAGAAAGAACGTGTGGATGTGCTGCTCAATAGGCTTACTGTACAGTATTTCAAATTAATTGCACATGTAGACATGCCCAATGACAAGGCAATGCCATGAACTACATCTTCATAGGTTTGTATGAATGTCTTCATAGTTAGGGTTAGAGGAATGTCTTCATAGTCTTACCTGTTTCCTTTTCCTACAACTTTAACTTTTCATCAGGGAAGTCATTGGCTGGTTTTGGACTAGGAATCAATCTGATATAGAGATAAATTAACTTTTGACTAATTAAAAAATAGACAAAATTGAAACTTGTGCTGATAGTGTTATGTCCTAAAGATAAGCTCTTAAACTGTTTATCAGATGTTAATGGTACTGGTGAAAACATAACAAAGGATCTTATCAAAACTTAATAAAGATTCTATTCTTTGTATAACAGGCGTGAAAAGGATAAGAAATAAAGTAGGAAACTATAGATGAGAGAATTTCACTGGAATTGAATTGGAAAATAACTTTAGGGATGTGCTTGAGGAACTGTGGGACATGCATCATCCAATTAAAGTGTGGTTATCTTCCAAAAAGGGTTGTGATAAAATGGAATCTTCCTATTTATTACATTTTCTTCCTATATTCAGTCATAGTTGTTTCCTTTAATGACAAAAATAAGCTTGTTTTCCTCTTCTGTTTTTTGATTATTGTGTGAGGAAGCATGATTTATTAGAAAGAGCACTGTATATCAAGAGAATCTAATTCTGTTTCTAGATCTGCCATTGACCTGCTAGGTGACTTCAAACAAGTCCGTTCACCTTCTTGTCTTCACTGTTTTCCCTTCAACCCTGTATCTCTCTTGATAATAGTTCTCTTAGACTATCATCTCTTAGTTTATCTCTTTAACTCTCTACTGTTCAGAACAGGGAGTCTCTTACTATGTTTTGTACAGTGCCTAGCATGAGGAGAACATAATCATAGATGGGGGTCTCTGGGCAGTAGTAATGCTAATTGATTTTACAAATTTTTAATCAGTTCTATCTAGTGCAAATCAAGCAGTGACACCTAGGACTTATATGAGGGGAAAGGTGAGATTTTTCAAAAGTGTCTGTATGATTCATCAGTACTAGTCCCATGGACTTTTGCAAAGGTTTATGTTGCTAAATTGCTTGGGATAAGTCTACATTGTGAAATACAATGTAATGTAGAGCTATCCAAGCTAGCTTTTAAAGAGCTAGCTCAGCTATCGGAGTCAGTCTAACTATGGTAATGCTAAACTCTGTGTAGGCTCATTTACTGTGCAATGAAGGAGATGTGGCTACACATCTTCCAGTTTTTGAACTAGCTTTAAAGCTAGCTTGGGTTTCTCTACACTAAACTCTTTATGCACTTTTGAATGACCCTTCTATAATCTAAAAACAATGGGATTGAACGGAGGTGGATAAAGATAATGTTTTTGTCTACAAAACCTTTATTTCTTACATGTATGCTGCATAAAAAAATACTATATCTTGTGTGTCAGTGCCCAGCTTTAGTTTACAAATAGACAAAAATATCTTTTACTTGGAAACTCTCTTTCTCCCTTTCCTTTAACATTAGGCAACTCCTTGTTAGCATAATAGGCAGTATCCCTGCCTGTCATGTGTGAGACTGGAGCTTGATTCTCTGATGGGGAGACTCATGCTTCCTTTTGGGGATGACAGTGACTAACAAGGCAATTGGACTTTTGATTTTTTCCAGTTTCAGTATACTTGGAAACTAAGTACAGTTCATTAAAATTCATTGACATACATGAAACTACACAAAGCCATTTTTACAGTCACCATACTTTAAAGTGTCACACTGTTACTGCTTACTAAAGCTAACTATATACAATGTTAGCTTTTACACATTATGCCTTGCCAGAATTATCTTAACATTTACAAGTTTGTGGTTTTGAATGCTGTATTATTTATGTTTCATTAATGAATGGACACTGATCTATCATCAATTCCAGAAAGACACAAAAGCCAGTGGCAGGACTTTTTAACCTCCCTCAGTATTAAATCACTGAGCTCAGAGTAGCTATTCTTAAGCAATAAAACTTAAAAACCTGACTTGAACATGATATTACTGTGGAACAAGAAATCATCCACAGACTGATGGTGTTAATTATGGTCTCGGCAAGGACTCTAGAGCCTTATCCTACTACCTGGACAGGTTGTCTTACAAGAAAGCCGACTTGTGCCACAGCTTTTCCCAGTCCAGCTGCTCCACACTCCTGCTGGAAACAGGCCGGCAAGACACTTCCATCTGCCCTACATCTCTGTTTCTGGGAGATTCCAAGCAGGGTTAGACCAGGAAATGCTGCAGCATGAGCAGGCTCTCCTCCCTGCTCTAGGGTTATTTGTAGGATCTCTTCTCCACTGGACCATGCCATATTTGTACCTACTTGCTCAAGTGCAGTCTAGATGAAATATAAGATGCTTTGCTTAATAATAATTTTAAAAGCTATTTGGCCCTATCAAAATCATAGATACGTCAATCAAATTCTTACTTAATGTCATTTACCTTTAGTTTTTGTAAGAAACATATGAAAATGAACATATTCTGAAAACCTTTGTAAAAATGTATGTTTGATAATAAATTCATTCTTCATGCCAGACTGAGCAAAAACTGAAAAAAACAAAACAAAAAAAAAACCATATTAGGTTTTCAGGAAGCTATCCTGTTGTTTTAAACTTGAACAAAGATAAACTTTTCTTTGAACATGGATTTGCAAAAGTAAAATGTAAACCACTTGTAGCAAAACTGTAAAACTGGTTCAGCCCACTTCCTATTGACACCCATGAGGGTGGGATCAATGTTACCCCTCAAAAATATGAGACTAGTGCAATAACAGTGAAAGAAATCCCAAGAGCCATGTATTTTTGTAACAGAGCTGACACTTTACAAAGGATAACACAGAGCAATTACATTTCTGTCAGACCTCCCTGAAATGCTCTACATGCCACAATGGAGTAGAAATTTTCTGTCAAAGATCAGCTAAAGTCTTTTAATTTGACTTTTCCTACTTTAGCCCAATACAAAGACAAGAATAATTGGGTAACATTCATATACAGTTGTAACTGGACACTTTGTCAGGCATGTTTTTAACTGAAAAATTCTTATCTCTAACATCTTTACTAATATACTATCATTTTATCCAGAGGATATGATCAGGTTGATCTTTAACCTTAATCATTCTTCACTCTGGCCCATGTCTGAGATGAGAAAACTGGTGTTTCATAAAAATTCTCTAGGGTATGTGTGTATATTTGGGGATGTTTCTTATTAATTACTTTTCCATTTATCTACCTGGTAGTGTCCCTTTTAAATATAGATTACAGTCATTTCGAATGTGTGCAAAGCGATAAGGGAGGTGACTAGAAGCTCATTATTAATTTGCTAGTTTTATCTTTGGGAAATTAACATGCTGGCAAGCAATTTAATTGGGCTTTTTTTGTTAATTCTCATGATGATGCCTTAGTTTTGCCTTTTGGGATTGCAGATAGAAACCAGCATCTGGTGTTTGAGGATTCTAGGGATTTGCACCATATTATGTGTAATATCTCTACTGTAAATAAACAAAATGAATAATTAAGTGAATAACAAGGTGTCCTGAATGAAGACTTTTCTGACAATATCAGTAGAAAAATCGAAAGCATTTTTTGCACTCCTGCAGTGTGTTCTCTGTTGTGCATCTTGAGTGTGTCATTGCTCGTATGGTAATTAGCAAGACAATTTTCCAAGTAGAAGCCAGAAATACCATTAATCAAGGTTGTCAGATACAAATGAGGAGCCTTCCACTCCTTAATACAGCATTTGCTTACAGTAAGAAGTGGAAAATGTAAGAATGGTAGCATTAATTTTTGAGCCATGGTTTTCTTATATTAAAAGAGGCATAAAAGAAAGTTGCATTGGAAGTGTGATATGTTCCATGCTGATATGAGATAGAATATGTTAAAATGCCTTACTATATAGATGCCTCGATTCTTTCAGTTTTCATGTCACAAAGACAGTCCAGAAGGTTAATATTCCCCGCTAGCTAGAGAATGCTTTATATATTACCTGACATTGTGTGACACTGGGTATTTCGACAGTTTCTCCATTTTACCTGAAAGAATGTCACACTTTCTTTCTGAAAAAAATAACAGTTTAATATTCTTAGTCATAACATTTTCTCAGCTGCAGAGCTGAAGCTGCCATGTTATCATCAACACATCCAGAATACCTAGACCTGGTATCATGTTTGAGAATGCGTTCTGTCATAAATATGCAAAGGATAGCAGGTGACCCCCTTTTAAGAGCAGGATTTTGCAATTAATCCTAATAAGAGTCATATAAATCCCAGGTGGGCTGGTTGTGTACCTGAGTGCAAGTACTGCTCAAAGATTCAATCAACAGAGGATTGATTCTTTTATTGGCAAGGTAGAGAAAAAATGTGGTACTATTCCATCTTCTATCCATAGACTTCTAACACAATTTAAAAGAATAATTTTCCTTTTTTTGTTCCAAAAGTCTTTTACAAGTAAATAAGGATTAACAAAAATACTGATTTCATTTACTGCAAATGAAAAAAATACAAAAATGTAAACAAGTATAATAAATGCCTGAACTTAATAGCGTGAGTTCAGGATACAGAGCCACAGCTTCAAATAATTTTCCACTGTATATTTGATTCAAATACTTAAAAATTGCAATCTGCCTGCTTTCTGTCACAGAGGTACATGTCCTCATCACCAGGAAGAAAATAGGAGTGAGTTAATATGAGTTGATTTGCAGCTAGGTTCACAAGGGGTGAGTGCAAGGACCCAGGCTTGCTGTTTATATTACTCTAACTCCCTAGGAATCCCTTGAAAAGTACTATCCTTTCCTTAAAGTCTTTTCCTTTAAGCACCTTACTGGGGGTATCTGAGAAAGTTCAAGGCATGATGGAACAAAAAATATCCCAATCTCCAGTTTCAACTTTCTACTTTATAGGCAACAATATTTAAGTAGTGAATTGGGTTTTTTTATAATTTTTGCCTTTTATTGCAAGCTGCCCTAAGCCTTTTGGGGAATGGTGGCATACACATCTAATCAATAAAACTAAAAATAATAAAGATAATGTGTATAGTTTATACAACAATTGTTGTGCTTCATAGCACTTTTTATCCAAAGCTCAATGGGGAATTTAAATGACTTGCCAAGGTCCCATAGTACATCAGTGCCAGAGCAGGGAATAGAACTCAAGAGCTGTGACTCAGTCCCATGTTCAATCCCCTGGAAAATTCTAAGTCATATATTAAAATATAAGGGTACTTACATCCATACCAACACTGATGTAGGGGGTCTAAATACAAGGCTATTAATATTTGTTTGTCCTTGCAGCATCCTATGATCTTAGTTACTGAATGTTTCTTTACACCAACAATCTCGCAAGCTTGGGTCTTCTCCAATGCAGTTCTTTACTATTCTGCTTGGTCAGGAAACACTTTATGTTAATATGATTACCAAAGATTAATGAAGACTCAATATTGTACAAACTATTCTCACTTCCAGTAATACAAATAACATTCCTAACAGCAACAGTATGTAAAACAAGGCAGAACATATTCTTCCTGAACAACAATATCAACATCAATATCAGTAAGACTTGATGCCAACAACAATACTTTAATAAAATAGGACTTAGAACTCTCCATCAGAGCACACAGTCTTCTATATAAGTACTATTCCTGGTAGCAGGAAATAAAGACCATAGACATTATAACGACACAAAGTGTGGTTTGTCCAATAATAAATTACCAGCAGGGACAAACTATTTTTAGATATATCACATATAATTGTACCTGCACTTTATTTGTCTTCTGATTTTAAAAAAGGGCTTTTTTAAGATAAGATAACATGAATTTTATGTTCATTTACTAATTCACATGTTCTAATTCAATTTATTTTAAAGACGATTCTTTAGGGAAAATCATAAAACTAATTTGAATTGATTCTTTGGAGATTCAGGTTTAAATGAAGTGCCATAAAACTGGCAGTCAAAGTGAAAAAATAGAATTGAATTCTATACCTGTATTCCTCAATGGACACAGAAATCTGTCTCTTTGCTCCAGCTAAGATTTTTTTTGCTGTAATGTGCTGCAGACTATTTAAGCATTCCCAAGAATTAAATCCACTGAAATTTTGGTTATTAAAGAACATGGATTTTTCTATTTTTCCCTTGAATAAATTTTATCAGACTGTAAAATTATGGTTGAAAGGATCATGGAGGGACTAATTCTGCTTTCTCACCAGTTCTTCAAAAAACAGTTCTCTAAATTAGTTAATGCTTAAGGTGTTACCCTTCCCTGCCTTCTCCCTGAGTTCAGATTAACTGGACTAACTCAGTAGTTCCTCAGCATTATATCTCTATAGTCTCTCTGGGCATGTCCACACATGCCAGCACATGCGCTTGCAGCAGCTCAAATAGCAGCAGCACAAATTTCTGCCAGATTTCTGTCTCAGCACATGTGCCTGCACATGCACTTTGGTGTGGGGCAAGTTGTGCCACTTGGGGCAAACTGACCCTGCCTAGCTCCTCCTGGACCTGCAGCTGGGGGCAGCTGAAGGCTGGGGCCAGGACCTGTGTTGGGAGGGTGGGGTTTGTGGGTGGCTGTATGGGGTTTGTGGGTGGGAGGGTTGTGTGTGTGCAGTTTCTAGTAAGGGTTAGAGGTGGGGGCTGCCACATGCCTGTCACCCCCACCACATATAGCCCCGAATGCTGGCAGCAGCAGCCAGCTAGCCCGTGCCCAGCAGGAATGGGCTAGCCATATGTGGGGCAAGTTGTGTCACATGGGGCAAAATAACCCTGCCCAGATCTGCAGCCAGGGGGAGCTAGAAACTGGGGCCACCCCCTGTGCTGCTTCCAGCAGTATAAAAAGCTGTCCTGGTGAGCAGGTTAGGGCAACTTGCCCTTAGGAGCTTCTGAGGCCAAACCAGTTTGTTTCTGGGGACACTAGCCCCTTGTGCCAGCTGGGCTGCTGAAGCAGCCCTAACTTAGGGTGGTCCCTGCACCCTCTAACCACTGCAGCAGTCTGGCAGTGAGGGCTGCTTCCTGGCTGTGACCTGCTGCCCCCCTCCCCCCCTTGGAAATGCAGCCCCATGGCTTTACCCTTGTCAGACCCAGACAGGGGCCACATGGCCATCTGGGCTGTGGTACAGGCACTGCAGCAGAGCCACCTGCACCTCTGGGCCAGCTGCCAGTGGGTCATGGCTGCACAGTTGACCTTCAAGTGGCATTGCTGTCCTGACTTCTGATGCCTCTGCTCTACCATCTGGACACCTATTGCCTAAAAGATGTGCTTGTTGTGGTGGCCCACTTTGAACTGTCAACCATCTCCTCCTGCCCCCAAATGGTCAGGAGGTCAGCTACCTCATTTGCCCTCCAGCTGGGTCCCCCATGCTGGCCCTGGGCAGGCTCCTCTGCCTGGGTCCCAGCACTTGCCTCACCAGCAGAGATCCTGGTGTTCCCTGTTTAAAAATTGCAAATTCTCTTATTAAAAAAACCCAAATTCTGTCATGAAAATACCCAAAATCTGTGTTTTTCTGTGATTAAAATGAAAGGTCACTATATAGAGATCAGTTGTTTTATTGATATAGTTACAATTTTAAAGCAAGTTGGAAGTCTACCAGTGTTTCTATCATCATTAAAAAATAAATTCTAAATATCTATACACTTTGGCCTTTGTTTTTGGTATTTTTATCATAGAAAAATCAGAGCTTCCTCTGCCCCCTTCACTTACCAAGATGTGGGACACTGAGCAGCCCTGCCAGTGCCTCTCACTCCTAACCCACAGCCCCTGCCTGCCACCCCTAGCTCCCTCCCAGCAGCAGCTCCATCCCAGCACCAGGACATGAGTCCAGCTGCAGCTGTCCCACCAGCTGCTTTATGGCTCTAAGTAGTGCCAGCCCTTGCTGTTCTGCTCCCTGTGCCTGTACCCAGACCTCAGCAATCCCCATGCTGTTCCTGGGAAGCCCTGGACTGGGGCTCAGGGACTGGGCTGGGCAAACCCCTTCCCTTCCAAGCCAGTCTCCCTCTGCACAGCCTGTTGTAGGGGAGCAGGAGGGCTCTAAGCCCAGCTCTGCAGCCTCTCCTACCCAAAACATTCCCCCATCTCCCTCCCCCATCTCTTTCTCTCACACCCCTGATGCCATCTCCACCCCTGCCCCCAGCCCATCACACCTCCTGAGTGGTTCCTGGGACCTGGAGCTGCCTCTCCGCACCCCCACCCCCAGGCTGGGACATGAGTCTGAGCTGCAGTGTCGCAGTTGCCCCTACAGCTGTGGCTGGTGTGAGGAGGTCCTGTGCTGGGTCCACTGGGCATGCAGGGTGTGAGATTTGTGGGGGGTATGGGGTTTGGGGAGGAATGGATGTGAGGTGTGAGTTTGGGGTTTGTGGAGTGGGTTTGGGGGTTTTTTTTGCATAGGTGTAGGGGTGGGTATAGGGTTTATGGGGGAGGTTTGTAGGGGGATGGGGCTTATGCAGGGGTACATGGGTGGGGGGTTTGTGGGGGTGGCTGTGAGTGTGGAGGGTTGGGTTCCCTGCACAGCGCAAAGCCCCACTGCAGCAGCATTAGGAGTGGACCCACAGGATGCTCATGACCTGTCGCTGGCAGAGACCCCCAGTGGTGTGTGGCACACCTGAGTCCCTGGGGCTACACAAGATGAATGATGTCAGCCTAGCCTGCTGGTGTGTACCTTCAGCCCAGACCAGGCCAGTTCTTGCTAACCCCTGGGGCCCCTGGCACCACAGGCAGGAGCTGCGCACCATTGGGTCAAGCCAACTTCTGATTATTCATAGATGTTAGGGTTGGAAGGGACATCAATAGATCATTAAATCTGACCCTCTGCATGGGCAGGAAAGAGTGCTGGGTTCAGATGACCCCAGCCAGAGGCCTATCTAACCTCCTCTTGAAGACCCCCAGGGTAGGGGAGAGTACCACCTCCCTTGGGAGCCCATTCCAGATTTTGGCCATTCTAATTGTGAAGATCTTCCTAATGTCCAGTCTCAATCTGCTAGCTTATGGCCATTATTTCTTGTGACCCCTGGGGCACTCTAGTGAGTAGAGCCTCACGAATTCCCTTCTGCGCCCCCATGATGAATTTATAGGCAGCCACAAGGTCGCCTCTCAACCTTTTCTTGTGGAGGCTGAGGAGGTCCAGGTGCCCTAGTCTCTCCTCGTAGGGCTTGGCCTGCAAGCCCTTAACCATACGAGTGGCCCTTCTCTGGACCCTCTCCAGGTTATCCACATCCCTCTTAAAGTGTGGCGCCCAAAACTGGACGCAGAATTCCAGCTGCGGTCTGACCAGTGCCCAATAGAGGCACAGGACCTCCTCACACTTGGGGTGACAAGGAACAATGGTAACAAGCTGATGGAGAATAAGTTTAGGTTAAAGATTAGAAGGCAATATTTTACAGTTAGGTTGGCCAAAATCTGGAACCAACTTCCCAGAGAAGTGGTCCTCACCCCTACTTTGGACAAATTCAAGACAAGGCTGGATGATCACCTGTCTGGGGTCTTGTGAACCCAGCATTCCTTCCTGCCTGTGGCAGGGGGTCAGGCTAGATGACCTGTTCAGGTCCCTCCTGACCCTAGCTACTATGAAACTATGAGGGGAAGTATCACCTTCTTGATTCTATTTGTCATGCATCTGCTGATGCACGATAAAGTGGCATTAGCTTTGCTGATGACTTCATCACACAGGCGACATATGTTTATCTTGGAGTCCACTAGGACTCCTAGATCCCTTTCGGCTTCCGTGCTGCCGAGCAGGTCATTTCCTAGGCAGTAGGTCTGTAGGTGGTCCCTGCAGGACTCCACTGCCCATGTCCTTCTAGGTCGATACCAAGCCGTCCACCACCACTCTCTGGGTATGACCCTCTAGCCAATTTGCCACCCACCAGACTGTGTAATCATCCAAGTCACAGCCTCTTATTTTGCTCACCAGTATGGGGTGGGATACCGTATTGAAGGCCTTCCTGAAGTCTACATAAATGATATCTACCCCGACTCCTGCGTCCAGGTGCGTTGTAACCTGGTCATAAAAAAAGAATAGATTAGTCAGGCATGATCTACCTGCTATGAACCTGTTCTGGTTTCCCCTCACCATAATTTTTTCCTGCTGGGCTCTCACATATGTGAGCCTTAGTAATCTTTTCAAAGACTGTACCAAGGATGGAAGTGAGACTGACTGGCCTGTAGTTGCCTGGATCCTCCTTCCTCCCCTTCTTGAAAATAGGGACCACACTGACCCTTTTCCAGTCCTCCGGGACCTTGCCAGTGCACCACGAATGCTCTAATATTCTTGCCAGTGGCTGTGCAATGACATTGGCCAGTGTCTTCAGTACCCTCAGATGGAGCTCATCCAGGCCTGCTGACTTAAACGCATCCAGTCCTTCCAAATGACTCTGCACCATCTCAGGGTCAACGCTTGGTAGTCTGGTGCCCAGCTGTTGGCTCTCTATGAAACCATTATGAGACTTGTTTTGCCACTCATTTAGGAACACTGAGGCAAAGAACTCATTGAGGAGTTCAGCCTTGTCTCCCCTGTCTGTCACCAATTGCTTTTGCCCATTCAGTAGTGGTCCTATATGCCCTGGGCCTTCCTTTTACTCCCTATATATCTGAAAAACAATTTTTTGTTATCCTTAACTTGGGATGCCATCCTCAGCTCCATGGTGGCTTTGGCCTTTCTAGATGCCTCCCTAAAACTGAGAGCTGAGGAGGCATACTCCTCTTTAGTAATTTCTCCCTGTTTCCACTGCTTATATGTCCCCCTTTTTGCCATTAGGCTGCTCTGGATTTCTCTGGTCAGCCAAGGAAGCCTCTTGGCCCCTTTCCCCCACATCGAGATCGTCTCCCTCTGTGCCCAAAGGATCACTTCCTTAAGACACAGCCACCCTTCCTGGGCTCCCATCTTGCCAAATCTCTTACCCTGCAGTGTGTCATTGACTAAACGCCTGAGCTCACTGAAGTCAGCCTTCCTAAATTCTAGCACTTCCACCCTACTAGTTACCTTTCCCACTCTATGCCTTATGGTAAATTCTGTTATTTGGTGGTCACTGTCCCCCAGGTGACCACTGATCTGTAGGCCCCCTATCATGTCGTCCCCCGTTGCCAATACCAGATCCAGTAAGGCATTCCCCCTAGTGGGACCATGTACTGCCTGCATCAGTTGGAGGTCCTATACACAGGACAGGAACCTGCGTGAACGGTGCGAATTAGCTGTCTGCATCTCCCAGCAGATGTCAGGGTAGTTCAGGTCCCCAAGGTAGTTCAGGACCATCGGGCCAGGCTAGCTTCATGGAGTCAGAAGCTGGCCTGACCCAGTGGTGCACAACTCCTGCCTGCAGTGCCAGGGCCCCTGGGTGGCAGCAAGAGCTGGCCTGGTTCTGTTTGAAGGTGTGCACCAGTGGGCCAGGTCAGCACTGTCCCCAGGTCTCAAGTGGTGTTGCATGCCACCAGGGTCTCTGCCAGCAGCAGGCCAAGAGTGTCCTGACAGCCCACCAACACCACTGCTGCTGCTGCTGCTGCTGCTGCTGCTGCTGCTGCTGCTGCTGCTGCAGGGGGGCTGCGCACCATGGGGCGGGGGAGCAGGTGTAGGACCCACTGCTCCTATGTAGTCCCCCTAACCCACTCATTCCCCTCCACCCACAGTCCCCCCCATGTCCCTATTTACCAGAGACAGAGTCTGGGTCTGGGCTATGGCTGCCAGCCTTGCCCCTCTTCTATGGCAGCATACTGCACAGCAGGGGCACGTGGCAGGCATAGAGACACTCTGGCCAAGTGCTAGAGTGTCTTTTTGGAGGACTCAGCTCTAGAAGCATGCCCTGTGCCACTTTTTCCCCAGAGTGTTCTTTTTTGATACTAGGGTTTCTCAGTATCAAATTTAGAGTCTGCACTGCAAACATGCAGAGCAGGGAACATTTTTTCATTCCTAGCATACCTCCTGTGGCATCTCAATTGCTTTGAGATGCCACAACAGGTACATGATTGCTCATCTGGTCATGGCCACTCAGTGCATCTCAGCTACATGTGCAATTAATGTGACTAAAAATACTCTGGTTCAATTTGAGCCAGAATAAATTAATTACAATGTCACTGTCTACAAGTGCATTTAAGTGCAGTAATTTACTGCAGTGTAAATTAGTACCTGTGTCTGATGAGACTATCCTACACGAGAGTAAATTAATCTACTGTGCACTATTTGAAGTGCACATGTAGATGGTGACACTTTACTGTGCATTAAAGTGCATTAAACTCTGCTATAGAATTGGTGCAAGACTAATTAATAAAATTGGATGTATACAAGTCAGCAGGACCAGATGATCTTCATCCAAGAGTGCTGAAGGAGCTGGCCAAAGTCATTGTGGAATCCCTGGTGAAACTCTTCCACATCTCATGGCAGCTCTGGAGAAGTCCCAGTGGACTGGAAGAGGGCCAATGTTGTGCCCATCTACAAGAAGGGCAGGAGGGAGGATCCGGGTAACTATAGGCCTATCAGCCTAACTTCCATTCAAGGGAAAATTTTAGAAAAGTTCATCAAGAAGTCTACCTGCAATAAGCCTGAGAAAGGTAAGATTCTGAATGACAGCCAGTATGGCTTCACTGCAGGGAACTCTTGCCTTACCAACCTCATCTCCCTTCTATGATCAGGTAACCTTGACAATTGACAGCAGATTGACATTGTATACCTAGACTTCTAAAAAGCCTTTGCTCTAGTATCCCATGATGTCCTTGTGAGAAAATTGGAGGATTGTGGGCTTAACTCCAAGACAGTTAGGTGGATGAGAAACTGACTGCAGGATAGGACCCAGAGAGTCATAGTGAATGGATCTCCATCATCCTGGCAAGAAGTGGGCAACGGTGTCCTGCAGGGATTGGTGCTCAGTCCAGTACTTTTCAACATCTTGATTAACGATCTGGATGTGGGAGTGAAGAGCTCACTGGCCAAGTTCATGGATGACACCAAGTTATGGGGGAGCGTGGTCATGCTTGAAGATAAGCAACAGATACAGGGGAACCTAGACAGGCTAGCAAGTTGGACGGATTGGAATCTGATGAAGTTGAACGTCAAGAAATGTAAAGTGCTCCACCTTGGGACGAGCGAAGCCCAACACACCTACAGACTTGGTGGCACCAAACTTACTAGCTCCACGAACAAAAGGGACCTGGAGGTAATAATAGACCACAGTATGAATATGAGCCAACAGTGCGATGCTGTTGCCAGTAGGGCAAATCTGGCATGCATCAATCGATGCATCTCCAGCAAAACCAAGGAGGTGATTCTTCCACTCTACTTAGCACTGATGAGACCACAGCTGGACTACTGCATCCAGTTCTGGACACCACACTTCAACAAGGACATGGAGAAGCTTGAGAGAGTCCAAAGAAGAGACACCCATATGATCAGAGTCTTAAAACGCAAGCTGTGTAAGGAAAGGCTGAGGGATCTGGGACTCTTCAGCCTGAGGAAAAGAAGGTTAAGATGGGACCTGGTAGCAGCTTACCGCTACGCTAGGGAAGTACATCAAGGGCTTGGTAAGCAACTGTTCACCAGGGCACCCAAGGGGAAAACCAGGATTAATGGCCACAAACTCAGGTTCAACATTAGGAAAATGTTCAACATTAGGAAAAACGTCTTCAAAGTCAGGGTGTCCAGATCGTGGAATAAGTTCCCTCCAGAAATGGTACAATCACCTACCCTGAAAATCTTCAAGAGGAGACTAGACAGTCACCTTGTTGGGGTCACCTGACCCCCAGTTATCTTTCCTGCTTGGTGCAGGGGGATGGACCTGATGATCTTCTGAGGTCCCGTCTGGCCTTACAATTTATGAATCTATGAAAATAATCTAATGAGCAGTAAAGCACACATGTAGATGCACCCTCTGTGACCCATTCCTGACTGCATCAGAGTTCATCCTGATTCTCAAAATGAGAAGTTAGCCTTGTATTTGCAATATCAGGAAAGTGATGATTTATCATTAGATTCTGTTTTGCATGATCAAACATCAGACTCTACCTACAGTTTTTTCTAGAGGCCAAAATTTTTCCAAAAGTGGCTACTTATTTTGGATGTCCAGCTGCTTGGGGCTCAGTTTCAGACACCTTAAAGTGATCTGTCTTCAGAAGGCAAATGTTTGACTTTTTGAAATCAAGTTCCCTTTTAAGTGTCTTAATTAAGTTAAGCACCCAAAATATGAGGTATCACCAGTAATTTCAGTAAATATATGCTTATGATATATTTAGTAACAATTTACCAAATAATTTGAAAATTTGATTTTAGAGGTTTTCCATCCCCTGGTTAATTCTGAGACCTTTTCATAATATTTGTAGCTATACTCAGAAAAATGATTCCGCTGGCTTTACAGAATTTATGTTCTTTCTTTTAATATTTGATGCACTTACAGCTTGAGAAATTCACAGAAAAAATGGCAGGGGAGCTTGATGGTACAGTTTCCTGTCACATAAATTACTGAAGAGGTGTTCATTATTCCATCAGTGCACTGTGCTTCAAACCTAATCAGAAACAGAAGTTAATATATAAAGAAGGTGTTATGGAGCACTCCACTTAACTCTATTATTGCTTTTAGATTTACATTTGATCTTGAATTAGGAACTACTGTTACTTTGTACAAGTAAATTCTTGTCCACTTTAAAGAAAAAGGCTTGATTGTAATAAATATGAAAGAACACTAGAGCCAAACAGCCTTGAATCACAGAATTACTTTGTGACACAAGCAGCCTTCCAGCAAATGGTGGTGGGACTCATCGCATGACTGAGCGGTGAGTGTCAAGGGCTATAGGCTATACAGGAGGGACAGGATAGGAAGGAAAGGTGGAGGAGTAGCACTCTA
>NW_017728947.1:86841777-86848897 GCF_001723895.1 Crocodylus porosus | reverse complement strand
TGAAACTATGAAACTATGAAATATCAATCAAGGGCAGACCTGCTTATTTGCAAAGGGCCACATTTTGATATTTGGATACTAGAAGTTAGATGCCAAAATTCATGTTTATATATGCAAATAAAACTACTCTGATTTTTTTTTCTACAGGGGATAAACAGCCACAGCTCCCACTGACCAACTGGGAGTTACAGCTGTTCAACAATTCTGGCAATCATTTTCATGTGAGTGTCCAATGTATGGAATTAGATGCTTAGCTTTAGCACTCATACTTTATAACATGAAATCTAACTCAGGAGCTAGACAAAACCAGCAGACTTATTGCTACTCTCATTTATGAGGGTGCAAGCCTGGAGTTAAACTGATTAATAACTGGACAGGCATTCTCTGTTAAATCAGGAAATGTAGGCATGTGCCTGCAGTGGCTCAAGCCAGAAGCCAGAGAGTGCTAGAACATGCCACTGCCAAAAGGGAGGGAAAAGAAACACCCTCCAAGCCTCTCACCCCTCCCTGCTGGAGTGGAGGGGGCATGGCCAGGCACCAGTCAGGGCTAGCAGGACACACGGGATGAAAGGTGAAAGGTCTGTAGGGGGTGCCTGATAACCTACAGCCCCCGCACAATCCTGGCTGAGGAAATCCCAGGCCTGTGAGATCCTAGTGAGGCCTGAGGCTCAGTTTGATCCAGTGGAGTTGTGAAGGAGAGAAAGAAGTGGCTCAGACCTGACTGGATGCACCCCTAACTGGTCAATGTTGGGGCCAGGACCCAACGGACGTCAAAAGGGCCAAGGGCCCACTGCAAGGGATGCCCGGAGTAAGAGGCTCAGGTTTACAACTGGCCTGAGGACAGAGCCAGGGCTGAAGGGGGAGCTAAAGGTCCAGAGAGGGGACCACATCCAGAGAGGGAGAAGGATTACAGGAGAGTTTAGCTGCCTGGGATGCCATCTGCAAGGCATAGGCCCCAGTGCAGGGGGAGATTCTGAGCTGGGGATATCACTTCTAGTCACTGGGATCTTAAATGGGCAGCCTTGCACCTGAGTAACATCATAATCAATTATCATCAGGGCATGGCAGGTGAGAGAGGTGGGCAGTTGGCCCAGAAACAGGTGGGTGGGCCAATATTTAACTGGCCTTGGGAAGGCCCCCTGTTATATTAGGTTTTACAGGTGCTGCTTTATAATGTAAATGTAGCTCTCTGAATTTTTTGGTCTGCAACTTCCAGTCAGAAGCTGTCTGCAACTTCCCTTAACTCTATCTCCAGCACATATGTGTGATGATTGTCAGGTCTTTGCCAATACTTCCCACATCTCAGTCTGGTCCTGCAGCCCTTAGCTCTGGGTTCACAGGTACAGGTCTTGGATCTGCACACAGGGGACTAACTTGCCTCTCTTCCTTGTTCCAGGACCACTGTGGAATTAATCCCCTCCTGTCTGCAGGCAAGTTGGACAGAGGGAGGAATTAACTCTGTCTCTGCCTAGCTGCAGGAAAGCCGTGGGCTGGCAAACCCCAGCTGTGATCTGCAGGGTTTGCCAGTGGAGAGGAAGAGGGGACAGAGGGAGGAATTTGCCTCAGGGGCCATGGCCAGCCAGCATCTGACCATGCCCCACCCCTGCTCTGGCTACAGAGCAGAGGGGATGGGCCAGCCCAGCTCTCTGGAGCAGAGCCCAGCTCAGAAAGCATGTCAGGATGCTGGGGATCTCTGATTTAACTTAAACCAACAAGGGGTCTGGGACAGATATTGCATAAACTGTTTGGAGCCAAATCTGTTAAGTCTGATACTATATTCAACCAGTTTTATCTCAAATCAGTTCTAGCCATTTTCAAACTGGTTTATGTGTACTGAATGTCTGTTCTATTGCAGGTTTAAACCGGTTTCTGATCACTTAAACTGGTTTATGTGTAATGTCTGTCCCTAGCCCAAGTCCTCACAGGTTTTCCCTTCTTCCTTCAGCCTTGTCAGTTATTCAGCAAAATGTGCCAAAATACTACACACTGTAAAGAACCTACTTGTAAAGCTCTTGGAACATGGAAAATACTAATTATCTGATTCCAAAGGAAAGAATTTAACTAGACTGATGCAATCTCTGCATCATTTGAAATATTTTACTTTCAGGATTACAAAAGGGAATAATATTTATTGCAGGAAATATAAAGAGCATCTCTACATCATGCTTTTACAGCACAAGCTGAGAACCTGCAATTCCCCTGAATTCCAAATGGATGAACGGTTTAATGTATTAATGTTAAAAAGGAAAAAAATAATGAGAGGATGTGGAGGAATCTTGCTCCAGCATCCTCCTCACCCTGGGGGTTAGTCTGGTTCCCCTCCTTCCCCCCATCATGTATCTATCACTTTGCTTGCTAAACAACCAATGCTGTTTACACGAGGGACAGCAGCAGGTAAGGGGGTATTGTGTTAGCAGTGACCTCATGGCATGGGAAAAGTAGTTCAAGCCTATGTCACTCTCACCAGGTGACCAGTGATGTTTTTTGAATTGGTTGGCTGGCCTCAGACAACACCTGCCCTGATAGGACCAGGAAAGTGATGTTGAAAAGCCTAAATAAGCTAAGACTGCCCACAGGGAGGGGAGCAGCCATAGTGAGGTCACACAGCAACTGGCAGAGATATGGGAAGGTACCTTGAAACTCATGGATACACAATGTACTACCTGCCTCCAGAGGAAAGCTCAATCAGCCTCTGGATGATACTTGTGAGTAACTTACCAGAAACTTATCTAGAAATATAGCTTACTGTACATAAAAGTGTGACAAAAGGCTACCTACCTACCCATCCTGTTTACTCTAAGGTTATTCTTTGATATTTCTCTAACCTGTACTCTTCCCCAAACCTACTGTCTGTAACCAATAAAGGTCTCCACAGTACCAAGCGTGGTAGATTCATTTGGAGAGGATTCAGGCATGCCTTTTTTTTATTCCCTTGGCTCAGATGATGAAGGAAGGCTACTTTTTGTGCTTCAGGCTAAAGGAAGTACCCCAGGTTCTTGCAGTGGGTCAAGCACCCTCAAGGACTACAAGGCCTGTGTACCCAGGGGGCACAGGGCCCAGAAATAGTCCAAACCCCTGGGTGGTGGCAGCAGTGATCTCAGGCTTGCGGGTGTGTTCCAGGAAGGGGACTGGCCAGATGTGTGGCACCCCTGAGGATGTACTCAGCACTTGGTAGGTGGTTGGACACAGTGAGGTGGGTGGCTCAGCACAGAAGCACCCCCTGCTGGTCTACCACAGAGGACTCAAGGGATCAAATGGAAAGCTACAGAAGTGATCATTTCAAATAAAAGAACTATGGTTTCTTTCAAATTCCCTTTAGTATTCTCAGAAGCTTAAGTCTAAGCACCTAGGCAATGTCTTGAGCCAAAATAGAAATACCATATGAATGTATGTGGTGAAAGAGTTTTGCAACTATTGGAGCAGGATTGATCCAGATTGCTTTTTAAGACTTAGGCATCTAAATTCAGCCTAAGTGCTGTTTAGGCACCTACTAGGCCATTTGGTTTTCGCCCTTCCATCTCATTTAATCATTTGCTTCATTACAAGCAAATTTAAAATTGGTTTCAAACTAGAGTGTTCAGTAAAGCCACCAAATAACTCAGCTTGCCTAGAACAGTCCTACCTTACCCAATAGCTGTCCAGGATCCCCCCAAAATTATACAAAATTGGGATTTTGTCAAAGGCAGCAACCTTGTGAGGTGGGCTGTGTCTGATCTAGTAGTACTGCATGCTGAACCAGAAGGACTGTATCTGCTTAGCGTGGCATTCATGATTTGAGAGTAAGATTATATTGGTACTTCCACAGAACCCCATTAAGCTGGTTACACTCAGCTGGCTGTTCTGCTCTGGTTTCGGTGGACTTTCGAACCAGAGAAAGTATAACTGTTTAAGTGTACTACCATGCATGCTCAATCTGGATGCTGTGTGCGGCAGTATTATCCCGGTTCAGACTTCCATACTTTTAGTAATTTGAGATATAGGGGAAGAACAGACCAAATTTACATTTGTTTAAACCAAGGAGGTCTTGGGACCCAGCCTGTTCTCAGTCTGTCTTTAAACAAGTGCTCCCCTTTTGACTTCCTTCTCTCTTAATTTTAAATTTTCTCAAAGCAACATTCATCCTGTGTATGCCCAAACTCACCATAATGCTCATTGGCCAGTATTACCTATCCCAGGTAGGAAGTATTCATTCCTTTGGTCTCGGAATCATTTATTTCAGTTCCCAGTCAGGCCAACTAAGAGAATTCTCCTGTGAGAGTTGCTCCAATGTTTTAGTTCAACCAATGTAGTTCTAATTGCTTGCAGTTACTGGTCTTGTGAATGAGGAAAGGTATGATGAAAGCAGAAGCAGAGCCAGAACCCTGCTTTTGGCACCCTGGCAGAGCTAGGGTTATGCAGTAAATAGGGGTTGAGGAACAGGCAAGGTGTTACCTGGCATAGCATGGGCTCATCCAGGAATTGGGGGCTCCAACATGGGGAGCAGGGATAGAGTCCCATTTTGAGTTTTGCCCCCTTCCCCATGGGAGACACCATTTATGAAACAGCTACAGAGTTAACCCCCTCACAGCTGCTGCTGCAGCTGTTGTGAAACAACACTGAAAGCCTCAATTTCACAGTGGTTGTGTGAGAGTTAACCAAGTAGCTCTTGTCTGCTTAATAGCAGGAGGTGGAGCAAGGCAACTAAGGGATTTCTGCCCCAGTTGCCCATACCTAGGTACATTATTGGCTAAAACTATCTGCCTTTGTCCCCAAAAGACCATCAGACCACCTCAGAAATCCAGCACATATGCCATATTTTGTATTACAGATCAGCATTTCCTACAGTAACCTCACATTTATTTGTATATGGGCTTAACAGAATTCAATTTTTATTTTTTTATGATGTCAACAAATAATATCGATGTTTGTTTTCAAGCATTTATTTCAATTTTTATTGATTTAAATTTTCAGGATTGCATGCAACTGGGGGGGCAGACAATTTATTATTGACAGTATACTATAACTACAGTGCAGTTTAACTGCCTGCAGTGACAAACATAACTACTGTAGGACTGGTGTCAGTTGAGCAGCAGATCAGCCATCATTCCCAGCTCCAGTCACCTGTAGCTTCCTTGTCTGTTTTGTCACTTCCTCTTCCTCTGTTCCCAGTCCCCTGGGGTTTCTGGGAGTTGCAGTCCAAACTACAGTTTGGCAGGACTGCTCCCCCTGTTGTCACACACACCATCAGCCATCCTTTTTCTTATGTCCCCTTTCTATAAATTTTGATTATTAACAATAGAAATATTTTTTCATCAGTCTGTGACCATGAGGTGAAACTGATGTTTATCAATGTTTACTGATAAAAATTGTATCCTGCCAAGCCTATTTATACAACATTTGTTTCAGTCCCACAACATGCCCACTTAAATCCTAGTATGACTCAGAAATTGAAACATAAGTAGATTGTATTGGCTACTAGAATAAAATGAAACATTATATTAGAAAACCTTTGAGTGAACAATAGCCTTTTTCTTAATAAAAACATTTTCTGAAAAATATATAATCTTTCACAGATATTTTAGTTTTCTCGCTTTTTTAATGGCAAAATGGAAAAATCAGACAGAGGGGAAGAAAAAGGGAAGAGAAATGGGAACAAAAAATTCTCCTGGAAACTGAAGTTTGTTTGTTTGGGGTTTTTAAATAAAAAAAAACCTACACAATTTTTTTAAAGGAAAGAAAAGATTGTTTTTTCAATGCTTTTGACAAGAAATATTTATAATTTTCTTACCAGCTGCATTATCAACTGCCCATTAGCAACTTGATTCTTGCTGCTTAAATCCATGTTCAATGCTTAGGTGTCATATCACAGAGAGAAGTACTTTGTAAGTACCAAAAGATAGACTACCTTGATAGATTTTTTTACATTAAAACAGGCTGTTTTTAAGGTCAGAAATAGTAAAAAGGTTCAGAAATTACTTTTATTTTAAAAAGTAGACATGTTTCTCAGTCATGGCTGCTGACAGAGACAAGAACCTGAAAGAGAATATATTCCACCACAGCACGTCACTGATGAATTCTTTCAGTGACTTAACCAGAGATATTGTGGTGATGAACTGCTTGTGCCCAGCGTACTGTCACTGATCACTGCTTTCTTATACCCCTACAAAGATATTGGCAGGATGTGCCTCATGTAGAAAGCGTACTTTTGCTGCTAGATTCTTTCAAGAACAATTTTAGTTACTAGGGGATATGGATCTTGGGTTCTGGCCATTAAGAATTTGGCCACTTCTACTATCTTCTTTTCCTTGAATAATTTAGTATCGTTGATGTTTGATTTAATTAATTTTTAACATGTATCCTTGTTTACATACGCAAAGATGATTTGAAAGTTATTACTGGAAAACTGAAATTTAAAAAAAAAGGAATATAAAGCCTCTTTATAAAAGCCAATTACAATTGCAAAATGACAAGCCAGTAAAATTACTTATTAAAGAAAACTAGCAAATAAACTAATTGATAAAGATATTATAAATCATAAGCCAAATGTTTCAATAAGCAAAGAAAAAATCATCCATCATTTTATAAGTTTAAAAATAATCCTTTTTTTCATCACAATATGACCTTAACTTTAATCCATGAGTTGCTATCCCTGTTTATCCTGAATCTCCCTGTGCATGTCCTCTCTGTTAAATCCCAGAAGTTTTCCCTCCCAAAATATTACCTGTTGCCTTTTATATGAATATTTGAATTTTGTTTTATTATAACACAATAAGAAAATATCAACTGATTTGAAATTATTTGCAATATTTCCTTCTTGACAGTAACTCTTTAAATAAAACTTGAACATGTATATCTTTCATCAACTTTAATGTGTACCCGTTCCACCAGCCTGTTTGTTTACTGTTTTATTTGCATGTGTTGAAAACAGCTGGTAATTCACATTGGAGACAGGATGTTTGTACCTAGTTTCACAGTTTCATAGTTTCTAGGGTCAGAAGGGACCTGAGCAGATCATCTAGTCCGACCCCCTGCCGTGGCAGGAAAGAGTACTGGGGTCAAATGACCCCAGCAAGATGTTCATCTAACCTCCTCTTAAACACCCCTAGGGTAGGAGCCTGCACCACTTCTCTTGGAAGTTGGT
>NW_017728947.1:86835368-86841766 GCF_001723895.1 Crocodylus porosus | reverse complement strand
TGACTTCCTGCCCTTTGGGCAGGGGGCTGGACTCGATGATCTCCCGAGGTCCCTTCCAGCCCTAATGTCTATGAAATCTATGAAATCTGTGAGCTGACCCAAGAATTCCTAGTCAAGCCTGGCAGCTACCTGTCATTGAGCTGCATTTTGTTTTTTACTCTTTTTTTTCTGTTATTATTTCTGTTGCTCCTGGGCATCTGGAGAAACGTGAAATCAGCTGACCAAAAGTATTTCTTCATTAGGTAGTACCCAGAGAAAGAAAACTTGTGGAATCTAACATACATAGAGGACATGAAAAGACAGTAGGTCTGGAGTCCTATTCATCCCCAAGTGATGTTTGAGAATACCGGAAGGAATTTTTGTTTGGGAAATAGGGTTTCATGCAGCAAATTTTCATGTAACAAAATATATCTACAAAGTCAATGGTATCTGAAAGCCACAGTTGGGCTGTGCTTAATCAGGAATAGTAAATACTGTTATCAGCAACCACATGCTGCTACATCATCTTAGTTCTCAGATAGCAAAATTGGAGGTCTTTTCTCAGTTAAATTCCCACTTCAGTTGAAGGGAAATTTGCCAAGATGAAGAATGCATAATTTCACATGACCATTTTGTGCTGGGTCCAATATGGAAGAGCATGTAAGGTGACTTCTCCCCACCTGGAGACCTTCAGTGAACACAACTGTGTGCTTCAAAAGTGATGGGGAGGAGTACAGATTATTTTTACCCCCACCCCCATCCCCCTTTTTCTGCCTCCCAAAGATTTCCAGGCTTGAAAGCCTAGATAGAGATATTTAATTCGTAAATGTCCATGTATCAAACACAGACAGCCACATAGGTGTTTTTGCATGTGCTGTGGGGAGGGAGCTCTTTAATTAGAGCTACTCCAAGAGCTGCTCTAAATAAAATGCCTGAAGGGTCTCATGTATTAGCGTCCCCACATTTCAAAATGGCAGTGGGGGTTCTTTAACTAAAGCTCATTGAATAGCTGCCATTTTGAAGCACGGGGATGCTGACACACGAGATACGAGGGCTGGCTGAAGCATGCTAATTAGCACGCTTCAGAAGTCTCAATCGAGTAATTGTAGCACTGTAATTAATCACTGTAATTACAGCATGTCAGAGCAGCCTCCCCACACGTCTACAGGCATTTGGTGTTCTTTCATACAAAGATTCAGGGACCCTTGGTCCCATATTGCCATACAAACACAACTCCAGTCATCAGCTACAAGTACAGTATTATTAAATATATACAGATATGTGCGGAGGCATAGTAGAAAAGCCCATATGAAGTTTTGATGCTCTGCTAGGTAGATAGGCATATGAATATTTAATAGAGAATGGTTACATGCAGAAAACTATGCTGCTGTTACATATTCAGATTCAAATCAGGGGTCCTTATTCAGTTAGTATCTCACTGAATTCAGTGAACAGGGCACTCAGTATTTGGTGTTCTACATAAGTATACATATGAATTAATGTTTCTCCACTAGGCCATGGGGTGTTCCTTTAAGTAACTCCTCCTCCTAACACAGCTTAAATAAAGCAAGTGGTATGTGGGGTATTATGCAGGTGGGTGTGCCATAGCAAGCCTACAGAATTGCAGAGCACATACATTTTTGATACCGCATTTTCCAGCTCATCAGCTTGTGGGAAGGGGGTGGGAGTAGCAATCACTAATAGTTCTTGCATGAAAACAGAAACTCACTGGCATTAATAATCCTCCTTTACTGCAGACTCCAAGCTTAAAAGAGATCTCCTGTACCCTTCCCACCTCACCTGCCAACATGAGTGAGTGTCGCTGCCGGTTTCTGTTGAGAAGATTGTTTTGGCTGGAATTTGACAGACACAGATGGTACAACAAGCTGTAAGTTCCCCAGTTCTTTTTGGCTGAACAACAGCTCAAGGCCTCCTAACAGTTTGCTCAGTAGAGAATGTGAGATCTTAGATTTGCTCCAAACTACATCTCCACTGGCTTTTTTTAGACTAGCAACAACTGGCACTTTTCAAGCTGCTTCTAAATGCTACTCAGCTGCCAATTTTAGGCCCACAACCTTGTGGTCCTCTTTACTTCTTCCTCCACTTTCTCTGATAGGAGCTGGCTATGACAAAGTCTTGATCATTTGTAATCCAGTACAACTTTGAAAATCCAATCCTATATTTGTTGTTTTAACACTGAAAACATTAGTCTGTGCCCTGGTGTAACGGTCCTGGGGCACCTCAAGGTAGTCTGGTGTTCCCTGGTAGTCAATCCTAGCCTGTTGGCCATCCCCTTGTCCCAAAGCCTACCCACCTCTTGCCTGCCATGACCTGATGACATTGAAATTGGGAGGTTGGACCTCAGTCATTCAGGAGAAGGGCAACTTCAGGTGTGTTGCTATATGTACCTCCCTGGGCCACCTTAGACCCTGTTCTCTATGGTCCCATGGGCTCTCTGACCCCAGCCAACAGTCCAGTAAAATGGACCCCCATGATCTGGGCTCCTTAAATGGGCTGGAACAAACCAGTTTGGATCAGGCTGAGATGAGCAACTGGCTTTGTAATCTTGATATTCCCTCTCCCTCCAAGAATTTCCACTACCTCCCACTTCTGCAGTCAGTCCTGGTGGGCTCAGCCACCCTGCAGTGGATCAATCCCAGTGGGCTCATGCCTTTTCCAGGTCTTCCCAGGCTTCCACCCCAAACCACTATAGCTATCTCTACCATAATGTCCTCTCCCCCACCACCCCAGGCCTAATTACAGCAATTAAGTCCCAGCTTCACTTCCTCCGGCCCTGCCTGGGTCAGACTACCCCACTCTGCCCTTGGAGCTTGGATTATATCCCCAAAGCCTGACTCATCCAGCCTCCCAGGAGCTCACCTTCACTCTGATTCTCTAGTCAAATGTACAGCCAGTGGGCTGGATGCAGCTTGCAGAGCCCCACCATCCAGCCTCCAGTGCTGCCCCTTACATGGCATTGCATGGGGCTGGTTTATGGGCTGGATCAGGCCCACAGACTCTCTTATCTTCACTTTCCCTCAGCATACAGGATCCCATGGCTTCTCCAGCTGGTTCACTGCATGAAGAGCAGATTCTGGAGGGGCCACTACATGCAGCACAGTCCAGCCTGGGGCCTGTAGTATGAATCCCAGACCAGCAAGGTGGGTGCTGCAGGTTGCATGCAGCACAGGTCTCAGACCAGCAGGAGTGGCTGCCGGATCTGGCTGGAGGAAGTGGGAAAGGGAGTGGGGTCTGTGGGCCCAATCCAGCCCATGGACCAGCCCCACACCACTCATCCGGGCCCTGAAGCTGGATGACTTTAATGCTCCTGCTCTAGTAACAGGGCAAGGTTCCATGTTTCACTTGGTTCATTGCTCATCTTCACTAATACACCTACCTGCACTGATTCTGACACCTCCAGTTTATCCAAACTCTTTATTTTTTTTACAGGCCAAAGTCCCTTGTTTTCTTCTCCAGCCCCTGCCTGTGTCTTTTTTGTGTCTACTTAGAATACTCATTATTAATCATGTTTATTTATAAGAACCATTGTACAGAGATACAGATATTTTCTACTCCAAAGGAATTTACAGTTTAAGCAGACAGGACAGACATAGGCTGAAGGAGAGGGTATATCAAACAAGCAGAGTGAACAGTGCAATGGCAGCAAATGGTATGCTCCATTATTTGGGGATGTGTTGGAGTGTTGTTTTAGTGAAGAAGGGATCAGCTAAATGGAAAGAAAAGTAATGGGAGACAATGTAATGAATGGAAGGACAGTGAAGGGGGCAGGACAGGGCAGGGAAAACAGTAAGAGGGGCTAGTATGGAGTAAAGCAGGGGTGTCAAACTCACCTTGTATCAACCTTGCACTCCTTCCTGCCACTGATTTCCATATCCACCGGGTCCAAGGGCTGCAGATACTGCATCAGGCCACTCTTTCCAGCCATGCTAGCTGTCTGGCAGGCTGGAGAGATCTGCCCTGTGGGCCTTATGTTTAACACCCCTGGAATAAAAAATATTGAGGAAAGCAGACACTGTAAATGGGTGGAGAGGGGCCAGATACAAACAACTGGTCAGCACAAGGCAGTGAAAGCCCCATCCAGATTACAGGAGATTTGTCCAAGGCTCCCTGCTTTGATTGTTCCAGCAGCTGATTCTCTAAGTTGATGTTGATGGCTGAGTCCTTGCTATTGTTCTTCTCCAAAGCCACATGGCACAGTCTGGGTTGTAGCACTATTATGTTGCTGAGGAAGCTCCACATGGAGTTCTGGATTTTGGGGGTGTTCGAGGAAGAAGTGGTTCCAGGTAGGCCCTATATTTCCTCACTGTTCCTGCACTGCTTATGTGGCTGCTTCTGTTGACAACTTCTGAATCCCACTGTGCTACCACCCACACACCTCTCATTAAAATCCCTCTTAAAGCTTACCATGCAAAGCAAAATTTTGTTTCCTCTTTATTTCCCACCAAACATGCAACCTGTCAATCTACCTCGCCCTCCCAGTTGCCATTCCTCTCTAGTGTAGCAACTTATTTTCTGTTTACTGGCTTCTTCTCACACACGCAAAAATTAAGAGTCTCATACTCTGGGATGGCTTTCTTGAATGTGGGCACCTTCCAGCTGAATATCTTAAATCTACAGTGTAACTTCTCCAGGAGTCATGACATGACCCTTCCCAGATTTTGGCTAACACTGCCCATAAGCTGCGTTATAGCACGTTTCTGATTTTCTTTATCTCAGATTCCTTATTCTGATCTACCTTCCCACTATGTTCAGTCCTGCAACGTCTCCTTCCCCACAGAAAAAGGAGGAACCCATGGCAATAACGTAGAAGAAAAATCTTGTGGTTACATCATAGAAGTCACTATATGATTCCATTAAAATCATTGAAATTGAGCCTTTTTTTATGCCAGAGCTGAATTTACCATTTGTCTCAGGATATTCATTCTTTTCTGCTTTACAGAAGTCAGTTAGTATCAACTCCTCACTGTTTCTTTTTCCTGTCAAGGTGCTTTACATTTCTGTGCTTACAACAACCCTTCCTTGGGAATAATGGAAGAGTGTTGTAACAATAATGAGCTTGTCCATGATTCTCAATCACTCTAATTCTCAAGTCTCTTCAAAGTTTGCCAAGCTTTTTAGTTTAAGAATCCATATTTCAAACTTCTTCCAGAAACTGAGAACAGTTGCCAAGTTGCTATATAGTCAAAGTATTTGTCTTTTTCATTGTCAATTTGTCCATTACTGTGATGCAACAGAATCTGTCTCTGTCCATGACTTGATACTTTTCCAGCAGCAAATTATAAGCTTTTCCCCAGCTAAGTTCGTATGAGGTGGGAATTTCAGAAATTCTTCAGACATGTAAGAGCACAACTCTGTTTGAGGGTCACTGAGGCCCCTGGCAGATGTGCAAGTGAAGGCATGATGGGATTTGCCACACACGCATGGCAGGGGGAGTGATTGTGGGATTGTGAGCAAAAACCATGCTAGTCTGGACTGGACACTGAAGCAGCCACACATGTGCTCCAGTGCAAGTGTGCTTTCTGCTCCCCCCCAGCAACAGCGGAGCAGAGCAGAGCAAAGCAGAGCAGCCTGATTGACAGAAGAGGAGCAATGATTAGGTAAAATGAGGAGAGTGAGGGGGAGGGGGGAGGAACTGGGCTAGCTGTAGGGGATTGAGAAGGGCTTTTTTCACTCCCCCATTCCCAAATAGCCGAGCTGGGCGGAAGCCACACAAACAGGCCGGGCAAACAGCCGCATGCCAGAGTTTGCATGGGAGTTTGCACAGGAATTTGTGCAGGAGAATTGCACAGGAGGGGCCTGAACTCCAAGAGTCAGCAGCTTCAGACACAGACTTCAAGTGAGTGAAAGAGGAGGGGGGTTAATATGGGTGTAGTGATGCAGAGCACAGCCAGGGATCCTGCCCTGCCACTGCCTCTGCCCCAGAGCTCCTGTGAGGCCTCCACCCAGACAGGGCCCTTGGCTGGCTCAGCAGTACCCAACCCCCCCAGTCTGTGGGAGTTGCCAGGCGGGACCCCTGGGGTCCCTCAGGCCTGGGGGCAGTGTGGGGGCTGGGGGTCCCCTCGCCTGTCCCACATGTGCCCAGATTGAGGCTCTGGAGGGGCAGGTGCAGCGTTCCCTCTAAGCTTAGCAGTGTGCATGGCTGCACAGGCCCCACTGGCAGTGTGGCATGGGCGCACCTGCGTGGCCACACACACCGCACAGCTCAGGGGGAACGCTGGGCAGGTAAGGGAACTCCAGGCTGAGGTGAGCAGGCTGCAGGGGACCAGGGCTGCAGAGGATGAAATTGACAGGTACAGGAAACCCTCACTATTCACGGGTTCAGCATTTGCAGTTTCAAATAGTCCCATGCCTGCCATGGGACAGGGAAATCTGGGTGAGGGGGATCCCCTACCCTCCAT